>NC_056725.1:898440899-898498399 GCF_019279795.1 Protopterus annectens | reverse complement strand
GGGTTGATGCCTAGCTTAGTGAGTTTTTCGATGATTTCTGAGTGGGGAATGGTATCAAAGGCCTTGGCCAGATCAAGGTAGGCTGCATGAACCACCTTGCCTTCATCCACAGCTCTGGTGACTGACTCATAGAAGTTGAGCAGGCATGATCTACTCTTCACAAAACCAAACTATGTGGGATCCAGAGTTTGTAGATTCCTTATATCCGTGTTTATTATTAGGTCCATGATGATGCTTCCCATAGCTTTGCATATCAGACTTGTCAGACTAGTGGGGTGATAGTTCCCAGGGTCTGTAGTAACTCCTCCTTTGTGGAGAGGGATGACTATAGTAGTGAGCCATTCGGTAGGGACAAAGCCTGAGGTGAGGCTGTGATTGAACAGGGCACACAGGTGAAGTGCAAGTTCAATCTGTAGTTTTTGTAGAACACAACCAGAGATATTGTCAGGTCCCATAGAAGCTGTATTCTTGGCCTTGGACAGTGCTGTTTTATCCTGTGCAGCAGCAATACTGGGTGCCTGGCAATCTACTGGTATTGTGATTGGTCCTTTGGGGGGGTAAAGTTGGCACTGAATCTGTCGGACAGTAGATGGGTAATATCTGTTGGCTCACTATAGGAGGTACCTTTGTGCAGTAGCTCAGAGCAAATCTGGGTATTGCCGTGGAGATTCTTTACATGACTATAGAAGGCCTTGTGGTTATCTTTAATATCTGCTGCAATTCTGTTTTCATAGCTAGCTTTAGAGGATTTGATGAGGAATCTCAACTTTTTGTTGAGGCTGATTAGGGAGTTTTTACAGTCTTGGGACTTCACCTTATTCTGCATCAATTTTCACCTTCTGTTGTAGAGTTTTTTTGGCTAGGGAGCACCAGATTGGGTTCCTTTTTTTGGAGGAGACTGTCCTGGTTCTATTGGGTATGGCAAGATCCATGCATTCGTGTACATGTTCGTACCATGCATTGGTGTATGATTCGGTGGTCATGCAATATCTAAATGCTATGCTGCAACTTCCAAGGGAGTACATCTAATCTCCATGCAGAGCAGAGAAGAATGCAAGAACAATGCAGGCACACTTCCCTGAAGTCTTGGGGGCCATAGACTGCACTCACATGGAAATAAAAGCCTCACCTGGTGAACAGGAAATACATGCATCAATAGAAAGGGGTTCCACTTAGTCAACTGCCAGATTATCTGTAATGCCTGAAGGATTATCCTCAATGTGTTTGCAGGCAACCCAAGTAGTTATCATGACTCACACATAGCTTTACACAAGGCTTGCTAGGGGGGATTTTCCATTAGTTCATCTACCGTGTGATGCAGGTTATGCACTGAAATGATGGATCTTGACACCTATTAGAAATGCACACATACACCCTCAGAAAAAGGATACAACAGTGCCCTTGCTCAGAGTAGAAACCATAGATCATGTGTTGTTCATGCTGAAGAGCTGCCCTGCAGTATTACCCAGCACCTGTGCAGAAATTCTCACAGTCTGTGCCATGTTGCACAGTCATCCTGCAACAGGGAAAGCAAGGGGCATGACCACATATTCCTGGACCACATGCAGGGCCAGCACCTCCCACAGATACAGATGAGGAATCTGAGGGGGATCCACCAGCTGCAGAGGTAGTTTGCAGATGTTGACATGTACAATATGCCCTTGCACTGTCTGATAGGCAAAAGATAGCACACATACTCACCACCTAAGACTCAAAGGTCAGCGCATACACACACATACCCAACAACTAAGAGGCAAATGATAGCACACATACTCACCAGAAAAGGAATGCACATAACAACCTAAGTGCATACAAATATTAAAAGTAATGCCATCCAAAGTCCACAGATCTTACTTTCCCATGTAATGTCTGTGTTCAGGTAGCATCCGATAGAGCCAGCCCCAAAGCACACAACTTCTAACTGCAGTAATGTCAAGGTAAGTGCGGAACCTATAGTAGACAGACAAATGTGTAAGAAGATAACTACCTGTGTACTGTTAGTTTCACACATATCCACTCTGTGCATCAGACATATATGTAACCTTAAGTCAAACAGAAATGAACAAAGCCCATGACACAGTCATCATCATTCTCAAAGGGTGGTGGGTCCACTAAGAATTCCCACATGTGTAGTACAGTAGCAGTGAAATTTTAAAATTGCATGCATCGCAAATTTTTTTTCCACTGCATATTCCGTAAACGATTCATTAATTGGTTAGCACCACATTGCACATGGCTGAACCTACGACCGCTAAAGATGTTAATTTGGATGTTCAAGTATCAAGAGTTAAAACAACAATACAGGGTGGACTAGACAAATACATCAAGTATGTCCATAATCAACCTAATCCTCTTTTGTGTCTTAACTGAAAAGCACCTGATGAGAACGTCTTAGAGCAAACGGAAGGTATGTCTAATTTTTTAAGCCTCTTAAAACAGTTTGAGAGCTTAATGTACAAGTTAAAGAATTATGAATGGCAGAGAGGTCTGAGAATAGTAAAAATGCCTACACAAGGCAACACTGAACCTGAATTACTCTCTCAGTGGCAAAAACTCAATTTAGAGCTGAGTTTCAGTTACCTGAAGCTATTAGCTGATTACTTTATGCTGATGGAAATGTCACTGAGAGCAGAGACCGGACAGATTTTACGTGAGATAAAATTAGATTATTCAAATTAAGATTTTATGTTGAAATTAGACAATGTTTGTGCCGACTTACTAGCCTATGAATGCAGGTTGAAGTTACAAAAACAAAAAAAGTTATACAGAGACTATTCTGACTTTATTAAAGGACACATTTTTGTCTGGCCAAGGAGTAATGACTCTAATACTGCTTCTTCATGCCTATCGAGGCTTACTGAAGAACAGCCTATCAGTAAAGAATTGCCTACTTCTGACTTAAGTGATTCTCAACCTGTTTTGACTCAGACTGAAGCAGCACACATGGGCAACAGTGTGCAAATAAATGCCAACAGCAATAGAGTGGGCAACATTAAACCACGAGCAGAAGCTCATCCATCAGGTGCTCGCATTAAAGTCAAGGCAGTGCAATATGATTTTGGGATGTCTATGCTTTCTTTTTCCATGATCCTGTTTACAGCGCTACCTATTCCAACGGAGTTGTCTACAACATCCAGGAGAGGGCGTACACAGATAAGGGACAATCGGAAGCGGAAGGCCTCCAGGAACAGTTCATCGAGGCACAGATGCCGGCAATAGAGGAACATAACCAACTTGTTTTTAATTTATCGGATATTACTTTAACTACTGCACAGCTTGCGCTTTTAAATAAAGGCCTAAATTATATACCAGCTAAAAAATTAGACTTCAATGAAGTCATTTTGGACTTAAGACTCTTTGCAAGTGGCATTATGTTACAGTGTCTGCATGGTGAGTTTAATGTTCAAACTGCTAATACTAGTGCTATATCATGTCGCAAACATAGTGTGTATAATCCGCCTTTGTCTAGCACTTTAGAAGCTTTCATTAAAGTTTGTGAAATAGATATTCATGGTGCCTTTAACAACACCAAGAGCCATTTTTTTTAATTTAAATAATGAAGAAAGTGAAGCCTTAAAGCAACTACAAACACTGGCTGACAAAGGTGGGGAGATAGTTGTTCTTAATAGAATGGACTATGAAACTTGGATGAATGAAATGTTAATGGATGAAAGTACATATATGAAAATAGACGAACATGTTATAGATAGGAGCATTTTACACCATTCGTGATGATCTCTATGAACTCTTGATGCATGGATTAATAGGTTTAAATCTATATGAGTTTTTTATAGTGGAACATCCTTTAATACCCACTCTGAATGTGCTGCCTAAGATCCACAAAACCTTAGAGAAGCCTCCTATGTGACCAATAGTTTCAGGACGAGGTTGGGCTACTGAACCATTGTCACAATATGTTGAAAATATGCTCAAACCGATGTTAGTGGAAGCCCCACTAGTCCTGAAAGATACACAGCATTTTTTATCCACATGGTTTGACAGAGTAGAAAAAATGGATTTATTTGAAACATTGTTAGTTACATTTGACATCAAAACTTTATTTACAGTGATCCCGAACTTAGAAGGGATAGACTCTGTCAGACTGTTTATGACACATGATAGTATAATTATAATGCAGTAATTGTAATTTGCAGATTATTAGAATTAATCTTGAGTCATAATATATTTCTCTTTGGGGAAAGATACTCTGTACAAAAGCAAGGGGTAGATATGGGTACCCCATGTGCCAACACATATGCCAATTTGGTGTTGGCACAATGGGAGGAAGAGCATATACTGAGCACTGGTGTCTACAAGCAGAACATGATTTTTTATGGGAGATTTGTAGATGATATTTTTTTGCTGTGGAGGGGAAGTGTTATACAGTTGAATGACTTTATTTCATATTTAGAGATTACCACAAGTTTTCTTAGACTTACTATGCAGTGGTCTCGGACTACTATAGATTTTTTTGGATATTACTCTATATTATAATAATGAAGGTGGACTTGATGCCAAGTTGTTTAAAGAAACATGTTGCAAAAATAATATATTACATAAATCTAGCATGCACCCCCCCCACACATTTTCTCCAACATTGTTAAAGGACAGTCTTTAAGGATTTCCCGTCTCAATACCAATAACACAGAAATGAGTGAGCCAATTGGAGTTTTTTTTGCAGGATCTTTCGAATAGGGGTGAGACGTTAATAGATAATGTTTACACAGAAATAGATTCTTATATGGATAATAGAGGGGTGCTGTATTTTTCAGGTAGACATAGAGATAACAGAAAATGATTTAGAAACTCTAAGCCTATTGGTAAAAAATCAAAAATGCTTTTTACTTATTCCAGCAATATTTATCAGATTTGTGACAAAGTTAGAAAGAAATGGCCCATCCTGTTAGCTGATGAAAAAATTAAAAAGATTGTTGGGTAAGACCCTTGTTTTATTTTTAGAAATAATATAAGTTTAAAGAGGATGTTATGCTATGGTTTTATGGCTTGGGGGTGGAACCCTTGCAAAGAACAAAATACTTTCCCATGTGGGAAACGCAGAGCATGTTTTTTTATTGTGAAAGATCAAACGTTTATTCATCCCAATACTGGGAGAAAGTTTATACCTAGGTTATTTGCCACTTGCAATAGTAATACATTAATATATTTGGCAACCTGTGCAGAATGTTATTGTTTTTATATTGGAAAAACGACGTCAGCTCAAGGAAAGGATTATAGAACATCTTAGTAATATAAGGAATAATGTTCATACTAATGATCTGGCAGCAAATACAAATGCTACAGGGCATAATGTTTTTCATTTTAGATTTCTTCAGCAGGTTAGAACCAGTAGAGGTGATGTGAACAATTATTTAGAGAATTTAGAGGTGAAATGGATCATAATTTTACAAGCCCATAGAGATCTGGGCTTAAATGCAAGTGTTTCACTGAAACCAGCATTAATTAAGAGACGCTAAATTTGATTTGTTAATTATTAGAGGCATGTGACTTTAATCTGTATATATTGCTTGATTTTATATTGTTAATTTTATTTGGATCTGAAGAAGCAGTAGCCCCACGAAAGTGATTATCCTTTTATAATAAAAGTGGTTGAAAATAAGTTTGGAAGAAAATATCTCATTTGTCTCTGGTCAGCTTTGTTGGTGTGCTCATATTTTGGTTTTCTATTTAAACAACAATGATATCATCCTGTACAAAGTGCACTATCACAGTTTATAAGTCAGACTTCTGTGGTGGCTGTTTCATTAAGTAATGTGTCCTCTAGACTGCATAGCTAGATAGGCAGGGGGATCTAATCTCACAAAATTCAAGGTGTGTGTGTACAGAGTTGAAACAATATGACCTTAACTACTGCTGGCCTTATTACAATAGTAGCTTGGCATTAATTGTACACTACATGGTGTGCCAACACCAGTGACTGACCCTTCTCCCAATATCATCCTCTCAGCAACAAAATGCTGATGTCATCGTCTATAAAGTGTACTATCACACTATGTAAGTCAGACTTCTTGGTTGTATAACTAGATAGGTAGTGAGTTTGAATCGCCTAACACTCAAATGGTATGTGTGATGGTGGGTCCATTTCATCACTGGAGGATTATTTCTTCAGGTTTGCTCATTTTATTCCAACTCATGAGAAACATTTATACGGTGAAATTAATCTTATCCACATCCTCTTTTCACTTTGTCTACAAATGCATACTCTATGCAACACACTGATGAGATTATCATTTCAGAAATGTAGTTTCACACCATAAAATTGATACCTCTCCTCTGGCACGTGTGTGTAATACACTTGTGTATAGACTGTGTCAGCTGATAGTAGGGAGGTTGAATAATACACAGTGAGACTCTTCTGATTGTGAATGTAAATGGATGCTGAAGTGTGTTACACCTCTTAGTGCTGACAACCTTTAGAATTCCACATAGCAGTAGAAGTAATTTTTGAATGCACATCTCCTTTGCATGACACAACTGATGTCATCTGTTGAAACATTCAGTATGGCTCACATGCACACAGATCTTTCCTGTGACATATGCATATAATATACTTTTGTGTAGGTTGCTTGAGTACATAGTGAGTTTGAATACAGGAATGACAGTCATCTGTGATTGTGTGTTATTCCTCTTAATGTGCAGAACAGGCTGCAAATACATATATGAGGTCTATCTATACAATGAGCTGTGTGACCACTTTTTAGCAGAAACATAAAGGTAATACACAATGTTAATGTCATCCACTGAAATGTGCAATGTCAAAGTTGGCAAAAAATCAATAGTCATTCTTGTGTTTCAGCACACATTCATTAGCCTGTGATGTTAACTATCTTGTTAAAATCCTAACGTCACTGCCTATAGTCAATGCGCATGGTAACAGTGTTGTCACCCACATGTGCTAAGTTCAGATGTAGTAGATGCTTCCTATTGCAAGCGCTTATTCTACACTTCCTTTGGAAAGGCTGTATTGGAGACCGATATTGTCATTTGAATAGGTTGTTGTTACATCACAGTTGGAGGGAAACACCGCCTCAGGACTGGGGACATAAGACAATGTAGTATATATTGTTGCCTAAGTAAGGCATGTGTTCCACTATAGGATTATATCTACATTGGACATAAGTTTTGTTCTACCATCACAGTGACTACAGAAGAGGGCTACAGTGGTATTTAGGTATGCCTAGCATCAGGCAATATTGTCTGACATACAACAAGATTCTTTCTAAGCAATAATAGGGACACATATTCCTTGATTCATATACATGATGCATATGACAATTGGCAATGCACTTATGCCATGGTATATTTCTTGAGCCCACTCTGGTGTTGATTTTCTTAATGCTTGGGCAAGTGGTCTAAACCAGCATTGAGTGACTGCAATATTTGTGTGCTTAACTGTTCTGCATGAAAGACACCAAGACACCAACCCCCCATTATAGTTTGTGTATAGAGTGGCAGAGGACTGTCCCATCAACTTTTAGCAGATAAACTTTATGGGCATATAAAGTACAGTTTATGGAATGACTTCACATAGGTGAAGTTCAACTGCTGTGACAACATTTCCACTGTGGCAAATGTGATAAATAGCCATCTTGTTATCTGGAAGAGTTGTACAGCTTGATGCTGAATTCTAGCATAGGGATTCATTTGCATGAATGTATTGGTTTCACTCAACAACCATTACATCATGTCAGTGTTATCCCTTGATATGCTATAGAAACTCATGTGAAGATAGCTATGGATTTTCTGAAATTATACATTTGTTCTGCCAGTGTAATGGTGAGAGTGTTACCTCGACACATGTATTGAGTACTGTGGTGTACACGTGTGTGCCCCAGTTTTTGACTGTTATGTGCACAGACATACAGAGAAGCTCTCCATGACCACAGAACACTGATACAGTATAGATCATAATTGTGTGCACATTAGCATACTCATTTAATTGCCATCAGTCTAACATACTCATATGACATTCATTATCAGGTATCCTTTGTTATATCATACATTAATTATATTTGTTTGTGACTATACCCATTCCTACCTCCTGTGGCAGATGCCGACAAAACACAGCTCTGGGGAATACATTGCATCATAGTGTAGTGCTTGCATCTTTTCTTATCTATCTACACAATAACTGTATCAGGCAGGAGAGTCTTACACAAGGGTACTATGTATGTCACACTCTGCTCTCACATTTGTAACACCACACACGCACACACACACACACACACACACACACACACACACACACACACACACACACACACACACACACACACACACACACACACCTACATATGAGAACTATTATAATATTAAGGTACATAATTTCCTTCAAGGGCGATCCTTTTCATACATGTGTTAGGCCATTCAGTTAATGCACAGGTGACTACTGACAGTGGGTTCAATTCTTGCAAAAGATGATTGTGGCTTCTGAGCCATTCCTGTTTTGCTACATATGTTATATGGACATAATGCACACTATGCAGATATCCCATTATATGCATCGTCCTTGTTAGCTGTCATCTCAACTCAGCATGTCAATGACATTCATATATCATATAATTCCCTTCTGTTACAATATGTTTTTTTGTAACTGTCACATCCTATAATATCATGTCTGCTTTTGTTTACAAACATTTGCTCAGGAATAGTGACCAACATTATTCTGACATATGTTTGGAAAATTGTATTATTACAAAGTTGTCGCATTACCTTCAGTACACTTTTCTTGATTCCTTTCTGTATACACCTCTTTGCATTTCTTTGATTTCTGTGCACATTGCCTTTAGTACACTTTTCTGGTGAACAAATCTGGAAACAATAAGCTTTTTATATTCAATATTCTTTTCTCTATGTATGTATGTTGGAGCTTTTCTCCCCGGGCCTCCACTAAAAATGGATATGTATCCAGTCGGACTATCCCGGTCAACAAATGTAAAATAAAATAAATAAATAAATAAAAATTGTCTTTGTGACATATGCACCTCCGCATCAATTATCATACTAGACCTGGAACATTTACCCTCCCCTCTGATACCTTTCTGCATACACCTCTTTGCATTTCTTCTTGTCTGGTAATCCATGTATTGTTGTTGCCCTTGCTGTTTGTCATCCCCTCTTACTTATTTTTGTATTCATATGTTTAATTTATGTACACAGTACACTCAGAACACTTAATCTGCTAGAGTACAGCATGCATTCTTTCCCTTACGCAACTCTATGTGCTGCACAAGCAAGCTTAACAGGTTTTCTCATAGACAAACATGCGTTTACTGTGTATGCTTGTGCTGCTTAGCACAGTTTCCTGGCTGCTGACACTGTTGCTGGTCATGAAAACTTGTGTATTTGTGTTAACATGATGAGCAGCAGGGCCTATGCAATTAGCACTGCTGCTCATTGCTCTAACACCTAAACATCACTTAGGCTTCACACAAAGCCTACATGATTGTTTATACATCTCAGGGACTATCTAATCCACTTTAAAATAACATGGCAGTAAGGAGAGGCTGAATGCAAAATATAGATATAAATTAACTACTGAAAGTCAACAGTAAACGTTTGTTTGTTACACTATAAAAAGATATATGTAGTGCTGGAAATGTGCATTTGTAGGGTAGTGCTAGGAGAAGGCCTAAAAGTTTCACTGTCCAGTATTTGCAGAAAAACTGTGATATCCACAAAAAATATTATCCAGTGCTAAGCCTCAAGGCTGCAGGACCTGCAGCTCAGAGATCTTTTGCCATTTTTTTATGAGATCTTGCATTGGGCCTTTGGTGCAACTTAGTGTTAGCAGTATTAAGTTTTAAATTGCTTGTTCTTGGTGAACAATACTTGAATGATAAGCATCCCACATCATCAGCAGATATGCCCATGAAGCCAGGAGGCCAAACAGGACCTGACTAATGGCATGTATATGAATGTGCATGCCATTGACACTGAGTGAAAGGCAAATAACCATGGCAACTTGTCTAGAGCTAGTAGCAGTCCAGTTTCATGCATGCATAATCCTGTGATCAGCGTAACAGAGATTACTGGTTCACACTACACAAAAAGCCATTAAGGGAACACTTAAGGGTGTGAAATGTAATGTTTTCCACCAGGAAAGATAAAAGAAGTACTGCAAGATGGAATTTAGTGGGAGATAATGCAGTTAACAGACAAAAAGCAAGAAGCAGCAGATGTAAGAAGATCATATAACAGCAATAATAGGATACATTCAACTAAAATTTTGTACAGGGTGGTACTCTGCATCTCCAAACTCTGTAGTAGATGCAGTATGTTTGTAACTATGGATAAGTTTAAAATGTAGCCAGATCCAAAACAGCACCAAGAGGATTCAGGACATGACACAGCTAGCAGCAGATGTATGCATAAATGATTACTATGCTAGGAACAGAGGACAACAGTGCTGCAAACAAGCATGATTACTCTAATAACACAAGAATGCACAGTAGGTTCAGGGGACACACAAAGTCAATTGTCACGCACAGTTGGGATGTAATGTATCACAAGCAAATTGGCTGTATAAAATATCGCTGACAGAGGCCAGCAGCACTATGCAACTAACTAATCTTTTTACCTAAAAATGAAGGACTGCCATTTGTATTACATTTTGTGTCTTATGCAATCATTAATATATGTTTTTTGTGTCTTAGATGAATCAGCTGACCTTTATTTGAAGACCTGCACAGTGTCAGCATCAGAAATCTGCAATGTCCTTGTATCTCTGGTATGCTTTTCACATTGATGAAATGGTGTTGGTGGTCTTATCTCTTTTTCCCATTCATCTAATACATTGGACTCAAGACAGATGACTAGGTAGCCATGATTCATTTTATGTAATAAGCAGCATGATGTATAACACCCTGTAGACTTTCTTTGCTGTTTATTGTAGTACGTACATTAGGACACCCTGGTTGTGCAGTCTATGTGATTACATATTACCTGACAATTAACAGAGTAATAGTAGTCATGCCTGTTCAGGTATGTGGCCACATCATCCATACAGGTACTTGTATTGTTATGTATGTGCCATCTAGCATACCCTGAATGCCTGGCAGGCAGCATACTATGCAGAATCCTCTCATAATATGGTTATCTCAACCAGACACCATTTGATCTTAGCATTGGTATCACTGGGCAGCAGGCAATCTAAAAACTACTGCACAATATGACTGTGTGATACCTGGGATATGCTGATTGAATTGCCAGTGGGAATCTGTATTAGGCCTGTTGCAAGGATGATTACAACAATTATAAGTCTGGTCTGTCGATGTACTGGCATACCTCTAAATAGTCTATATTTGTAAAAAAAAAAAAAAAACACTGAGGCCATATATACTTTTTCCAAATAACAAATATATATAATAAAGAAAAAAGGACGGACAGTAATGTAGTAGAATTTAGGACTCTACAATGCAAGTCCTGACATTCTGAAAAATTAAGCACAATTCCACAGCTGTAACAGCAAAGTGCAAATGTTGATGCTACAACTTAAACTGTTATTGTCAGGGGTGCTCCATCCACACCCTAGCAACTTATCTATATTAATGCCAAGATTGTTATAATTCAGAGAAGGGAGATTATTTTATTTTTAAAAGATACAGTATCTCTCCCTATAGCTCTTAATTTCTCACTTGTTCAGGACTCACACTATTATTTGTTGAACACACATTAGGAAACTAAGCTATAGAGCAGATAGTACTTTGTCCTTCATATGTAAAACCATGGAAAGACTGATTATGACTCATACCAGTCAAAGGAAGGTGAGGCTTTCTTAACACATTGAACATTTCCAAAAATGTCACAAAATCAACAGACAAAGACAGGATGGTACAGTCTACCTCCTAAGACCAGGCCATAACATCTAACATGATACTCCACTCAGCAATTGTAGAAAAGCTTACTAAGATAAGAAATAAACCCCTACTTCATGCACTGGATTGCCTACTGGCTCACAGATAAGACTCAGAAAGTCAAGATAGGGGAAATAACCTTTACAAAGAGACCAGTCACAGGGCTTGGGGCTAGGAGCACTCCTTTTTTGTATCTACTTCTCAGAAGTCTAAGCAAACTTCAAGGATGTTTGGGTGACCAGATTTGTAGATTACTGCAATCTGGGAGAAGTCACTGAATCCCTGAAAGGTTTGTTTCAAACAAATAAATGGTGTCAAAATCACGGACTAAAACTAAATTCTAAAAAGAGTATTATTATACTCTTTGGTATATCAACTGCCACAGGAAACTACCACATTGACATTACACCCCTAAGAGTCGATATAACTTTGCCTTTCACCAACATGTGTCTACTGTTATGGAGAAAGTCCTTCTATATTGCTCAATTTATAAGTAATGGTGTGACGACCGTACCCTGGCCCAGCAATCATAGAGCCTCAATCCTCACCACTAACACTAGGGAGGGCATCTCATATAAGAGGAAAGGATAACAAATACACACAGTAAAGTACAATTTCCCTGAACTGCACACAGAGATCACAGTCAGTCTGGGGCTGGTTGTTCCCTCGCTCTCCAGGTCCTCAATAAGACTCCCCACTGGCACAGCTATAGGGTACAGATCTCAGCCTAGTTGGCAAGCTAACCTCCAGTACCCTCTCTGTCCCACCAATGCTTTGTGTCCCTGCCCAGGTAGCTGACTCATCACACACACTTTGAGATAAGTATTTAAACAACTTCACAGACACTCCTGGGGAAAGGTTGACACAGATTCTCCAGCTGTGCCTCTTTACGCAGATTTTATGGTAGTAATTTCTGCCACCACCAGCTAATACTTATCAGCTACCCAATGGCCCATAAAAGGGTGTCCAGTTATTACGGTGCAATATTATTATCCAATTTGTAATGTGACTATTCAGTCTAAGGTTCATTAGAGTGGCTTATTATAATACACTCTATAAATATGCAATGTACTCTAGAGCTTACTTATCTCTACACAAACCAGCCACAGGTAAAGGCTTTTAAAATATTTAATAATAAATAATTAAAACACAAGACAATACTACCACAACACAGTGATATCTAAGAGTTTAGAGATCACACAGAAACTTAAAATAATACAGTAGAACAGGTCTGATGTCAAAGAAAAACACAATCTAACTTTTTAATCTTTAGCTATTCTTAAGAGAAAACACAGTGCTACAATCCTACTTACATACATATAGAGCATAAGCAGTGCTGGTGTTGATGGTCCAAAACAACATGCTTACAGTCTCTCTCTCAACAATAGTTTTTAAAATCACTAACAAACATATCTGTTAAGGCCCTCCCAGATTATATCATTTGGACTCTTAGGTTTTCCCAATATGCACATTACATCATTTTGACACTTAGTATGGAGTTCCCAGGCAAACAAACGGCATTATTTAGCAATCTAACACCTGCTCAGGAAACTACAACAATAAAAAACATTTCACATGTACACTCTAGCAATTATTCCTTAAGTTAAGACAATAGAAAGAATGTGTTCAGCCAGCCGTTTCGGCACCACTATTTCAATAATTCTGACTTCAAAGAACATTTGAAATGCTTGGCTTAGTTTTCCTTACAGCAGATGGCAATGTTGCAACAATCTTGAAGCTCACATTTTACAGTGTTTTCTTTCATTTAAGAACACAAGCCGGTATTTTACATTTATATATACAAATGATAGGATTATATATCAAATTCTATTTGACTAGACTGGCAGCCTTCACCCATCTTCCCCCAATCTTCACAAATGGGATAGCATCTTGGTCCTACTGTACTTAGCTTCATCAGGCCCATCTCTAAATATTATGCCCCTTTGGTATGTAACTATCAAGACATATGCAACAACTAGAGCACCCACATAGGTTCCTCACAAAGAGAATACAAGGGATTAAACCACATGACCAATATGGACTGACGTAATGCCTTTTTACTCTACTCAGTCTGTTACAGGATATTAAGAGGTGATCTGTGCCCGACCTATAGGCTTCCTTTGAGCTAGTACTAATGGAACTGCTGGACATATGCAAGTCAAATGGGATCACAAATACTAAATTTAGAGACCGAAACCTCTTCTGCAACATAAACAGAATGGCTTAGATGGACAGGTGCATATTCTAGATGATACCACTACAGACTCCCTAGCCTCATAAAACAAAGCTCAACCATGTCCATATACAAATGCAACTTAGATCAATGAAAGGGAATAAGGAATTTTACCCTTGGGCTTCCTCATGTGTTATTAATGGATGGAGGTTGCACATAAATGCCCTTTTCTGCTGCAGGGCCCCCTTTCAATACTCAGTGGTTTGACCCTGGAAGCATTCATTTACAAATGGGAAGTATACAAATAAAAATCGTAGAAAGGGTAATTTGAACACCTAATGGGATAACACAGCTAGGCATAAAATGGCCCTTCAGGGCAGCCTATTATTCATCTATGAACCTATACATGCAGCAAAATGGCTTTCCAGGTCAGAATTTTTGCTAACCTGCAACAGAATGTTTGCAAAGTGCCCAGTGACTCAATGAATTACAGTTAGCTGTTTGTGCTTGCTTGGATCCAGCTCAAAGGGTTTGTAATTTGAGAAGGAAATCATTAACACATTTTGTTTGTGAAATGGAAATCATTAACAAATTTTGTTTGTGTTATCACAAATTACCAGGTTTTGCTGGGGTACAGGTTCAACCCTAACTATCTTCAGTAAGCAGAATATCTTATCTGAAAAACAGTACTTATAGACAAACATGCCTGACATGTTATCAGCAAAACAGTCTCATTTCTCATTAACTTTCATAGTAGGTGCTGCATTTTCACTCCCTTTCTGTTTCATTAGATTAGGATTTGTTGTTGTTATTTATTATAGAGTTCATCTAGCTCTATCAGAGAGCTTCATGTATAGTCTCTTGATAAGTATTTATGTTCCTATTACAGTAGATAAAAACACATTTTAATCCTCTAACATTCATACCTAAATGGTGCATCTCCCAAACTCAGTCATTTGTACTGTTTCAAATCTGCATGTTGTTTTCTTCTTTTAGACTCTCTATGCAAAGCATTTCCTCAGTTTAAGATATGCATGTTGTCATCTTTTAGATTTCCAGTGTGGATCATTTGGGTAAGATTCATTTTCTCGGTTGTAACAGCTTAAGATGGAAGTGTTTTAAGTGGAGCTCCACAAGCCTGCTGCTCTTCATCAATGAGAAGGCCAGGACACTTTGATAAAAGGAACAAATAGTAACAGTGTATAAAATGACAGCTTCCTTCCTTTGTGACACTTCTGACATGAACATTTTCCACTGACATGAGCAGAAGCTTAGCAAAATAAAGAAACCATCAAGCATACATCTCATATAATTCCTCAACAAAACAGCCATGTTGTCAGATTTTACAATTGAAAACAACTTGACATATATGTAAGGTAGTGAGATGTGATGTTACACCTGTAGTTTTGTCTTTCAGAAGCTCACTCTTGGAAAACTTTGGACATCATTCTTCCGTTAAATGCCAGTGATCCAAGTATCTTTAAGTAAATATGCCTTTCTGCATCACCTCTCCTGCTCTTTTTCAGAATCTGCCATGAAAAGGGCTTCTTAGTGGTACTATCATCATTTCAGGGTCCAGACATCTGGAAGGTATTTATTTGCAAAGTTCCTTAAGCAATCTGGTTACCTCCATGACAGTATGTCAAGGAGATTGAACTTTACATGGAAAACAGCAATATTTTAGAAGCCACAGGAGTGGGAGCTCCTTTAGTCGAGGTCGCTGCTTGTATGGAATTTGATTGCCTAATAGATTAAATGTAGCCTGTCATATGTTTCAAAATAACTTTGTATGACTGAATGGAAGACTTATGTTTACTGCAGGAGATTGTAATGCAGGCTAACATGACTTCAGCATTTTTCAGCTGCTTTTGGTCCACAGCTTATGCAGTAAAGAGTGGCAGCGATAATACTATGGTTCTTAAGTTAGATGTAGAACAGTATGTTATGATTCCTGTATTACAAAGGCAATTATTCTGAGAGATTAGTTAACTGCCAGACTGTAACTGAGAATAAAAATAACATCTACTTCCATTTTAAGGAAATTATTCCATTAGTCACTTGCTGAGCACAAGAAGCAGACCTGCTTTTTTATTTTTAAATGGCTACTGAAAATAAACATTCTCTCAAACAGTAAACTTGGCACACATTTAAAGAAAGCATACCATGAGTAGAAAAATACTGTCAGCACATAACGACCTTTTCAGCAGTCTGGAATGGCCTATCACATGTCTTGGATGACTATGAGAAAAGAAATAATACACTCATTTCTCCAGTATAAGAGAATTGTTCAAGTCTTTTCCTTAAGGCGAAAAAAAAAAAAAAGTTGGAAATGCAACAGCTGCTACTTCTTATGGTATGCTATCACCAAACAGTTAAAGAATGTCTAGCAAAACATGTTCCCATGAAAGCCTGTGGTTTTCCTACATGAATTATGCCTGCATAATCCTTAATTCTAGTTAAATATATTACAGGGATCCTCTAAAATATGCCAATATATTTTATAGCTGATATTTCAAGTATATAAAACTGAACATATGTTCTCATATACATTACTAAAACAAGCATGATCCCTTTCAGGAGTGCAGGGACCTTGTGGAGTTAAAATCGTTGGTTTAACATGTTCAGAGTTAACCACATTGATTTACTGACCATTTTTTCCTTGCATACCATTTTTATGATACTTTAAAAAAAGTCCTGTAACCAGGGTAAGGAATCATTAAAGAGAGTTGGATACAGCAACAAAAAAAAAACAACACATTTGTTAGAACTAAAATATCTTGCAGCTTACTGAAGCTTTGAAATGGTCAAGTAAGACAGCTGAATGAATCATAAAACATAAAAAGGCTCAAAGCCATTACTACATCTTACTGTTACAATTTGTTAATGTAAAATCACTGTCAGTCAGATTCAAGTTAATTTGTTTTAAGAACATTAGTCTACAGAAGAGTAAAAAACAAAAGGTCAGAATTCAGAAAGAGGCCCATCCGCAAGTGGTAAGGCTTTGGAAAAAGAGCCTTTTAGCAAGATCATGGAAAACAGTGATCCCAAGACACATTAGCTGCAATGAGAAAATACCTCATTACTGGCTAATTTGCATGTTTCAGAATTGCTTTGTGATTACTGGAATCACTTGCAGGCCCTTTTCTGTTGGTCTTGTGGTAATTGCAGCTGGTGATTTATGCAGTGCATTAAGATAGGCACCTCCTTCATTCATTTCTACAAACACACACACACACACACACACACACACACACACACACACACACACACACACACACACACACACACGAATACACCACCATTCCTCTCACATATCCCTTTGTTTACAGTACTCCCCTGATTTTTCACAGCCCCCATAAGTCAAGAATGATTATTGAGTTTCATTGTTCACATTGTTCAGTACATGTTTGAGGATGCAAGACTCACTGCTCTATTAATTTTTTCAATGATTAGAGGAAGATGGAAAATGACTTCCTATTGCCATCTCTCTGGCTTTGTCTAGAATTCCTGAGCATGACCCTCCATCCACCATGGATCATTACAGTCATTTACTAAGTTTCAAACCTCTTTGTGTTCAGAAATCCTTCGTGCTACACGTCATCATTCCTATTACATTTTTAAGTGGATTGGGGAAATCTAAAAGAGTGTGCTTGGATTCTAGTGTTCCCATCTATATCTTTCTTTCTGCAAAATCTGTTGTTTTATTAACTCTTGATGTGACTTAGGTTAATGTTTAAAAGGCCCTGATGTCTCGTGCCTCCCCTTGCCTTCAGTACTGAAGGATTTGTTGGTTAGTCAAAGGGACATTAGGTTTAGAAGCACCCCATTGCAAACACACACACACACACACACACACACACACACACACACACACACACACACACACACACACACACACACACACACACACACTTACACATACAGATTGACACAGTTATGCACATGCCCTGCACAGACAAACATGCATATACAAACACGTGTGCACACAGACATTACCACATACATATACACTCACCTTTTATCAAACACACATATGCACGCACCCACCATTTCACACATACAGACACACACACACACACACACACACACACACACACACACACACACACACACACACACACACTGACATTAGCTTATTTGCTACCTCTAAAGTGATGTCTCCAACTGAGGGTACAATGTGACACTAAACTTTGTCTAGATTAAATAGAATGACTGCTGGTAAATTTATACAGCAGAGTGGTTCTGTGAATCACTTAGCTGTGTAAACCACTTGTAGCTGGCATTTCTCTGGGAGAGTATCAGCATTTTTGATAGACTGAAGAGACAACCCAGCATGGCACAGGGCCTCTTTGAGGTAACTGCTATGCTAGGACTGCCTATAAATGGGAAGATGACTATCAAGAGCTGTCAGTAACATTTCTGAATCCTGCCCATAATTTATCGTCTGACATGAAACTTTAATAACTTTCTTTACTATCAGTTTTGCATACTGTCATAATACATTTTAAGCTACACAGAAAGAAAACAAACATTCAGCATAATGTAATAACAGGCTACATAAACAGTATGCACTACAGAATTGTGCTCCAGTTATAAGACTGTGATTAGAATGTGTGTACATTGTATATGCAAAACACAGATAACATAAAAGTAAACTATATTTCACAATATTTCAATATGTTTCAATATCAGACGAATGCTTGTAAAAATAAATTTAAAGGAAAGTAATTACTTGAGGGGGGCTGACTCACATCCTGATAATATGATGAATAATGACTTTAAGTTTGCTGAGAACTAAAGGTCTGCTTTTATCAGTCTCTGATACACCAGTGTTAGCTACAGTATGTGTAACACAGCATTCTGCAAATGTGGCTTGAATAGCAGACAGTTCAAGAGATGAGCATACAAATATAGCATTGCAATCATAACAAAGTCAGATAAGCTACACTGGGAAGAGCTAGAAACTGTAACAAAGGCAGGTAAAAGCTACACTGGGAAAATAGTTTATCCATACAAAGAGACTATGGGCAGGATTCACGAAGCCTCTGTGTAAGAGTTACAAGGCTTACACGGATGCTGCAGTTAAACGGTGTGACATCAGCATGTCATGCATATGCATGAGGGCATGCTGAATCACACCTAAGGCTAACACGGTCCATGTAAGACAGTAGGGGGCGTGTCTGTAGGGTGAGCCCTGCAAACGGACACGCCCCCAGAAGAGTAAAAGTCCCGTAAGTAAACGCCCACGACAGAGTCCGTGTAAATGTGAATAAACACAACACAACACATGCCCCCACAGACCATAAACATAAAATGTATAAATGAACATCTTATATTTTTTTTTATAAGTTGTAAAGATGTTTGCCCGTGAGTGCGCTCGTTTGCGTGGGCGTGCCCAGCGCTTAGCCACAGTTAGCAGTCAGTGGAAAAGCATATAAGAACTAAATATGCAAAGTAAGTCAAGAAGCAATAGCATAGCAGTACAGATGTTGGCTGAAGAGCAGGCAGTCATGGCTCGAGCCCCCACAACATCAATTTTTATTTTTAGTGAAATAAGCACAAAACAAGTCCCTGACATATATGTACATATATAAAATTATATTTTATGTAAAATGTAATGAAATGGGCCATGTATTTTGAAGAAATGTGAGATAATAAAAAAAAAAATGTCATATGTGCCTATAGCTGAGCTACAGTGTAACAAGTTGAGGATATCTACCTGTAGGTGAGCAGTGTTTTAACAGGTGTAAAATGAGTGCCCGTAGGTGAGCAGTGTTACAACAGGTGTAAAATGAGTGCCCATAGGTGAGCAGTGGTTTAATAGTTGTAAAATGAGTGCCCGTGGTTGAGCAGTGTTTTAACACGCTGAAACTGTGTGCCTGTAGCTGAGCTGAGCATAATATGCGTGCTGACAGCCAAACGACACCGAAACCAGCGTGATCCATTTGCACGGAGCTGCGCACCGTGCCAACAAGCTAACCGATGGGCAACATTGAGCAAGCTGTATCAAAACTGCCTTTACACAGACACACCTCCTAGCCTGTGTAGACAGTCATAAAATATAAAAAGCAATGGCCAAGTTCGAACCCAGGATACGATGCACCATAGTCAAAGTACTGAACCACTAAGCCATGACAGTTGCACTTAGAAATGCAGTAATAGCATATATATAGGAATGAATAGAAAGAGGAGCATGACAAAGCAGGTTTTGTGAAGCTGATACAATTCCAAAATGGCCAATCACAGATAAGTGTGGGGAAAAACGGCATATATAAGCCCCATAGGCGGGAATACACAGCATAACCGATTGTAGAACCGACTTGCAGCCAGGATGTCAGGTGTAGGAGAGGGTAGTTGCTTCTGAGCACAGAGGTGGGGCATTGAGGAGTCCAAATATATGGTTTGGCTCCTTGTCCATAATCATGAGGCCCAATTCATGCAGGGCCAGGTCCTGTGAGGAGCATATAGGGCTGAGGCATGGGACCGGTTGGCACATGATCTCACCAGTGCCACAGGAATACCAAGGACTGGTGATCAGGTCTGTCACCCCCATGTGGACCTGAAGAGACAGAAGCAGGACCATCTGAACCGTTGGATCCAGTAGGCCAGGCAAATGCCCAACGCCCCACTACTAAGTTACATGTAATTATTTATGTAAGAAATTAACCTAGCTGATATTATGGAGATGTGTATTCCAATATTACTTCATTTATATTACAGCTGCAGGTGTCCATTCTGCGAACTGTCGAGCTTATGGCGATAGGCTGGTGTGGTTGCGCCACCAGGCAGGTCAGTAATTCTCTCCCTGTAACTGTAAATAAATATATAAGTATGACAGTTAGCAAAAGAGTGCAGTGTAGTCACTAATTAATAAAATGTGCAAGTAACAGTGTAAGAGGGTTTGCAAGTATTGCTTGATTACAAAAGTGTGATGCAGCCTGTAATCCAAACATAAAAATGAAACAAGTCTGAAATAAAGATGTCCCACCTGTAATATAATAGTACATAACCTGCAGCAGGCTGAAAAGTACAGCTGCAGAAGCTGAGTAAAACACATGTGAAATATATCCCTGTTGAAATTCAGAAACATGACATAAGTGAGACTGTTGGAAAGGATTGTTATAACTAAAGGTAAAACATGTCAATAAAGCCTAGACTTAAGTACCATCCTGAATTGTAAAAATAAAACAAGTGAGAGAGTGTGAGAAAGAGGTATGAATACACCAATAAAGTAGTAATAACTCCTGAATAAAGTATACTGCAGTCAGTACAGAATGAAATGAATGTGACAGGCAGAACCAAACAGCAACATGTGTTGAAAACAGTCCTGAAGCTGGAATGTGTGTCCCAAAATCTGGATATGTTGCTCTCAGTCTGCAATATACAGATAGTATGGTTGTCTGAAATACCAAACATCCACAGTTGTCTATAGCTATATAAAGCAAATGTAGCAGGATGATGTAGCTGAACAGAGCCAGATATGAATGTGTATGAATAAATACGAAATGTATATTGATGTAGCAGTAACATTCCTATCACCAACCTGAAGTAGTTATCACATAGGAAACTGTAGGCAGAACTGTAGTGTGTGTATATATCTGCAGCTAGTAGAAATGTACAGCATATGTATTGTTATTTGAAGTTGTTAATTAAATATTTCTTCACCCTACCCTATAACCACAAATAATCCATTCCATGTGAAATTGGTATGTGCAATCACAATTAACACCCCTGGACATTTGTCCTGTTGGTTCATACATATTTGCATGTACGTTGATGCATCTGCCCTGTTCATACATCCAAACCTGATGGCCTGTTGCCATCAATCAACCCTGCATGTTAATGGATTGTGTATTGCTGTTCAAATTATGCATGTGTTATGCTTGCTGTTCAATGGCTTGAATTTATGGGTGTTTGGTTAATGGGAATACTAATGCATGCTGTTACAACTAATTGTGAATGGTATTGTACGTTACTAACCCAAACTGTCATAACATAATGCAAAACATAGGACGACAGGGAAGGCGGGTTCCAGCGGACCCACCTCTCCCACCTCAGCTGACGAGTGCACCTGGCAGTAGTGCCCAGGCTGGACCCTCCTCTGGTGGCCCTGTGCCACCTGCGGGTGGAAGCACTGCAGGGGATGGGGCTCATCCCCCCTCTGCAAGCATGGCCGGAGGAGAACATCCACTCACCCTCCGTAGTGTCCGGACTGTGGTGCGTAGGGAGATCTGGAACGCTGTGCTTGGGCCCCTACACCAGCTTGAGGCATGGGTGGCACAACTCACGGGCGTGCCTGCTGCCCGGCCTACACAGCCCCCAGCACAACCCCATCCTGGGCAGTGAAGGCACAGTGGCAACTGCCCATGGGTGGGGATCTCAGTTCCACTGTTGCCATCTGTGGGCTCATGGGCTCGAGATATCCAAACATCCTTCCCCGTCAATTGTGTAACCCCCCCACATGTGTCATACACCGCCCCTGTATGCGTCTTGTTTGTCTTGTCTGTTAACCTCCCCAACCTACCTCCCCAGCTATACCGACTTCCTGTACCTGACATACCACTCTCACCTGAAAAAAAAAAAAAAAAAGGGCACTCTGTACCCACAAAAAAATTAGGCCCCATACATAGCTGCCCATTTTGCACACATGTCTGCTGGACATGTAAACTGGCAATTACAATTGGCTATACAACAAATATTATTGTTGTCCTTACACCTCTCTCAGGGGTGGAAGGTTTCAAATGTCACACCAAATTACAAACATATGCACAGCTGTTGCTGAAGAAGAAATGGGCAGCTATGGGCCTTACCTTCATCCCTCCTGCAAAACCCGAGCTTGTTTCCCTACTGTCCTACCCTCTTTGTCACCCCTTTTTCACCACTTTCCTATCTCCCCATTTTCTTTTCTTTCAAAGAAAATAGCGCGGGTGTGCACAACAGTAAGCACTTTTAAGCAGTAGTAAGCGGGTGTGTGCGAAGCTAAGCGGCAGTGCGCATGCTTGACCTCCGCACAAACCAGTGCTAACCCGCTTACAACTGCTTAAAAGTGCCTTAGTCACTCTGAATGACAAGGCCTGTAGTTTTCTCAGCAGCAAAATAAAATACCTCCCTCAGTCTCAAGCCCAGGACTTTGGAAACACTAGTCTGCATGACTTACCACTAAGCCATGAGTGCTATGCAAAAACATTGTGCTGAAAGAAATATATCATAAAATAGTAGGAATTAATGTAAAGGGAATATACAAGTCTAGCACACAAAGCATGTCATGTATATTTACTGTCAAATCTAGAGCAGGATAAACACAGCCATAGTTGAATAGTTAAGAGTTCAGACATAGCAACTGTGACTGAGTTACAGAGATGTCCCTGATGTGAAAACAAATGTCAACTGTGCCCCACTGATACCCTGCCAAATGTAATAACAGTAGGCAGAAAGGTGTAACTACACATGCAATGGTAAGTATGACTGACTGAAGGTATGCACCACCTGCACGGCACAAATGGTGTACTAATACATATGCTTGAAATAACCCACAGTCACAACTGCAGAGTATCAGAATATGTCACTGGAGTAACCCACTGCTATGTACCATTCCATGAGGCTGATAAAAGATGCACCGGAGAGTATCTGAGGCCTGCTCAGCAGCATGATCAAATACCCCTGTAAGTGTCAAGACCCACAGCATGGCCAGACCATGCTGCATGCAGTAACACCCTACCACAACAAACACATAGGGAATTGCTGGCCAAACAGATTTAGCAAGCATTACAAGCTGTGAATGTAAATGGAAAATAGGAAAGCCATAGCAACAAATAACAGGAAAGACACCTAGCAGGCATACAAGGAGTGAATGTAAAGGCCAAATATTGAAGCCATAGCAACAGATTGCAAGAGCCACTGCTATATACCAGGTACACAACAATCCCCACAGGAAAGCACACACACCCATATACACAGTATTACTAGTCGTAGGTGTCAGTTTACATACACACGGAGAACAGGACACTGGAGGAAGGAATACTCAGCTTACAGAACAACATGCATTGCAGTGTCTACAACACAGCCTGAAATATGAGAGACATACCAACCCTTACACTCACGGAACAGTGTCCACAGCAAACCAGCATGGTCCCCACCTTGATAATCTGAAAGGGCTACGCCTACCTAATAGACCTTTTTATAGCACAGGCCTGTAATCACAGTGAGAACTGCAATCACTACACAACAGGCTGCATGCAATTAGTAAATGCTGGCTAACAATTGGTGCAGAGGCCATCACATGGACATGTGCAGATACCTACAAAAGCATCCTGTACTCCCAGTCCACACATGCAATACTGTCATTGCACCCGCTGGAGGTAGAGAGACAGAGGGAGAGAGAGAGAGAAAACAAAAAAAAAAAAAAAAGAAAGAAAGAGAAAGAAATAACAAACCTGAAACAACAAAGCAAAGAGGCAGACAGCAGGCCAAGCAACTGCAAGCCTACACAAACAGCTACAACAAACACAGGTAATGTAAAGTACTACTATAATACTCTACATACTGTGAACCCTCCAGATGTGTTATTGGTCTGTATCTATGTATATGAGGATGTGCATAGGGATGGGGACATACTGAAACAGTCACTGAAGGCTCCCCATACATATGTATGTGATGGTAGCTTTGTACACATAGCAATGTAGGTTGTAGTGCAATGTACAAGTAGGTGGTACAGTAATGGGTGTTCAGCAGTACGTTACTGTGTGTATACATATGTGGACCTAAAAGGAGTATATATATATATATATATATATATATATATATATATATATATATATATATATATATATATATATATATATTGAGATATGTATGTATATATATATATATATATATATATATATATATATATATATATATATATATATATATATAGATATATAATATGCATATGTGTATACATAGATAGAGAGGGATGTAGAAATACATGGACAGATATAGTTTCACAGTGGCATAGTTTAGTACTAGGCTATCTGCAGACAGTGTATAGAATAGATTTAGAAACCTGTGCCTCTGTATAGTAGTGACACAGTGAAGACCCCCCTACATAATAGCATTAGTGTACTGTGCCTCTGTCTAGTAGTGACACAGAGAAGACCCCTGCTGTAAACCTATGATCTCCCATCAACTTGTCAAGAATGCACATGAAGAGTGTCAGTGAGGGTCTCTGCCTAACATGAACTGGGATCCTGTTCCACAGTATGGGAAGCCTCTTAGTAATGGATCTGTCCCTACAGTATGTCCTATTCATATGTGTGCTGAGGTTGAAATCCGTAGCTTTCATGCTTCTGATGGATTTGGATTGTATGAGGTGGAACATGTCCATCACTACTAGATTGGACATGGCCTACTACATCAGGCACAGATCACCCCTACGTAGGCAGTATGCTGTGGAATAGAGCATGAGTTACGTTAGTCTGGCAGCATATGACAGTTGTTGCAGACCCTTGATCCTCCTGGTGATGTACTCACGGGGTCCCCCTAGCTGTTGCAAGTGCCAGGTGAGGTACATACCAAATGGGGCATAGTACACAGTCATGGGCCTGATAAGGGAGGAGTATAAGGGTACAATGACCCCTTTTGATGTGGATGTGCATCCCTTCATGATAAGATGGGCAAGGTAGGAAGTCCATCAAACCACTTCGGCAACGTGGGTGTCAAATGAGAGGTCAGCATTGCACAGTGTCACCAGGTCTCCGATTACTTTGTCTGTACTCAGTGGGTTATTGTCTATGTGGTAATATGTAGGTACCTTGTCCGTCCAAAAGGGTATGAGTATACATTACGTGGCATGCAGTGTCAGGCCATGACTTCGCCACCAGTTGTTGGTGTCCGTGAGGCCTGTCAGTAGGATGTATGTGTCAGCAGGTGTATCGCCTATGGCGCCTAGTATGCAGTCATCTTTGAACATTGTCAGCCACTACCCTCCCATGTCTGCTTCCACATCTGAGAATGATATGCCGAACATGAGCAGTCCCAGGACAGAGCCCTGTGGGACACCACATGTGACTGGCTCTGAGTCTGACATGGCACCAGTGAGGTTGACCATAGGGTTTCTATCCGTTAGCTGGTTTGCAACCCATCATGTGACATATGGATTTACATGTCAGCTGTTGATCATGTCTATGATGGCAGAGTGCGGTATTGTGTTGATTGCTGTAGGCAAGTCCAGGTAGGCTGTATGGACCACTATGCCCTCAGCAATGGCTATAGTGACTGATTTGAAAAGGTCAACTAGGTTCATAAGGCAGGATCTGCCCTCTACAAAGCCAAACCGGGTGGGATCAAGTGTCTAAGTCCCCAATGTCTCTGTGTATGGGTACTATAATGATCCTTTCCATAGTGTTGCAGACCAGGCTGGTTAAGCTTATGGGGCGGTAGTTACCAGGGTCTGTAGAGGTGCCTCCTGTGTGGAGTGGGACTACTGTTGCTGTATGCAAGTGTCCAGGTACATATGCTGTAGTAAGGCTACGGCTGAATAGCATGTAATGTGCATGTGTAGCTCCTCTTGCAGTTCACATAGCATGCAACCTGCAATACCATTGGGTCCCATTGCTGCTGTGTTTACAGGTCCGCTGACGGTGGTTCCCAGCTGGACATCTGAGATGACAGGGAGGTTACAGTCAGCTGGGATAAGTAATTCCACATATGTGGGTGAGAGAGTGTAGAAACCTGAACTGAACCTGTCTGCCAGATTGTTGGCATTATCTGTGTATTCAGTGTAGCGTATTTCACTGTGAACTAACTGTGAACACAACTGAGGGTTCCCACCCAAGTGTGTAACATAGCAGAGGAAGGCCTTGTGGTTATCTGTAGTGACCATAGCGATGTCCCTTTCATTGTTGGCCTTGCATGTTTGTACGACAAAACCTATCTTTCTACTACTGCTCATGAGAGATGCCGTAGCTCTATGGAAGTATGCTCTGCTGTGCAGTAGCTACCATCTGTTGTTATACAATTTGTTCAATGCTGGGGTCCACCAGGCAGGACGCCTGCGCTTGGTGGAGAGGGTCATGGTTCCATTTGTGATTGCATGATCCATGCATTCTTGGAGATGTCTGTAGAAGCATATGTGAGGGTGTCTGCATTGTGGGAAGTGGATTACACTGGCCCAGTGGGCATTAAGGATACCAACTCAGTTATAAGACATGTAAAGTCGGCATGTGAGAGGTTTCCCACTGTAGTCTGTTGTGTTGTGGGGGAGGTGGGATATGTATATCCAGGGTGATTAGTCTGTGGTCAGATATGACTAGTGAGGGGTATACTTCCAGTGTGCAGCACATTGTCCCCATGTTTGTGATGATCAGGTCTAGTATATTATCTCCTGTTGTGGGAGAGGTGACTAGCTGTTCCATTGCATTTGACATAGTGAATTCCGGGAACCTTTGGGCTAGGGTCTTTGGGGTAGAATAATGCACCCAGTGTATGTTAGGGTAGTTGCACTATTCCAATATGATGGTGTGTGGTGGGACATTCATATCCTCCAATGTCTACAGGAAGGCCGGCTGTGGTCCCTGAGATCGGGAGGGTGGTCTGTAACATGCTACCAGTTGTATAGCAGGTTTGCCTACGGTTATCTGTACCTGGATGGTCTGTGATGCTTCATATGTTGCCACAAACCTGGAGGTGTGTGTGTCCTCCATGAATATGGACACACCCCCTCCCTTTTTGTTTTGTCCCGAGTCCTGGGGCCAAAATGCATGATACGGGGTATAGCCTGGTACCGCTGGTGTGCTCTCAGGAGCCTTGAACCAGGTTCTCACTTACTGCACAGACATCAAGATTGGTAGAATATGTACGTACAGATATATGTAATACACACATACATATATAGATATCTGTAGAGACTTACACATATACAGATAGATCTGACTGACAACAGATATGTCTGTATATGACTATCTCTCACTCTCTGTCCCATCCCCTCACACTCACACTCACCCTGTGTCTCTCTCTCACTCTCTCCCCCTCTCTCCCCACATCTATATGTATATATCTACATTTATATATACATATGATATATACATATATACAAACAGATATATATCCATATACAGATATAAATATATCAATACATATATATACATATATAGACTGTGTGAGGCACATGTGTGCAGATGTCTTGCTACAGGTGCCTGGTGTCACAGGCATGGAGTGAACACCAGTGTGGATACTGGAGTACCATACCCCATTCAAAAACACTGACACCAGTAACCACCACATATGTACATGCCTGCCCACCACTGCATGTGTCAAGGGGGAACAGGGTCAACAAGTGTACAATAGGCTCCACATCGATATACACAGTGGCACACTAGTCCTGTAATACATGTACATGGAATGTGTCAGCGGACATGGTGTGTCAGCTATGGACATGTAGGTCACTGTACCCCTCCACACCCCACAATGTCCTACATGGTATGTACCTCCCATGACAGCTACAGATATGGTGAAGGACACAGACATATGCAAGTAACTGTGTCAATGCACTCAAACACCACAGAGTGCACACAGACTACCTACATAGAGATTATCACTGCTGGATATACATAGTTCGGTCACATCCATGACAGTTGTCTCCCAACCATGGTAACACCTCCAACATCCACAACACAAATTACCTATGTCTGTCATCCTTGTCACTGCAGTATAGAGTACATGGTGGAGGTACGGGACCCTACCCACAGATATGACATACCCTGTAGTAGACCACACAGAATTAGGAAGCAAGCCTCCCCATGAGTAGATGTCAGACATACCCCTGCTGAATGTTATGCTGATAGGTAATATGCCATATGAGTCACCCTGTTTAACTGTTTGTAAGGAGCAGGTACGATCATAACACATGTGTCACAAGGGGCAGGGTAGCATAACAGTATGCTGCTGTAGGCCCAGGGCCAAAAGCACACTACCTACCTAGGACACAATGCACACCCATTAACACATTGCAAACGGAATATGTGAGGTGGAATGAGTGTGCTAGTGACTGGGTGCATGTTGTGTACTGGTGTGATTGCTCACCATGACTGTCTGTCTGTCATGGTAGCGTGTGTCCTTGGTGTGAGGCCAGAGACAGGTGTGTGGGGTATTGCGATCAACACATACTATATTGCCATATGTTGTGCTGTGTTACCCTGTATATCACTGTGGTGTAGGTAGAGTTATGGCAAGTAAGAGTAGTGTGCAGTACCAGTGAAATATGTAACGTGCATTGTGTGCAGTGCATGGGCTGATAATGTTCCCCATACAGTACCTTGATTCAAACCCCCAGTTTGAGGTTGTGTATTGTACCTGAAACAGTGCGTTGACTGCTGCAGTATACTAGTCTGTTGTATGGAGTGTGCCAGGTACTGTTGCACAGTTGTCGGATGAGCACTGATAACTTGTCATGTACATGTGCATCCCCCAATAGACAGACAGATGCTATATATGGTGCCTAAGTTATATCACTGCAGTCAAGTATAATGTGTATTATGTGTGCTATAGTCTGCTGACAGATATTGCTGACATATTTCCCTTCTCCTTTTCAGGGACATGGTTCACCAGCGGAACCCAGTCTACTCCACTGCAGAGGAGGAGGAGATACACCAGAGCCTGGTGCGGGATTTCGCTGTACTCTTTTCCCGCACCAGCCAGAACCAGCAGGAGAAGGCTACACTGTGGCAAGACCTGGTCCGTCGAATAAATGACATAGGCACACATAACCGGACATATGAGCAGGTACGCCATCACCTCAGTGATTTAATTAGAAATGCCCATCAGCGTGCGTCAGATATCCACAGGCAGCAGCTTGCCACAGGTGGTGGGGTGGCTAGACACCCCCCCCTCACCAGACTGGAGGGACTACTCCTGAGTGTTGTGGCTCTAGCACAGCAGCAACAACAACAGCATACATGTGTAATGATGGAGGCTTGAGCCACACAGCAGCAGGACACAGAGTGTGCAGGTAACATGCCATGTGTATAGTGACCATTCTGTACACTGTTGGGTTATGCATGTGTGGGGTGTGTCCTCGATTTGTAGCTGTTATCTTGGTAATTATTGTGCATTAGTGATAACCTCATTATCTGCAGTACACCTGTGGAAGCTAACTGTTGCACTACTGAACTGTAACATGCCCACAGTATCAGTGGCACAGTTGTGCCCACTGACGATAAATGTCTCTTTTCCGCAGGTCCCTCTGGTGTAACAGCAAGGCAGCCTATCCATGCTGGTGAGTGTGTAATACCATTACCTTCACTACTCTGTATACTAATAGTAATAATAGGCTGAAGCAGTAGTGCCATGTGTTTGATTGCAGGTGTGTTTGTGTCTGTGGGTTGATATCTCATATACTGAGGTGTGTGCATGTGTGCATGTGTGCATGTGTGCATGTGCCCATGTGTGCATGTGTGCATGTGCCCATGTGTGCATGTGTGCATGTGTGCATGTGTGCATGTGCCCATGTGTGCATGTGTGCATGTGCCCATGTGTGCATGTGTTCATGTGCGCATGTGTGCATGTGCCCATGTGTGCATGTGTGCATGTGTGCATGTGCCCATGTGTGCATGTGTGCATGTGTGCATGTGTGCATGTGTGCATGTGTGCATGTGTGTATCAGTGGTGGCATTGTGTACACATTGTAAACTGTGTTTCCTGTCTTACTCCCACAGGTTCTGGTGCTGCTCTGGTGTCATGCAGCAGGGAACCTGAATCAGCTGCTGTGGATAGTGATGATGATACCTGTGTAATGGCACAGGTAGGTGTGTCAGGGTCCGTCATTGATCAGCCAGTTGACACTACACAGCTGTCGACCCCATCAATGCGCACGGTCATCCTGCCAATACATCCTTTGTCACCAATGTCCCTAGGTGATGGACAGGATACAGTGGGCATTGACCAGGGTAATGTGGTACTGGTGGCACATGCATCCCCGCACTGCAGCCATGGCCAGGGCCCTGAGACGGTACCACACAGGCAGACGTCCATGGGTTCTTGTGGGAGCATCCGTGGGCATACCGCCCCTGTCAGACGTGCCCACAGGGGTCTTTCAACCCCAGCTATGTTTCGGGCTGTAATGCAGGCACAGTCACGTATAGAACGGTACACCAGACAGGGTCTGAGGGAGCTGAGAGCATGTCGCACAGCCATGAGTGACAGTATGCGTGATGTTGCGGCTGCCATCCGCAACTTCACCGAGGTCATTGACAGACATTGGGGGGACACATTAGATCTGTTCCACAACTATATGTCCATGAGCCAGGGCAATGGTGGATGATTGAGGCGTCGACGTGGCCATATGCCAGCAACAGCAGCAGCTGGCAGCCGTCGTGGATGACAACAGGGCCACGGCCACTCACATAGTGTCAGCAGCAGCCCCAGCAATGCTGGGTCTGTGCTGTCATCGGACCGCCCCAGCAGACCACGTGCATGTGGTGCTGGACAGTCCCAATGGGGACCTGTCTCCAGTCAACGAACACCTGCTTCTGATGACAGTACCCAGTCTGGATTGGTACCTGATACGGTCCATAGCACACCTGCCAGGCACAGGTACTGTGTCTGTGGCCACAGACAGTGATCTGTATGTCCTGGCAGGTACAGTCTGCGGCTGTCCACAAACACCAGTATATGGCAGCCATGAGGTGGGACTGTGTGCATTCATACACACATGCAAAGTGATAACACCTAGGGCTACCGCATACATGCACACACTGCATCAACATTGCCCCATCTTGTACTGCTGTCCCTCACCAACACACACACACAGACATGTTAATTGGCTGTATCAGTGGCAGACTCAGGCATACCAGGTACACACCCTGTGCATATGATGAAACTGTGCCACCTCCTGCAATCTGTAAAATTGGTGCAGGAACAGGTTAACATGGTGCTGATGCACAGGGTGACTACATAGATGTATTGTAATAGTATGATGTTGACAACAGTACAGTGTAATTATAGCATTGTGGGTATATACCAGCATGCCTGATGCAGTTACAGTATGAATGTCATTGTATTGTTTTGTACACCCATACTAATTACCACAGTGTTCTGTCTGCACATCTTTGCATACTGGTGGTAAGGCTGTGAAGGGATGGCCACCTACATAGGTAGCACAGGGGATACAACAATGTACATATTGATACTCAATGATGGCCATGTCAACTGCGAGTTGTGTGCTGTCCACACGACTCTGCAATGCAGATGTTTCAGGATGTTGATATCTGTGCAGTACTACACAGCAGGTTCAGGGCTCACAAGAGCACACTAGCACTACAAGGTCACACCTCATACCATGCATAACAGCACCAAAACACAGAACTAACTATGACAGGAGGGAGAGTGTCCATAGATGTCAAGGATACTGTGGTGCCAGGACAGGTAGCATACATCATACTACGTCTGGAACTGCTGAGTGAGGGCTCAGTGTCTGTTATTTGACGTGTATTATTACAGGTATGAGCACTTGGGTATCAGGCCAGTTAGTCAACATTACGAAGGTACGTGGTCTATACACTTGTGGGGGTTGTGGCTGGACCCAGCCCGTCTGACCTGGGAATGTCTGGGTACTGGCTTAGTGTGCCTGCATATATGCACTGTTACATACTGGAAGTCATACACCTTGTTTGTTGTAGCATAGTCTACATACAGGCCTGCTGACTGTAGCTTTGTTTGTATGCATGTTTGCCTGTTATGTTCCTGAAACACTGATTCCACCTGCGGTGCAGATATACAGTGCCTCTGTGGATCCCTAGTGACATCTGTGTTGCTTACTGTACTGATGTCCTTGTGTCACTTGACAGAACGTCACTGTTTGTCCTGTTTGCATGTAGCTTGCCTGTAACACATTGCATATGACTTACCTCACATTTGCTCAAGACAAAATTCATATATGCCAGCACTAACAATTCAGGAGCACTACACCCTCACATAGTCACCTTGAGTACCTTGTTCCCCATTGGCCCTATGTGTCGTTACTTAGTATGGGAGTCACGATGCTATGGTAGCATGTGCAAAGGTCACCTGTCGATCTACTTTCAGGTCCAGTTGGTGAATCTGTGAGTCATGTGGCAATGTTACAGCTGCCTCATGTACACAGACAACCCTCTCCCCTTCCCATACATGTACAACACATGTGAGAGATGCAACCACATAGCCAAACTGGGGGCTAAGCTCTGTTTACACAGCACTGGCATTCCCTGTCAGGTGGAGTGGGATACTACAGTGAATACAGTACCAGTCTCCCATAGACCTGCCACGACCACAATCCAAACACAGACACACACAGGTACATTATTGGGCTCTCAGAATAGCATCCTGCCTGAGCAGCTGACACCTGCAAAGCAGACACACAAGCAAACATTACGCCAGAGCAGAGCACATGCAACACATAGCTCACAAAGCCTGTGTGCCAAACAGTGTCAGGCCATACGGCAAGACAACACACCTGCTACGGTTGTATGAGGTACCTCTATTGACATGTACACGGTGGTCCTTCTCCCAGGCTGAACAAGGTGATGGTCATGTTGTGCTGCCCGTCGGGCACTATGATCCACCACATAACACAAGCAAAGCAGTCACTCCAAGGCATGTAGCAGTATGACTCAGTCATTGTCTGTGCCAGTGTGTATGACCTCTGACGCACCTCCCTGGACTACATGTTAGGGGACATGGAGGGGCTCTCTGAGGTTGTGGCACAGGCTGGTATGACCCTGGCTTTGGGTAGCATCTCACCCTCACCATGAATGCTGCCACAATATGTAGACAGGATCATCGGTTTCTGCACTTAACGTATCTTTCAGTGACATCCAAAGGGGATCCAATGCCTGTCAGTGTGGGATTACATGCTGGACATGCCACATTGCTTTGCTTGGGACAGCTTGCACCTATGGGCCATTGTATATTGGCAGAGGCTGTTGCTACACACATACTGCCTTTGTATGCAAGGCTGACATTACATAGCCACCTACACAGGTATCACACGGGATGGGACACTAATAGCAATGCTACTCAACAGCAGCAGTGTAAACCTCAAGATGCATGCAGTGGAAACTGTCCTTAGCATGGGGTACAGCAATATCCGTGCAGTAACAGACTCCTGGTACAAGGCTCCCAGGTGCACACCATCAGTGCCAGGTCATTCCTGATACCATGCTTGTCATCCCCTACACATGCACCAAAACAGAATGGGGGGATGTATCCAAAGGCACCTCAGATACACACACACCCAGGTTGATGGCACTGCACAAAGCTTCAGAGCCTCTCCATGTGCAACACACAGTGGGTTAGACTGCCTTCAGGTTCATAGCCTGGCACATATCCATACCCAGGAAACCCACTTGGCCTTCCTGACAACACTGGGAATATGACGGTCTCTACACACACCATTATATGGTTGTACTGCAACTACCCAAACATACAGTGTGAGCATTATTCTAGCTGCAAGACCCTATCTGAAGGTGTCTTATCATTCATTCCCTGCATTGCTATGGAACAACTTGTTACCACTCCCACAAGTGGTGACAACATGCTGCACCTGTTCATCACCAACATGTGGACTATATGCTCCAGACCAATCATGTATCCCTCGCTGGTGGGATGACACCATCTACAACCCACACTGTATAGTCACATGCCACATGCAGCCCCTGCACAGAACACCCCAGTCATACAGTTGCCTGATGCATATTCCATGTATTCACATGAGGCAGGCTTCGGACATGGGAACTCTTGCAGTTCACAGGTACATATGTGTAGGTGGCACACACATACATCATGTGTGCATTGACATTACTGATATAATGTATGTTGTGCAATATTGGGAACAACACCCCACACACATGGACAAACTGTGTGACGAAAGTACACATAGTATTTGCAGCATACAAACCCCTATCTAACTATGTTAGATCACTTGTGAGAGTCGCATTAGCAGAGCACACTATTTGCATTACTGAGGGGATTTCTTTATCCTGCTGTACTTATAGGGTGCTGACATCATCAGTGTTTAGACAGTGGAATATGCAGCATGTTTTGTGTAGTAATAATTGCCAAAAGGGACATTTCTCATACACATGGAATTGCACACACTACTCTCCCATATACAGTCGCACACACACTGGGCATTTGCAGGATTCAAACCCCTACCTAACTAGGTTATGACACTTGTTAGAGATGCAGTAGTGGAGTGCGCTATTCACATTATTGGGTGTAATTTCTGCTCCTGACATATGTATAGTGTGCTGACATCATTATGGATGATGAGGTATGTACATCTGTTACTATCCATCAGTAAGGGGGAGAGCATATCTATGCATTAACTTTGCACAGGCACAGTGGCCTACTTTACTGTGGAGGCAGATGCCAAATGCACTTTGGATAGCCTTCTGTATTCCCTAGGGACAACAGTCAGGTATTGCACTCTATGGCCATATGTTTACCTGTCAGATGCACGTATCTGTTGCTCATTTACTGTTTGTGGGTCTTTATTGCCATAGCCTTCCCTATCTCTATAAACAACGTGTGTACTGTGGGAGATGTTTGCATATGAGTGGGATCCAGTACTTTACTTATGTCTCTGTTGTAACTTCACTGTGTGCACTGGGCAGATGTCTGTATTGTGGGAGGTTCCTGTGTTAACACATAGAAATGCCAGATATGTGTGCGCAACTGCTGAACTATGATATGGCCTAAGTGTGTGAGCATGCCCAGTTCACAGTTTGTATGGCTTCTTGACTGCCACATCTCATTTATCTAAGTGTGCGAGCATGCCCAGTGTGACCTTTCCTTATGTTTGGATCTGTGGACCACCACATTTCTGTTTGTGTGTGGACGCCATCTATATATCACATGTACAGTTGAGTGTTGGACATTAGGTTGTGTTCTTACTACCCAACTGCTGTGTGTCTGAACCTATCAGGCATTATGCTGTGCCTGCAGGGTCGCCATGGGATAGTTTGCATACAGTTGTCATCATCCTTTCCTGCTGACCAAACAGTTGTATTGTTGTATAGTGTACTGGTGCAAAACTTTCAGTGTGGTGGACAGTATAATTGGTTTCAGTCCTATCACTGCTTGTAATGTTTATAGTGAGCACACCAGACTGGTTGAGGGCCAGTTGTGCAGATATGACCATGTTGCATTTTGTTCAGATATGGACAGCTTAGTACATGATTGTCCGACATTGTTAATGTATTCCACAGCTTGTGTGGACAGTGACAAACAATGGCCATGTGCCCTAGTCCATTTGTAATGCTAGTCAGAGAGTGTTTGTCCTTCAACACACATTTACTCGTGTTTGCCATGACATATGTCATGGTTAGTGTGCTGTGCCTCTGTCTACCCATGACATACAGGTGATATCCAGGGTACACCTGCCATCTCCCATCCAGTCATCATGATTCCTCTGGATGACAGTCACTGAGGGACCCCCTGGATATCCTGTAGTGGGAGTTTAGTTGTGAGTGGAGTGAGCTTCTGGGTTGTGGACCAATCAATACAGCATGTCCTGTTTATGTATGTGCTGGGGTTAAGGCCTGTCAGCTGCATAGGTCACCAGCATGCAGTGTTTACATGGTGCCAAATGTCCATTGATACCAGGTTGGTCATGGCTCTATACATCAGGCACAGTTCACCTCCAGCCAGGCAGTATGGCACTGTGTGGAGCTGCAGTTACTTTACTCAGGTGACACATGGCATCTATTACAGCTCTGCAATCCTCCTGGTGGGGTATTTGTGTGGTCATTCTAGTTGCTGCAGGTGTCTGCTATGGTACATCCCTGAAGGGCCATTGTACACAATTGTGAGCCTGCTGATGGATGACTGGAGAGGCACATTGACCTACCCTAACCAAGCTGTGCTTACCTTCATGATTAGGTGGGTATATGGTATGTTTCTGTAACCACTACAGACACATGGTTGTCACATGCAGGATATGTATCACCTTGTGTCCCCAGGTCTCTTATTGCTCCTGATGTACTTACTGGGTTAACACCTATGTGGTAATTTCTGGCCATGTACTGTGTTTCCACAGGGGTTGACTATACCCTATTCTGCATTTAGCTTGTTGACATGGCTGTGACACCACTTGTGTGTTTCTATGTGTGCCTTTTGTAGGTTGCTTGTGTCAGCTGGAGGGTCCGATATGGTGGCCAGTTTGTCATCCTCTGCAAACCTGTTCAGACAGAGTCCTTCCATGTTGGCCTGTACTTATGTGACATATATAGCATACAAGAGGTTTCCCAGGACCATGCCTTGTGGGATGCCAGTTGTACCTGGTTTGCAGTCTGCCATGGCTACAGCATGTCTGCCAGGTCAGTTCTGTCCTTGAGCTGGTTTGCAACCCATCTACTTGCATAGGGGTTTATAGTTAGGCTGGTGAGCGTATCTGTACCGCCAACTAGGGTATTGTATGGAAGGGTTTAGCAAGGTCCAGATAGGCTGTGTGATCGACATTCCCCACATCACTGGGCTTGGTGCATGTTTCACATGAGTCAGACATGTGTACAGGTCAGGATCTGCCCTATGACAGCCACACTGGGTAGGGTCCAATGTCTGTAGGTACCCAATCTCGTTATTCATGGGATTCATGATCATCCTCTACATTACTCTGCCAACCTAGATATTCAGGGTTGAGTGGTGATAGTTTGCAGTATCCATTCAGGCACCCCCTTTGTGGTGTGGGACCACTGTTGCTGTACACCGCTCTTTGGGTACATATCCTGTAGTAGGACTGATAGTGCACAGTAATGCTATTTGCTGTTCCATTCTTCTTACAGTACTTGTTGGACACAACCCAGGACACCATCTGCTACCATTGATGCTGTGTGCTGTGCTTTGTGGATGCTGGCTGTTACCTCAGCATCTGCAATGTCGGGGGGCCAGCACTCTCCTGGGATAGATATTTGGCAGTTAGGTGCTGGTGGGGAGTTTGCAAAGAATCTGTTAGGTAGGATGTTGGCAATGTGTGTGGGTTTGGTGTATTGTTTGTGATATTATAGTGCTGCAGAGCATATCTGTGGATTACCACCATGGCTCCTACCATCAGGTAGGACAGCTGTGTAATAATCCTTTGTGTCCTGCACAATTTGTATCATCATAGGTTCATAGGTTCATACTAGGCTATCTGCCCTGGCCTTGTTTGAGCATGGACAGACTGTGTGTGGGTCTCAACACCCCTTGCAGTGTGCATATCATGCCCACGTAAGGCTTACTTTCCTAGATGTGACACAGGGATGGCCCCCAGTGTACACCTGCTATCTCCCATGCACTCATACAGATTTCTATTGTTGAGTTTGTGTATGGAGCTCAGCCTATCATGGACTGGGATTCTGTTACAGAGTGTCCTGAACCTCTGGGTTATGGATCTGTCCCTCCAGCACATCCTATTAATCTATGTGTAGAGGTTCAGATATCTCAATGTGGTGTGTCTGCTGGATTTGGGGTTTCTGCAGTGGAGCATGTCCATTCATTCTGGATTAGTCATGGCCTTGTACATCAGGCATACATCACCTCTGACTGTGCAGTATGCTTCTGAATTGGTCTGTGGTTTCTTCAGCCAGGCTGCAGATGTCCAATGTTTGGACCCTTTATCCTTGGTGGGGTACATTTGGGGTCTTTCTGACTGCTGCATGTGTAAGGTAAGGTACATGTGGACTGGGGCATAGTTGTCACGTATGGGCCTGATAAGGGAAGGGTATGGGGGCACAGTGACCTCTGTAGCTCTACATGTGCATCCTTTCATATTAAGGTTGGCAATATAGCAGGTCTTCCTGGCCACCTTGGCAATGTGTGTGTCACATGACAGGTTACTATCCACTTGTGTCCCTAGGTACATGACTACTTCTTCCATACATAATGGATTGCCACCTATGTCATACTTTGTGTGTGCCTTGTTTGGTATTTGTTGGGACATTCATACTCTGAAGTGTCTTCAGGAAGGCTGGCTGGGGTACCTGGGTTTGTGTGTGGGGTCTGTAGCAGGCTTCAAACAGGCACACAGTTTGAGACAGTGTTACTCGCCCATGGAGAGTCCATGCTGCTTCTTGCTGTGGTACCAAACCTGGGGGTGTGGTTATTCTTGATAATTACTGGTAGCCACACTCCTATTGTCGTGTGTTCCATGTTTTGGAGCTGTAGAACATGGTATGAGGCATAACCTGGTAGTATTAGGGTGCTCTTCTTGGCCTTGCCCATGTTTCTGTTACAGAACACATATTACCATTCTCCATGCTGTGGTGGGTTTGGTCTGCATGCACCTTGCAGGTTAGACTTCTGGCATTGGGTAGCATTACGTCCAGGTTATTATCCCTTGTGCTACCTATGTTGGTGGGTTTGTGTTTCCAGACTTACCTATTCCAGGCACAGTGGGGGTAACAGCAGCCTTTGTCAGTATCTACACAGCCAGGTGTGCTGGGTGCGTGCCATCCCTAGCAGGTGGGGCATCATGTCTTGCTCGGCATGTCAGCCCAGGCTGTCAGCCAAGTGTTCCCCCTTGCTAACAGCAATACCTCAGCCAATTATTGTACTTGATCTTGTTGTCTTCATAGTGTGGCATCATGCTTGTTGAGGGTGAGATGTTAGGTTGGGTCTTCATGTCTGCATATACTAGATGGTGTTACATTGTTTAACACATGGCAATCATGCCTTAGGTGGTGCTGCAGGGCTGCCTCTGTTGGATGCACATACTACACTCCCTGTACATGTTTGAGAGCAGGTTATGTCATTTTAGGCATCCCTGTTACTATATCAGTGAGTCAGAGAGGGGTATCATTCCCAGGGTTCCTACTGAGCCAGTGTATGTGCTATGCGTTGCCTCTTTGCCAAGGCCAGGGCATACTGGGCATGCCTCCTTCTGCCTACTGGGGCAGGCTCAGGTTGTTCCTCCTCCAAGTCACGCTCTGCCTGTGATGGCCTTGGCAATGGTGGGGGGCTGTTTGGCCCGGCCCTATGCTGGTCCTGCTGCAGCTGTTTTCGCAGGATCATATTATGTAGCATAGCACATACCATGACAATTTGGGTACATGTAGTTGGTGAGTACTGCAAGGCTCCACCAGATGTGTCCAGACACCGGAACCGTGACTTGAGCAGCCCAAACACACGCTCTATTACATTACGTGTTTGTGCGTGTGCCTCATTATGGTGTTCCTGTTCAGGTGTGTGTGCGTTTCTGATGGGTGTCATCAGCCACGGCTCCAGTGCATAACCTGCATCCCCCACTAGGTGTCCATGTGGGATGTCCCCATTGGCAAATGTCTGGTACAGCTGCGTCAAATGCCAGATATGGGAATCATGGTAGCTCCCAGGGCAGCCAGCACACACATTCATTATTATGCCCTGGGCATCACACACAACCTGGCAGTTGATGGAGGGGAAGCCCTTACGGTTAATGTAGGCCCTACTCTGCTCACCAGCTGGTGCTTTAATGTGTATGTGCGTGCAGTCTATTGCACCCACTACCTCAGGGTATTCCGCTATTTGCTGGAAGAGACGCATATTGCTGGCCAATACCTCACGGACATTGGGGAAATATACATGATCACCGACATGTGCTGACATGGCATCCAGGAACTGGTGCAGTACCCTGGAGGCTGATGCCTGTGATATCCCCATCATATCACCAGTTGGTCTCTGGAAGGTACCTGTTGCTAGTATTCTTAGGCCAACACATACCTTGGTTTCCACTGGGATGGGTTCCCCTCTGTTGGTTCTGTGTGTGAGGCGTGGCCTGCACAGCTTGACAATTTGCTGCAGGAGGTCTCTGTCCACTCTATAGCGCTCCACTATCTCCAACTCATGTAACCCCTGGTAGTTGACCCTGGGCCTGTACACTCTTCTCCGTCTCCTCACTGTGGGTTGTCTGGCAGCATTTCCATTGTCTCCACCCTCAGCAAGTCTCCTATGTCTCCTTATGACAGCTATGGCAGCCCTTAGCATGTTTGGTCTGAGTGCAGCTTTTTCAGTTTTCACTTCTACTAGCTTACTCCTGTCTTGCAGTATCTCTTGAGAGAAACATACTGCAATGCTGTTTGCAGTGTTTTAAGTGCTGGGCTGGGCTTGTATTCTGCCTATGTAATTGCCTGCTTCTAATTGTTTTCACCTGCTACCTCTACAGGTATTCCCTGCTAGTTTCCTACTATTTTCCTGCTTCCTTTTCCTCTCTGTTTCCTCAGGGGTATGCAGCAAGCATACCAGCGAAAACACGCTCACAGTGGCTACCACGCGCGCACACATGCTTACACGGACTAGGATCTGCTTATTTGGGTTAAAACGCGCACACACCAGCGCAAACAGGTTTACAGATCTTTAAACAGGCTCCTACATGCTTACTCTGCCTTACATGCGTGCACTCTGTATTAATCGCGCCTCCCAGTGCACACACGCGCGCATGCACGTACAGAAAGAAACTTTGGTGTTGGCCACAGTGTACACCTTCCATTTCTTGACTTTCCCATGCTTATCTGTTGACACTCCTCTTTTTCTGCTGTGTGATTGATATGTTTCACATACCACTTTGCTCCAATGAGCTTGCTTTCTTCCTGACATCCCCCCCCTGTGATGTCACCTATCTCCTACTCTGTTACTCCCCCTTATCTAACTCTTACACTACACGGACTGTGCTCATTTGCTATGTGACAGTGTGATTCACTATTCTACCATTCATTTACATAGGATTGCCTACTAATGCTTAGTTACATGTCTTACACTCAGCTTCCCCCTTAACAACCACTTGACAGTGGCCATGTTGTTTTTGGTCTGCTAGTCCCTGCATTGCAAATCCATGCATTACATAAAACCCACATTTGTGGGTTTCTAACCTTCATTTTTCAGTTGTATATAGCGCAGCCCATTTGCGCGGGGTTGCGCTGCGTTTAAACATCGCCGATCTCCGAAAAAAAAATCTTTTTTTTCATGTTTGCATTGGTTTACCATGCCAATGGCCACATATTTCGCCATTGGCATGCTGTCTATAACATTTGCACACTTTATTTGGAGCTGTCATGGCTCCGTTGTGTTATTTGCAGTAACGTACTCAGTTGTCAACTGAGTACATTTCTGCAACTAACACGACTCTTACATGGGCTGGTTTCAACTTCGTGGATCACTAATCTACCTCATTTGCATGCCTTTCGGCTGCAAGTGGGGTGATTAGCATATCCACACCCTGCCCATGTAAGAGTCATTTTAGCTTTCTCTTACATGGGATTTCGGGCTGTTCCTGGATCGCAATGGCTGCATGGAGTCTTACACGGCTCTTAGACTCCATGCAAGCCATCGTGAATCCTGCCCTATGTCTAGTTACAATCCCATGGAAAACATTTACATACTTATGGAACAGAGTAACTGCTTTGCATTCTCTCCTACTCTAGGCCACACAACATTAGTTAAATGAGGATTTCAGGTAGCATACCAGATATAATCTCTCATTTCCTGCCCCCAGACTATGCTTTTAACTGATATTGCTGGTGATCTTACTAGTAATAAGGTAAATGTTGGCTGCTTCTTTATATGCAATACTCTTGTGAATTTATCTTAAAAGCATATTTGGAGTATAAAAAGCATGTCAACATCTTCAGCCTTGATTCTAAGAGCTGGGTTATTAATTTATTTGTGTGATGTCTGATTCAGTAAAAACTGTTCCTACCTGTAATACTACTCATGTGAATTCATGTAAGGTGCAACGCTAGTGACATACAAACTCCTTCAGTGCCCTCTTTAATCACATATTAATGAATTATTATTTATCAAACATGTTTGGTGACCCAGTGAACACAGCAGTTACTCAGGGCAGTTGCATATGTATTCATCTAACTTCCTCAGTGATCGATCAACCATGCTCAAAAGGAAAATCCTTTGAAGAGCACTGGGATACTGGGTAGTATGCAGCAACTCACAGAGTATGTGTGTATGCGTGGGTGTGTGTGAGTGTCTCCACAGAGAAATAAGATTGCTGCCTAGGCATTCGGTCTTTTCAAATGAGCATGTGCTCTACTGCATTTTCTAGAAAAATGCATGTGTCACCATTGTGATGCCCCTGAACTGAACCAGTAATCGAGGAGCCTCAGTCCTCACTACTGGCAACAGCTAGGGCATGTACACACTGGGAGGGTGACAAGCACACACACACACAGTAAAGTACAATTTCCCTTAAGAGCACACAGAGACAACAGTCAGTCTGGGGCTGTTTTTTCCCTCTTTCTCCAGAACCCCAGTAAGACTCCCCACTGGCAAAGCTATAGGGTTAAAATCTCTGCAAAGGCAATATCATAGGCTATGGCTAGAAGTGCCAGATGGTAGGCTCTGGGCAACTGCTGTATTTTCTCACTCTCTAGCCCTTCCTCAAATGTCCCATCTCTATACAGTAACCCTTTGTCCCAGTATACAGTCCCCACTTTCCCTGAGAATTAGGTGCCTCACTAGCTACTGCTCTCAGGCCTTGTAATGTAGGGTCTGAAAGCTGAGCCTGTCTCAACTCACTCTTTGTAACCCTTCCCAGCTCCCCTTCCACAGGAAGTCTGGTATCCTCTGACACCGGTTCCTCACTGTCAGCCTGGTTACTACTACTCACCTCTGCCCTTGCATTCACTCTGCCCAAGGGAACACCAGTACCCACAAGCAGCTGTGGCTCACCTTCAGTCACACTGTAACAGGGTATCTTCCTTCCTGATGTAACCATCTCAGCAGTCCGGGCTGCAAGTGTGCAGTCTATCTGGGTCTCCCCAAGGCTAAAAACCCACATGTTTGTCTCCAAGCCTGACTGTGTGCAACTGCATGCACACATGGTACTGCATTACCAAAAATCATTCCCTGTCAGGACATCTGCTGGGATATCCCACCTTTTGTTCTCCACATTGCCTCTGTGAACATGATATGCTATATAGCCCCACTGGTTGCATTTAAAACATTCAAACCTTGGTCCTGGATGTGTACCTGGGCTAGTGGCTTCCCCTGCTACTGGCAGACTCTGTTGAGGAAGTCTGGGCTGCCCACTATGGGTTTCTTTAGACCCATGAGCAGAACTGGGTGTCCCTTTTCTGTACAGTGATGCCCTGCTTGCTAGATATTGGTCTCCCTTCTTCCCAAACTCATCTGCAGTAGTGCATTGTCCATCAGCTAAACAGAATATGATGTCCTAAGGCAAAGTGCTAAGGAATTGTTCCCTCTTCAAAAGTGGTGACCTGACATCTATTCACGCACCTATGAAAATAAGTGCTTAGTTCAGCAATATGTTCGCACACACTTTCAGCTGCCTTGGATCCATGCTCACAAAACTTTTTCTATAACCTTCAGGTGTTAACTTAAAACATTATAACAAACACATTTGGACTGTATTATAATTTAAGCAATCAGTATCTGACAACTTAGAAATAACAAGTACAGCTTTACCTTGGAGTAAGGGGGTCAGGAACAGCACCCAGAGCCTTTGGTCAACATTATACTTTTTACATACCCTATCAAACATATGAATGAAACTCATGCAAAAAATGCTTCCAAAAGAATCTGCCAGTAAACCTCTCTGTATTATATTCTAGTCTCCCACATTCCCCCTCTCTTGTCCTCTGTAATATTCTCTAGGACATAAAATATGAGACTTGCCCCTACACAAGTTAAAGTGTGTTTATATAATGCATTCTTCTGATTTTTAGTTTGTATATCATACATATGTTCATACACTCTTCTCTTAAGTTTTCTTTCTGTCTTGCCCACATAAAACGAGGTACAATTTTTACACTTTGCTATCTAAATCACACCACTAGTATCGCAGGTGCTGTATGCTCTCTCCTCCGTGATGCATTTCCTGCCTCTAACACAATATTTTCTTGATTAATAATATATTTGCACTGGGGGCAAGCACCACATTTGTATGTACCCACCTTGGTTTTAGTATTCTTTTTTTTTTTTTCTTTTTTTCTCCAGCATTTGCTTAATGTTAAAACCTTTTCTATAACCAACCTTAAAAGGATTTTAAAATAACTCTTTTAAATCTGATAAACTTGAAATTCTTTGCCACTCCCATTCCAGTACAATTCTGATAATCCTGGAATCCCCATTAAATTCTGTAATAAAAGCTAGTTCATACTTTGTATGCATTTTTTCATCTAACTCTGTAGTTCCAGTGGTGGTCTCATGGACAGAATCTTTACCCAATATAGGTGCAAACCTAGTCTTCCTACCTCCACAACTTCAACATAATGTTTGTCTATCATATTAGCAGGGTAGCCTCTTTCTAAAAACATCTTCAGATTAGTACATTCATTTTCAAACTCTATATTGAGAAGTCATCCTGCTAATACAAACATATTGTCTTTTAATTATACCTACTTTCTGATGATAAGGATGTGTACTTGTGTAATGGAGAAAGGAATTTGAATAGGTTTTCTTCCTATATGTTCTACATCCCAGATCCCCTTCATATCTAGATAATGTATCATCCAAATAGTTTAACTTTTCACAATCAGTATGTAAACCTTAAAAAATTAGCAGTGCTGGATATATACTTAAAAAATTCTTTAAACTTATCTTCTGTTTCTATCCAAAAAATGACTATATCATCCAAAAATATAATATGTAAAATGCAGCACTTCTTATAACGTGAATTTAAAATGTAGCGATACTCCCATACCATCAAAATCAAATTGACATATAATGGGGCTCACTTAGCCCCCATCGTTACACCACTAATTTGTTGGAAAAAATTTGCCTTCAAAGAAAACAAAATTATTTTTCAAAATTATATTTATCAACTCCAGGCTAACTTGGAAATCCTCATCACTGAGGTTACCGAATTTTATCAGGGCCTCCTCAAAGCAATTTTATCCTTCCTTTTGTGGGATACATCCAAATAAATCAACAATGTCTATAGTTACAAATAATATCTGTTCGTAACTTAACAGTGGTTTAAATGGCAAAAATTGTACCTCATTTTATGTGGGCAAGACAGAAAGAAAACTTAAGAGAAGAGTGTATGAACATATGTACGATATAAAAACTAAAAATCAAAATAATACATTATATAAACACACTTTAACTTGTGTAGGGTCAAGCTACATTTTTTTTGTCCTAGAGAATATTACAGAGGACAAGAGAGGGGGAATATGGGAGACTAGAATAGAATACAGAGAGGTTTACTGGTAGGTTCTTTTGGAAGCATATAAACCTCTCAGATTAAAAGACACAGTCTCCCTAAGCCCTGTTGTCACCTAAGGGCTGCTAGGCTCTGAATACATAGAATGGATATTTCATAGTAATCTACAGAGCTCTACAATGATTTATTGTGAAATTTTGTGATAACTAGTAATTTTTAAACATGACACTAGGTGGCACTAAACAATTATTTGTATTATTTAATACCTAGGGGATTGAGTTTTTAAATTATAAATTAACACCAAAAGTTTTTATTGAAATTAAAAATGCTGAAAGTAATTTAATATATTTTATACATTTATATTTTAAAGTAAGTTGTCAGTTTTGATTTTAACATTTGTTATTGCGTTTAAATGTTATTTTACAGGAATTGTAATGTGACATTTTTATTGGATTTTTAATGTCATTGTTGCTTGGTGAATATGGAGTGTATAATGAGAAGAAATTTTTAGTACTGAGATTTTGCATCTGAGGAAGTCCCTTGAGACAAAAACGTTGTATTCAGTAGAGTTTATGTATTTGCATGTGTGTACTTAGATTTGAGTCACTGTTCAGTCTGATTGCCACCTTGTCTTTCAATAAATGGAATTTTGGATTAGCAGTCATGTTTGAAGAGTGTTCTTTGTTTATTAGTTTATTTTGTTGCTCTTTATCTCCATTTGGTCTTTTATCAATTTCATAAGGGAGAAACACTACCACTGCTTTGTTCCGATATACCGGAATACCATGGCTTGTGGAGGCTGGAAGATTAGTGACCTGAGGAAGCTGGTTGGTCTATTAACTCAGCTAGTAGAGTTACTGACACTGATTTGTAGCTCTCTGCTTTGATTAACAAGTAAGAATTCATTGCTAGGCAACCAGGAGGCGTGACAATCTACAGGAACTAATGTCTGAGATAATAAAACTTTTGCTATGAAGAACGGAATTTCTTCTAATGATGAGGATCTTATAGAATGCAAAACTGATTACCAACAAACACCAAGGATCCTTTTGGAGACAAACAATGAGAATGTAAACAACACACTTAACGAGGATGAGCAGCATGCTATCAGCAGCATGCAGGGTGACTAATTCCAATAATTCAAATACATTTACTGATTTAAATTCCTGGCTCACAACGAAGTTTAATTTTGATTACAGCCAGACATGGGTCTCTGTTACAAATGATGTTAAAAATGACAGTTATAATAACAATGTTAAATGTTTGGTGTCACTTTTGTTTAAATAAAATTTTGAGTATTGATCATTTTTACCTAAAGGGATATGTTGGCTGTGGGATAGTACCCAAAGGCCTAAGGATGTGGAATCATCCAAATAATGTCACAGAGGGCTCAGACTTTCATAAAGAGTTATTAAACATTTTTGATAAAAGCAGTTTATAGGTCATTACAACCCTTATTAGACAAAATCAGAAAGGTATGGAAATATTGTTAGAGCACATTAATAATACAAATCAGAAGATTTTGAATAATTTATTATTCACTATATATGAATACAAGAATAAATATTTTGAGGTTAGGGACTATGTGGACAAGAAATGTCAAGATATTTTTATTAGGAAAAAGAAAAAGTTAGAAATGGATAGAAATGAATATTCAGAACAGTGTAGATACCCCAAACCAAAATCTATCACCAACCACCAGATAGAGGAACAAGGGAACAGATTACTATGAATTTTAGGAGAAATATGAAAAGTAAAGATGAGCGATATGAACAGGAGAATAGGTATGTTGATTTTGAACCCCAGTTTAACTACCAGGACCCTTTAGAGTATCCCCTCATTCAGAGGTTGGAGAGGTTGAAGAACAGGGAGCCCATATTATAGAACCATAACCAATGAAGGGGCAGGAGGCAATAGATGAACAGACACCACAGGGGGAGATAGTAAGGGAGGGGTACAAATTAACATATAGTGGTTATAATATTTTTAATTATAGTGAGTTAGAAGTAACTAAAATGTATTTTGAGTTGTTCTCTAAGGGATTTAACTATATCCCTAAGAGGATTTATGACATAAGTAAGTTAACAATTGACCTGAAGTGGTTTTTAAGGAAGAAATATTTTGGAATAATTATTATATGGTAGTAAAAAGCAAGTTACAAATGATTATGATTTAAAAAGAAAAAGCATCTACAACCCACCCTTGTATCCCCTGTTCAAAACTTTGAGATTCTTGTGGAAAATGAGTTAAGAAAAGTAGTTTCACAGAATAAAATGGTTTCAAATTTGTCTAAACTTGAAAATGGAATACTAGATGAGTTAAAGAAAAACACATTTCTTAGAGTGATGAAACCAGACAAAGGGGGCAGAACTGTGTTATTGAATTCAGTTAAATATGAGACAAAGATGATGAATTTACTGGATGATGTTACTAAATATGTTAGGGTTTCAATTAATGAAATCAGCATTGCATATAAATGTATATACATCACTTTAAAGGGTCTGTTATTGGAGGGGCTTATTGACTTAGAAACATTTACATTTTTACATTGGGAGAAGCCAAGGGTCCCTTCAATCTTTGGTATTCCAAAGGTGCACAAAGATCCCTTTGATCTCTCTATGAGACCAATAGTATCAGCAGAAGGATCTGTGATGGCCCTGCTCACTCATTATTTAGATTTGAAGTTGAAGAGAATCCCATTGAATGATAAAGCAGTTTTAGAAGACTCTTGGGATTTTCTAAGATGTGTTAAACCAACGTTAAGTTACTAACAAGTATTATTTGTAACTATAGATATTGTTGATTTATTTAGATGTATCCCACACAAGGAAGGGTTAAAGTGGTTTGAGGAAGACCTGATAAAATTCATTAACCTCAGACTTGAGGATTTCTGAGTTTGCCTGGAGTTGATAAATATAGTTTTGAAAAATAATTTTGTTTTCTTTGAAGGCAAATTTTCCAATAAATTAGTGGCATAGTGATGGGGGCTTGGTGTGCCTCGTTATATGCCAATTTTATTTTGTTGGTATGGAAGCATCTGTACATTTCAAATTCACATTTTAAGGAGTGCTAGATTTTATACAGGACACTTTTTGGATGATATAGTCACTTTTAGATAGAAACAGAAGATAAGTTTAAAGATTTTTTTTGAGTTTATATCCAGCACTACTAATTATTTAAGGTTTACATATCAAATTGATTGTGAAAAGTTAAACTATTTGGATGTTACATTATTTAGATGTGAAGGGGCTCTGGGATCTAGAATATATAGGAAGAAAACCTATTCAAATTCCTTTCTCCATTACACAAGTACACATCCTTATTATCAGAAAGTAGGCATAATTAAAGGCCAATATGTTCATATTAGCAGAATGACCTCTCAAGATATAGAGTTTGAAAATAAATGTAATTATTTGAAGAAAATGTTTTCAGAAAGAGGCTACCCTACTGATATGATAGACAACATTTATGTTGAAGTTGTGGAGTGTAGGAAGACTAGGTTTGCACCTATATTAGGTAAAGACTCTGACCATGAGACCACCACTGGAACTGCAGAGTTAGAGGAAACAATGGCTACAAAGTATGAACTAGTTTTTTATTACAGAATTTAATGGGGATTCCAGGATTATCAGAAATATACTGGAAAGGGAATGTCAAATATTTTCAAGTTTATCAGATTTAAAGGAGTTATTTGAAACTCCTTTTAAGGTTGTATATAGACAGGGTTTTAACATTAAGCAAATGCTGACGAATAACAAAGATAAGAAGGTTACTAAAACCAAGGTGGGTATATAAAATGTCGTGCTTGGCCACAATGCAAATATATTATTAATCAAGAAAATACTGTGTTAGAGGCAAGAAATAGGATCATAGAGGGGAGTATATACAGCACTTGCAATACTAGTGGTATGATTTATATAGCAAAGTGCAAAAAAATCTACCTCATTTTTTGTGGGCAAGAGAGAGAGAGAGAAACCTTAAGAGAAAAGTGTATGAACATATGTACAATATACAAACTAAAAATCAGAAGAATGCATTATACAAACACACTTTGTGTAGGGGCAAGCTACATATTTTTTGTCCTAGAGAATATTACAGAGGACAAGAGAGGGGGAATATGGGAGACTAGAATAGCATACAGAGAGGTTTACTGGCAGATTCTATTGGAAGCATATAAACCTCCCAGATTAAATGACACAGTCTCCCTAGTCCCTGTTCTTAAACTAAGGGCTGCTAGTCTACGAATAAATAGAATGGATATTTCTTTGTAATCTATAGACCTCTACAATGACTTATTGTGAACATTTGTGTTAACTAGTAATTTTTAATCATGACACTAGATGGAGGTAAACCAGTATTTGTATTATTTAATAAATAGGAATTGAGTTTAAAATTATAAATTAACACCAAAGGTTTTTTATTAAAATTAAAATTACTGAAAGTGATTTAATATATTTTATACATTTATATTTTAAAGTTGTCAGTTTTGATATAAATGAGAAGAAGTTTTTAGTACTGAGTTTTTGCATTTGAGAAGTCCCTTGAGACAAAAACTCTCTATTCAGTAGAGTGTTTATGTATTTGCACATTTGTACTTAGATTTGAGTCACTATTCAGTCTACTTGCCGCCTTGTCTTTCAATAAATGGAATTTTGGATTTGCAGTGGTGTTTGAAGAGCCTTCTATGTTTGTTTATTAGTTTATTTTGTGGCTCTTCATAGGTTCATAGGTAGGTATTAGGCTACCGGCCCTGTGGCCTATATAAGCCTATCCAAAAAGGTTCCCTAGCTTTCGCCGTCCAAGAAAATTATTTTCCTGTGCCCCTGTCAAGCAGTGCCACAGAAGTGATCCCTGGGGTGAATTTTCTATTTCCCATCCAGTCGTCAAGATTTTTCTTAAAGATGGCCAAAGAGGACCCTTGCTTGGCATGAATGGGTAGTTTGGACAAGAGTATGGGAAGTCTCTGGGTCAGGAATCTATCCCTCCAGTATTTTCTGTTTATTGTGGTGATGAGGTTTAGGTCCCTGTAGCATGTGGTTCAGAGAGATTGGGATTTGTTTAAGTATAGCATGTCCAACAGCTCTAGGTTTGACATAGCTTTGTATGTTAGGCAGAGATCACCTTTGAGTAGGCGATATGTAACGGAGTAAAGCTGCAGTTTTTTTGAGACTGTCTGCATATGGCATCTGTTTGAGGCCAGTAATCCTCTTAGTGAGGTATTTCTGTGCCCTTTCCAATTGTTGTAGGTGTCTTGTGAGATACATGCAATACGGAGCATTTTACTCTATAATGGGTCTGATGAGGGATGAGTAGAGAGGAGCAATGACCACCTTTTTTCTAGAGGAAAACCCTTTTGCGATGAGGTGTGCCATGTAGAAGGATTTCCTGACTACTGTGGTGATGTGGTTATCAAAGGAGAGACTACTGTTCACCTGTGTCCCGAGGTCCCTTATCATACTTTCAGTGTTTAGTGAGCTGCCGCCTATGTGGTAGTTCATGGGTACTGAGTTTTTCCCAAAGGGGGTGACAATGCACTTCATGGCATTGAGCTTGAGGCCATGACTTTGACACCAAGCATCTGTCTCTGTGAGTCCCTTTTGTAGAATGTCTACATCATTAGGTGATTCTATTATGGCTCCCAGTTTGCAGTCATCTGCGAACTTTGTTAGCCAAAGATGTTCTGTGTTGGCTTGCACTTCCGAGAAGTAGATGTCAAACAGGAGAGGACCCAGGACCGAACCCTGTGGTACTCCACTCGTCACTGGTGTGAAGTCGGACTTGGAGTCGGCTACTTTTACTGTGTGGGTTCTGTCAGTGAGTCAGTTGGCCACCTATCTTGTGACATAGGGATTTATGCCCAGTTTAGTGAGTCTACCTATAATTCCACAGTGAGGGATGATATTGAAAGCCTTGGCGAAGTCAAGATAGGCTGTGTGCACTACGCTGCCTTCATCTACGGCTCTAGTGCCTGCTTCAAAGAAGACAATCAGGTTTAGTAGACATGATCTACCTTTTACAAACCAAAACTGAGTGGGTTCCAGGGTTTGAAGGTTTCCTATGTCTTTGTTTATAAGCTCCAAGATGATATGTCCCATGGCCTTGCAGACCAGGCTCATCAGGCTAATGGGGTGGTAGTTTGAGGGGTCCGTGGTGGCACCTCCTTTGTGGAGTGGGATAACCATTGCTGTGCACAATTCAGTAGGCACACAGCCTGAGGTGAGGCTATGACTGAACATGGTAATAAGGCGGGGTGCCAGTTCATTCTGTAGTTCATGCAGTACGCAGCCTGGGATGTTTTCTGGTCCCATGGATGCTGTGTTCTTGGCTTTGGATAGTGCGGTCTTTACTTTTTCATCCATGATTACAGGGGCATTGCATTCTTCTGGTATTATGATGGGCTCTTTGGAGGGTGAGATGGGGGTAAAGTGATTTCCTTAATGGGGAGTGGGGGCAGGATGTGGATATCTAGGGTGATTAGCTTATGGTCAGATCTGACCAATGAGGACTTGACTTCAGGTGTGGAATACTGGTCACTCATGTTGGTAATGACTAGGTCTAGGATATTATTGCCCTTGGTGGGGGTGTGGATAAGTTGATCCATGGCATTGGAATTTATGAAATCCAGAAAGCGTTGAGTGAAGGAGTTGGTACATGAGTTGTTTTCCCAGTTAATGGAAGGGTATTTGAAATCACCCATTATTAGGGTGTTTGGTTAAACCCTAATATTTTCCAGTATATCAAGAAAAGAGGAGTGGGAATCCTGGGGCATGATGGCGGATCTGTAGCAAACTATAATTTGGATTGTAGTTTTGCCCAGAGTTAGTTGCACTTGGATAACCTCGGATGCATTATGCTGAGCAACTATCCTGGAGGTGTGGATATCCTTAATGAATGTGGACAAACCTCCACCTTTGGTGTTCCGGTCCAGGTTAGGTGGCTGAAAAGTGTGGTATGAGTTATAGCCTGGTAATGCAGGGGTGCTCTCTGGAGCCTTGAACTAGGTCTCAGTCACTGCACAGATATTGATGTTCTCTATTTTAAGGAGTGCCTCGAGGGAGTGCATTTTGAGGTTTAGACTTCTAGCATTGAGTAGCATTGCCCTCAGTTTTTGCATGCCTGTTCCTGTTATGGTGGTGAATTTGTCATTTGAACCTTGTCTAAAAAGGCAGTATAGGGGCAGCAAGAGCCTTAGCCAGTATCCGGAATCCCAGGGGTGAAAGATGCAGGCCATCTCTGGTAAAGCATTGTGGTCTGTCAACCATGTTGTCCCAGACAGACAGATACTGGATCCCCTTAGAATGACACCAGAAGCTTAGCCAATTGTTGTCCTTGTAATGTGGTACCATTCTGGGCGATGGCAGGATGCTACTCAGGGCTAGGTCATACCTGTCTGTGCTGCAAGATCAGAGAGCTCTTCCATGTCTCTTTTCATATAGTCCAGGGAGGTACGTCTCAGGTCATTCACACCAATATGGACAATGACAGAGTCATATTTGTACTTGTTGTGGAGTGACCTGAGTGCATGGGTTATGTGGCAGATCCCGGCACCTGACAGGCAGCTGACAGCAACTTTCTCCTTGTTTAGCCTGGTGAATGGGACATCAGTGTGCCTGACTATAGAGTCACCTATGACTAGTGTGTTGGGTCCATTGTTTTGCCTTATGAGCTGTGGTTGAGTGTCTCACTGAGTCCGTGGGCTGTGTCATTTGGGTTGTGCTGGAGGGTGGAGGTTGCTTGTATTTCTGCTTTGGAGGTCTCTGTTGCTTGAGCAGATTGAGAGCCTCCACAAATGTTTTTGTGTTTCTATGTGTTAATGTTGGTCGTGTAGATTTAGTGGGACTATGTGATGAGTGTGGTGTGGTGCAAGTGTTTACCTTCTCCTCTTGACTGTCAAGTTTAGTTAAGGTTGGAGAGAGCTTTACCAGCCATACTAAATGAACAGAGGCACATAACTGTCCTATGAATGCTAAGTCTTTGAGTAAACAGGAATAAAAGTATGTATAATTATAATCTGATGGAGGTCTATCTCATGACTCCAGCATGTATAATTATAATCTGAAAGAGGTCTATCTCCTGAATAGCTGATAAAAAGAAATTCAATATTTGCCCCCATCTTATGCCGCTATAACCTCTCCAGATAATGTCAGACAGCCTTTGATCCAAACATAAGTTTACACCCTTCACACATGCCCTCTTTCTCTTAACTGTGTGTGTTAAGAAAGGGATTAATACAGTAATCATTTTTTTCTTTGAAATAGAATAACAAAATGTAACCTGATCATTGTATATATCTCAGGTAAACATTGGTAGAACATCTACTTATTCTGTTTAGCTCTTCTAGTGGCTTACCTTGAAATGTCATGTCAGTTGCCCCCCGTAGCCCATGGTGGAATGACCTTGCTCTCTGAGGGACCCTTTTAAGGATTCTTAAAGGTGTTTGGGTGCAATTAAAACCAAAATGGGTACATTGAAAGCATAATCATCTGGATTATTTGTGTATCCTAATGATATCAAGGATAAATCCCATGTTACTGGACAATGTATGTGATCACTGGCCTTATTCAATATTATTGGGTGACTTGCCTCTAACCAATCTTTTTTTTAATTTGTGTAACCAGAGGAAAATTGCTCCTGAAAGGAAACATTCATATTTCTTCTGAGGCATCCCTCTAGCTCATGCAGTCTGAAACCTCCAAAATATAACTAGAAAAAATGGGTAGCCTGATTACATAATCATAATAACTGATTGAAATGATGTGCAAAAAGTTAGTGATATACCTTAACAACACTGCACTGAAGCGGCATCTGCAGTCCCCCTGTAGGTTTTTCTGCATGGACCATCCTACTAATGTTCTGCTTATAACCCAGCTTTTCATGATATCAGGAAGGTTAAACATGATGACAAATAAGTTTATTGCTACCAAGTTAATACAGATATTAGTCAGAGCTAGGCCTGACTCAAATCATAAAACTACATATTGAAAAATAAGTGGAGCTGACCTAACTTAACTTCATTTGGCTATTGAATATAAAACCTCCTAAAATGACTAAATGATTTAATATATGTATTTTTTATACTGGAAGCCCATGAACACCATAATAAATTGTTAATTACACTTCACCAATTAATCACAGCTATTTGAAAATCTTTGCAGTTGTACAGTCCACTTCAGGAGCTAATGCTTTCAATCTTGCCACCCAAGCAAGAGAAAACATCAGCCATTATTTAGGATCTTAGGATCATAGGAGATTTCTAGAATATCAATGCGGAGGTCATTTCAAGACTAGCCATTTTATCCCAATGTAATACCATACATACTCTAGTCAATATCCAAGATTGTATTTAGCAATGACTGCCCATGTCCAGGAGGGTTGTGGGTGCTATCCCTAGTAAGAATTTACAGTGCTCCATCCACTTGTCTGGGTTCCTTTTGAACATTGTTATAGAGGTGCACTACTTCCCATGAATTTGCAGTCTATTCCAAAGACACAGCAATTGCTGGGAGACAAATCTGTCCCTCCTGCATGTCCTATTCAAGTCACAGGCTATAGTTAGGTCTCTGGAATGGATAGCTCTAGTCCTGTTTGATTTACAGATGTGCAGCAAATTCATTATGTTTGGGTCAGAGATTGCTCTATAAGCCAGGAATAAGCCACCCCTAAAAAGTAAATATGATACTGAGTATAGTGACAGGGCCTTTAGTTGGTCTGTGTAAGGCACATACTGGTGTCCCTTGATCTTCTTAGTTAGAAACCTCTGAGGTCTGTCCAATTACTGCAGATGCTTTGTACAGTACATGCTGAAAAGAGCATTATACTAAATTATGGGATTGATTAGTGATGAGTATAAAGTAGTTATAACCTCCTTTGCTCTAGAGGTGATGCCTTTGCTAATTCAAGTGTGCTACATAGAAAGCCTTCCTTACTACAGTAGACACATGGTGGTTAAAGCTAAAGTCACAGTCTACATCTGATCCCATATCTCTTACCACTTTGTAGTTACATAGGGTATTGTTGTTAATTTGACAGTGTGAAAGAACATTGTTTTTACTGAAGGGAATGACGATGATGCTTTTCTTTGCATTCAGTTTGAGACCATGACTAAGACACCAGTCATTGGTCTGTGTAAGACCCTCCTGAAGTATACTGATATCATTAGCCGATTCAATAATTGCATCCAGTTTACAGTCATCCACAATATTATTATATAATACTACATAATAGTAGAGCTCTTAAGTGGTATTTCAAAGTGTTGGAATATGAATTTATGAAATTGTTGAAATATGACACTTGCCAGCACTTGGAAATATAGATATTATATCTTTGATATTCAATGATGAATCTGCAACAATGATATTAAGTTAGGTTTATTGACGGAAACTGCACTATCAACAAAAGGCATTTGACTATAATTGCATTCTTTTTCTAAAAAAAGTATGGGCAGGATTCACGAAGGCTTGCACGGAGTGTAAGAGACGTGTAACACTCCATGCAAGCCTCGCGATCCAGGAACAGCCCAAAACTCCGTGTAAGAGACCAACTAAAACGTCTTTTACACGGACTGGGCGTGGATATGCTGAATACCTCACTTGCAGCCGAAAGGTATGCAAATGAGGTACATTAGCGATTCACGAAGCAGAAACCAGCCCGTGTAAGAGATGTTTTAGCTGCAGAAATGTACTCAGTTGACAACTGAGTACGTTTCTGCAAAAATCACAACAGAGCCATGTCAGCTCCAAATAAAGGGTGCATATGTGTCAGGCAGCATGCCAATGGCCAAATATGTGGCCATTGGCAAGGTAACCTGATGCAAAAATTAAAAAAATATAATTTTTTTTTTCGGCGATGTTTAAACGCAGCACAGCCCCGTGCAAATGGGCTGCGCTGTATAAAACATAAAAATGAAGGTTATAAACCCACAAATGTGGGTTTTATGCAATACATGGAATGACAATGCAGGGACCAGCAGACCAAAAACAACATGGCCACTGTGTAGTGGTTGCTAAGGGGGGAAGCTGAGTCTAAGACATGTAACTAAGCATTAGTAGGCAATCTCATGTAAATGAGGGTTAGGATACTGAATCCCACAGTCACATAGCAAATGAGCACAGTCTGAGTAGTGTAAGAGATACATAAGGGGGAGGAATAGAGTAGGAGATAGGTGACATCACAGGGGGGAATGGTAGAAAGAAATGCAGTTCATTGGAGGTCAGTGTAACATGACAGATGACAGACACAGATCAGGTAAAGAGGAGTGCCACAAGATAAGCATGGGAAAGTCAAGAAATGGAAGGTGTACACTGTTACTTACACCATAGTTTCTTGCTGGTCATGCATGCTTGCGTGCAGCCAT
>NC_056725.1:897744680-898019680 GCF_019279795.1 Protopterus annectens | reverse complement strand
TTGAGACAAAGCAAGAGAGACGTAGATTGCGTTGGTTTGGACATGTGCTGAGGAGGGATGATGGTATAATGGGAAAAAAATGCATGATCTTGTGATTTTATTATTCGTGAATTTCTATTTGGTTCTATAAGGGAAAGAATAATTAATTTCATAGTTAATATTCCTGAATTCTTTGCATCATTTTATTAAATACCATCACAAACCATAGTAAGCCAGTATAACATATTGATAATCATTGTGATGCCTGCCTTTATCTCTGAATATAGTATAAGTGAAATTGAACATAATGCAGATAACATTGCAGTTAGAAAATATATTAACATTTCCATTCAACTACAATGATTATTTAAGCAATGCAAATGGTTACTAACAATATTCATGCAAATACTGATAAAAATAAAGATGATTATTCATTTTTGTTATTGCATTTGAGGCCTATCTAGTCGCCATTGCTCCAGATAACAATATGGCACAAACAATTGTGAAAATTGAGCATGGTTGATGTCATCCCTTCTCTTTAAAGCGAAACTTGATTCTTCAAATCCAATCCATTGAGCAGTTTTGAAAATAAAACCCTGAGTGAAGATTTTAGCAACCCATCACAGCTACCATCTCAGGAGCTTTGTCCCAATACCTTGTTAAGAAATGCACACTACTGTTGGTGCATTACCTCTGTGCAAGTAAAAAAAAAACAGTACAGTCAAAACACTTTATTCAAACAGACCAAGATTGTTAAAATCCTTATAACAGAAAAACTGCTTTAAAAACATCACTCAGGACAGCCAAAGCATGGGGGACTGTTTGGCACAACTGTTATCAAAACCGTATTATTTAAGCTGGATATGTTCTTAAGTGTATCATACTGTAATTAAACATTGGAATCACTGTGCTTCGAGTTAGCTAACAACAATACTAGCAAATTATATTTATTACACAAAATTAATCAGAACACTGAAATTCATATTTTTCTAAACTAATAACTATGATAATTCAGTTTCCCACAAATGCCATATGCATTGATTGTAACTCTCCTACTTTTAAAACAATAGCTAAAACCCTTACCCTGTGTCAATAATCACCTATTTCCAAATATTCCATTAAGAAATGCATGTGATTTTTGGATGCATTGACTTTATGTATTAAGAATAATACCTGTGAGATTTCATTTCTAAACCAGTTGTACACATAATATGGTACAGCTTTATTTAGAGAGTATTTTAACTGCATCATTTTAGACATTACAAATTGTTTACAAACTAAGTATCATAATTCAGTTTAGCTACATGGAAATTCATCTAATCTGTGATCAAACGGCAACTTTGGTCACTCATTGGAATTCAGTTTGGTACATATCTTTCTATGACATTCCATTTTATTAAGAATCAAATGCTATGAAATGAAAAATAAATTTCTTTGCAAAACAGTAAGCTTGCACAAAAGATGGGACATGGTATCCATAAACATACCATACAGTCTTGTTCAAAGGCTGCATGTTATGTATGTTATCCTATGGTTTCCAAGGTAGAAGATTCTTAAATTTCTGTAATGTTCCTGACCTACAGGTGCAAAACTAGACAAGCAAGGTGATTGTGGATAAATTGTATGCAAGAAGTTAAAGCAGTACTCCCATAAATCTCTGCTACCTATACATGCACTGAGAGCCAGACAGCCAGACGTGCACACATGTACACACACACACACGCACACACACACACACACACACACACACACACACACACACACACACACACACACACACACACACACACACACACACACACACACACACACACACACACACACACACACACACACACATACACACACACACACACACACACACACACACACACACACACACACACACACACACACACACACACACACACACGCACACACACACACACACACACACACACACACACACACACACACACACACACACGTCAATCTATAACTAATGCAGACGCCCCTGCACAGAAACACACATGCTACTGAACACACTTGCAATTCTCCCTACTGCATGGCTGTTACGTTATTTACCTATTGCAACCTCTGCCCACAGACTTATGCCATCTTGACAAGGGTAGCATCATAAAAGTTTCAACACCAGTATCCATGACTGTAGCAGAACTGTCGTCAATGTATTATGGTGATGAATGGATCTTGTATATCAAACTCTTCCAGTAGTGGAAGCTCAGCTGTATAATTTGTAAGATCATAGGAGGTTACACTCTCCAACACCAATAAAATTGAGAACCAAACGAGAAAAAGCACAGTTCTGAAATTTCCAAATGACCACAAGCGGACAATTGATTTAGCGCTTTCATTCACTTTTAATATGTGCACTTCCTCAGAAATAGATCCCTACCCTAAAAACTTCCTTTTATACTAAATAATGATTGCTAAACAGGAAATGACATAACAGCCATTTATATTACATACACTTTAAAAATTGCAAGTTTTAAAAGTCGTGATAAATGAAAAATAATAAACTTTGATAAACATAATATACATAATTTAAATACTTTCAATATTAGAGTGTTAAACAATATTGATGTTTTAAAAAACATTTTATATTGATAGTCTCATTGAGACCTGGTACACTGTCAGCACCCAAATATAACTGCCAGTATACTTCTTTACATTCTAATAAATTGTTTAAATCTCCATTCAAAGAAGTTTTTTCTACTTTATCTAAAACAAAAAATTCAAACTTTTTAAAATACTTACATGTCACTGCATGTCTAGCTAGTGAATTATTTTTATCTTTTTCTCTTATAGCTAAAACATGTTCATAAATTCTTTGCTTCAAATTTCTCATAGTCTTTCCTATATAGTAACTATTGCAGGATGAACATGTTGCAATGTAGACTACCTGCTCACTATTACAGTTGTAGTAATCCTTTGCCCAAAAAGTTATAATAGCTTAGAGTGAGAAGAATTTGTTATAAACCTACATTGCTTACAACTGTGACATGCATAAGTACCTTTTTTGTTACTTCTTAACATCATCTGATCACCAGTATTATTGTTTTTGTTTCCCACTTCTAACATGGATTTAATGTTTAAAACTTTCTTATAGGTGAAATTAGGTGAAAAACCTAATATATTCACCAAGTCCCTATTTCCTAAAATGATTTTCCAATTATTTTCAATAATACCCTTTATATGCCACATTTCATTCACTATAGGAAGTGGAAAAGCTATCCTATAGTCTTTATTATAGTTGTCAGTAAAAATACGCCTAACTAGTGGAGAAAGGTTCCTGCTGCACAAAAAATAAGATAAACAAATTCTGAACTCCAACGCATGCACAGGAACCAAATGGCATTAGTGTCCAGTATCCAATATCCAATAACGAAAGTCACCAAACAGTCTTACAAACCAACGCAAAATGATGAGGTATATATAAAAAACGTTTATTGCTATATAATAGTAAGCACTTTCACCCGAAGGCTTCTTCAGACTTTAATTAACATCAGAAAAAAAGCTGGTTTAAATAGCATATAATAACAGCTGATAGGCTTATTTTGAACACATGTCATAATTAGATAAAATGTGATCTTAAAAACTTTAAAAACAAAACTATAAAACCTTATAAAACTAATAACAATCCCAGTTTATCATCCAAATACAAATGCATAACATTAATTACTTAATATTGCTTTTGTAAATATATAAAGCACTAACAATCATATTAATGCATTTCATATATTACAACAATCCCAAATATATGGAACACTAACAGTCATATTAATGCATTTCATATATTACAACAATCCAAATTCGTCCCCAAAATGCAGGTGCATAACATTAGTTTATACAGTTGTAAAGCAGTAACAACAGTGTTGAAACATTTCATATTTTGGGCTTGAAAATTCTTCTCTTACGTAAAACAGGTCTTAGCTGGATTTTATCATTCAGCCCAGGAGGTTTATCTGCCCTTCATCTAATAATCCACTTTAACTCACATTCCTGGGTGAAGTTATTAATATCACCCCCTCTATTACTAAGAAATATATCCTGAATAACACAAAACTTAAAGGAATGAGACATTCCTAAAGCCTTACAATGTTTGGCTAGGGCACTATGCTCTGATCCTATACGAATGTGGTAAATGTGTTCCCTAACACGTTCTCTTAGTTGCCTATTGGTTTTTCCAATATAGAACGTGGTGCATACTGTGCACCTAGCTAAATACACCACATTTGTACTTAAACAATTAGTCCCTGTACAAAACATAAATTCACGTTTAGTAATAGGATGTGAAAACTTCATACTAGTGTCAATATATTGACACTGATTGTACTTACTGCATGGTATAGTATTGTAATCATTTAAATCAAAATTAACCCTGTTCATTTTTAAATTGGACTGGCATAGAATGCGTTTTAAATTAGGTTTATTTTTAAAAGTGACTTTGGGTCTAGGGCCCACTACCTTACTGGTATCACTATCCAGTAGAAGTATATCCCAATGTTCCATCAATGACCTCTTAATATGTTCTGCATCTTTCGTAAAATACATGGGTACCCTAATTTCATAAGATTCAGGGGTTGGGAGAAACCCAGCTTCATTACTATCTTCTGAAAAATATGGTCGCGCTCTGGTCTGTCTTAAATCATTTACTTCTACAACAGCCTGATCAAAGACCTCTTCTCTATAACATCTCTTGGTAAATCTAGCCCTAAGATTAGATAATTCTTGTGAATATCTTTCATCAGTTGGATTAAGTCTGGATGCCCTCATAATCTGCCCTTTCACCACATTATCAAAAACATATTTTGGGTGCATACTATGTCTATGTAAAAGAGTGTTCCTGTGGCATGGTTTCCTATGGACAGCAGTATTCAGGAGGCCATTGTCAAGCCTGATAATGTTGACATCCAGAAATGATATTTCAGTCAATGAGAAACACAAAGTAAACTTCAAAAACCCTGGTAGAAATGTCTTCATCAAAGTAACTATTGCAGGATGAACGTGTTGCAAATTAGACTACCTGCTCACTATTACAGTTGTAGTAATCCTTTGCCCAAAAAGTTATATTATAATAGCTTAGTGTGACAAAAGAAGAATTTCTTATAAACCTACATTGCTTACAATTGTGACATGCATAAGTACCTTCTTTGTTACTTCAAAACATCATCTGATCACCAGTATTTTTGTTTTTGTTTCCCACTTCTAACATGGATACAGTCTACATTGCAACATGTTCATCCTGCAATAGTTACTATATAGGAAAGACTATGAGAAATTTGAAGGGAAGAATTTATGAACATGTTTTAGCTATAAGAAAAAAAGATAAAAATAATTCACTAGCTAGACATGCAGTGATATGTAAGGATTTTAAAAAGTTTGAATTTTTTGTTTTAGATAAAGTAGAAAAAACTTCTTTGAATTGAGATTTAAACAATTTATTAGAATGTAAAGAAGCATACTGATAGTTATATTTGGGTGCTGACAGTGTACCAGGTCTCAATGAGACTATCAATATAAAATGTTTTTTAAAACATCAATATTGATTTAACACTCTAATATTGAAAGTATTTAAATTATGTATATTATGTTTATCAAAGTTTATTATTTTTCATTTATCACGACTTTTAAAACTTGCAATTTTTAAAGTGTATGTAATATAAATAGCTGTTATGTCATTTCCTGTTTAGTAATCATTGTTTAGTATAAAAGAAAGTTTTTAGGGTAGGGATCTGTTTCTGAGGAAGTTCACATATTAAAAGTGAATGAAAGCGCTAAATCGATTGTCCGCTTGTGGTCATTTGGAAATTTCAGAACTGTGCTTTTTCTGGTTTGGTCCTCATCATAGGAGGTTAGTAGGCTAATGGCCCTAAAGCCTTTTTAAGCCTTGCTATTCATGCCCTAGTTTTCTCAGTTATCAATGCCCACAGACCTGAATGGCTTTGGCATATACCAATGCATTAGGGCATTTACAAGCTCCTGCTGTCCATAATGGACACAGGCCAGGGGTGAATTTGTGACTTCCCATCCATTGTTCTAAATTGCATCTGAGTAGCTTAGGGTAGAGTTCTGTTTCACATGAATGGGGACTCTGTTCCTGAGAAGGGTAATCTCTCAGACATACACCTATCTCTCTAACATGTTTTGTTTATGTCACAGATGAGGTTTAGCTTTTTGGATTGGGTAATTTTAAGGTTGTTTGTTTTGCAAATGTGTAGCAGATCCATCAGGGCCAGATCAGAGAATGCCTTGTAGGTTAGGCATAGCTCACCTCATAGTAGTCTGTTGGAGAATGAGTACAAGGAAAGGGTTTTGAGGTGGTCTGCATAGGACACCTTATTAATACTATGTATTCTTTTAGTGAGACACCTCTGTGGCCACTCCAGCTGTTGCAAATGCCTGGATAGGGTCATGACAAAGGGTTCAGTTTATTCAATTATTGGTCTAATGAGGGCTGAGTATAGTTGGACAATGATTTCTTTAGATCTGGATGCCATGTCCTTACTTGTTGTACCATGTAGAAGAATTTTTTCACCAGCAAGATACATAGTGATGAAAGTTCAGGTTACTATCAACCTCGCTTCCCCAAGTCCCTTACTACTGGGTCTGTTCTTACAGGGGGTGTTGTAAATATTGTAATTTGCAGGGGTGGTAATCTTCCCACATGGTATAATTATGCATTTTTTGCATTGAGGTTTAGGTCATGATTCTGTCATCAGTTATTTGTCTGTGCCCGAACTTCCTGGTCGATATCTACATCTTTGTGAGTTTCACTGACTGCACACAGCATGCACTCATCAGCAAATTTATTTAGCCAAAAGCCATCAACATTTGTCCTGACTTCAGAAAAGTATACTCCAGACAGTAAGGATCTCAGTACTGAGACCTGTGAGACATCACTAGTAACAAGCCTCTTGGTAGAGGTGGAGTCCCTCAGTCTAACTTCCTGGGTTTTATCCTTGAGCCAGTTGGCTGTTCATCACGTGACATAGGGATTTATGCCTAAATTTATGAATTTGTCTGTAATACCTGGGTGAGGTATTCTGGAAAATGCCTTTGCCAGGCTGAGGTACACAATATGCACCATTTTACCCACATCCGTGGCTCTAGTGACCTTCCCAAAGATGTCCTTCAGGTTTAGTAGCCATAACCTGCCCTTAATTAAACCGATCTGAGATTGGTCCAGTGTCTGCAGATTTCCCATGTCTTTGTTTATCAGGTCCATGATAATTTATTTCATGGCCTTGCATATAAGAGTAGTCAAACATACTGGTGTGTAGCTCACTGCCTCTATTGATAGTTCCCCTTTGGGGGAGAATAACCATTACATTCCTCCATTTCCTAGGGATGAAGTCTGTCTAGAAGTTGTGGTTGAACAGAGATTCTAGTAAGCTTGACAGACCACATTTCAGAATATTTAGGAGGCATCCTAGGTTATAATCAGGACCAATTGATGTGGTAATTTTAGTCTTGGAAAGTGCTTTGAAGACCTGTTCTTTAGAGATAGTTGGGGAGAAAAGGTAGAGCATATATCCTGAGGGGTAATTGGATGTGATAGGGGAGTGAAATTGGAGCTAAATGTATTGGCCACCAAATTTGTTATTTCCTTCATTTCTGTATAGGAAGTTCCATTTACTAGTTATTTTTTATGTTTATTAGTTCAATCTACTTTGGGTGTTCCCCTTAAGGTTGTGTATATAACTGAAAAATACTGTATGGTTTTCCTTAACATGATAGGCTATTTTTGCCTGAAGTTGGCTTTGGTGCACTTCATTAGTTCCCTGATTTGCTTGTTGAAATTGATGAGAAAGTCTATGGCCTGCTGGGCAATGCCCCTCCTACTTTTGGACATGATTTTCTTTCTTTTATTGTACAACCTATTTATGCAGGAGGTTCTCCAAGAAGACATTGTTTTGTAGGTTGCCCTAAATTTATTTATGTTTGTTGCTACTGCTTCTATGTAGTTAATTGCATGCTTGTACAGGGTTTCTGTAACACTTCTACATAGGCCACAGTATTCTCTGACTTTGGGGGGGCTTGGCATTTAGTTATGCAATCAATAAATAGGAGGACGATAGCCTTAAAAATGTTCTTAAAAGTTGTGGGTTTTTCTGGGAGTTTGCACTTTATACTGATTTCAAGGGTGACAACTTTGTATCTGATCTGACCATTAAGTACATTGCTTGGGGGGTGTGCAACTTTCCCTCATGTTTGTGAGTACCACATCCAGGATATTTGCATCCCTTGTAGGTGTACAGACTACCTGTTCTAGGATGTTTGCCTTAACAAAATCCAGGAATCTTTGATACTGCATGTCAGTGGTTCAGTATGTGTCCTGTTTTATAATGGGATAGTTGAAATCATCTATAAATATATTGCTGGGCTGAATGGTGATTACTTCAGTACATTCAAATATACAGCATGGTTATCTTGGGTTGCAGCTGGTGACCTATAGCTAGCAAAGATATGATAAAAGACTAAGGGCAGTTTGACATGATGTAGCTCAAGCATGTCATATTATTTGACCAGTCTTGACGTATGCTTACTTTTTATGTAGATTGGTACACCTCCACCTCTTGTTCCTTCTAGTCTGGTAGATAGACTGTTAGGGCAATTTAATAAAGCCCACACATAGATTTTTTCCATGTAGGCATAGTGGCACACTGCTTACACAAAAATAAGCAGGTTTGTAATCCAGTAAACAGAGCTGAGCGACTTACACAAGTGTGAAAACACGGAAGTATCCATGGTATGGAAATCACCTCATAGCAGGTGAATTACATGCACATGAAAGATGTAGTGCAATCCAGCATGCAGATAGACAGTCCTGAAGACCCAGTGTTGGTGTCCACAGTGTACACAGCTAAACTATGTGTACAGGATGTAAGACAGACAACAGTGGCTGTAAAAGTGCAGTTATCTGGGCAGAAATAGCATACAGCCACAGATATTTGCAAAACTACCCACTGTGTTTCCAAAACTGTATAGAAAATAATTTAAATTATTTTTTTAATAATCTGCATATGTTTGTGCAGTGCAGCACAGTGCGCAAACATGCTTTTATGAAAACAAATAGTGTAAAAACTAAAGTTATTAGTAATGTATTATAGGGCCCTGCATGGAGTATCTACAATGGTGGAATGGTTTTGTTGCTAAGGAGGCAGGGCTTGGGACTCTGTTGTTTCCAGGTTGTATGCATGGATCCCTATGCAAATGAGCTGGTGTTACTGAGTAGCACAAATGGGTATCCATGTCCACAGATCCCATCCGTGTAGGCACAAAACTGTGTTGTTGTCCACAGACGAGGTAGCTGACATCAAAGGCAGGTGCATCTGAGAACTTGCAAGCTCATTGGAACTCAGTGGCACCTGTTTGTGTGGCATGGCACTCTGCAGAGAGGGGAGTATGTACAGTCCTGCTAAGCATCGTTTACCTTTGGGGAGCATGTTTCATCATGTTTGAGCATGTTTGCTTGGTGTGTCACCATGCTGAGCTTGATCTTTCATGGGGGCATGTACACTGAGTGCTGAGCACTGTTTACATTCAAGGCATTTGTTTGTGTGGCACACCATAGTGCTGAGTGAGGAAGGCTGTCCAAAAAAAAATTGTTTGAGAAAGGCAATGGTATATTAAGTACTGATAACCTCTGTTTCCCTTAAACTAGGGCCATTAACAGTCCTTAATGATGTACTTGGGAGGTGGAATGCATAATTGGTAGTCAATCACAAAGGCTGAACCTACAGCAGAATACTATAAAGGTTGCATACACCCTACAATCTGATTTCACCCCCATACTCTGTACCAGTGGACTACAGATGTGGGAGACTTAACTGAAGGAATTCTAGGGGCTGCTGCAGGCCTGGTACATATGTATGTGCTAGATGCTGAGGTCAGTGCTGCTACTGCTAACCACAGGCCTAGACTGAGAAGGACAAGAGTGTTCAGGCCCAGGGTAACCTTCCAGGAACTACATGAGCTGGAGATTGTATAGTGCTACAAGGTGGACAGTGACATACTACAAGAACTTAATTCAGACCCAGAGCCAACAGAGGGGAAACCATCGCAGTGGAAACAAAGGTATATGTAGCTCTTAGGATACTAGCTACATTTATTTTCCAAAGGCCTTCTGGGGACATGATGGGGGTCTCACAGGTATCAGCATCCAGGGTACTCCACATGTTCCTGGATGCCATGCTATCACATGCCAGGGAGCACATTTGTTTTCCCCTCAATCCTGAGTCAAAAGCCAGCAGTAGACAACACTTCTACTGTGTAGCACACTTCCCTGAGGTACTGGGTGTCATAGATTGCACTCATGTACACATCAAGGCACCACCCTGTGAGGAGGGTAGAATTTAATTCAACCCAAGGGGTATAACTCCATCAACTGCCAGGTCGTTTGCAATGTCCAGGTCATTATCATGAATGCGTGTGCTGGCAGCCCTGGCAGTTATCACATCTCCCATATCTGTCATGGATCACAGCTGTACCAGATGTTTGCTAGAGAGACATCCCACTTAGCCATTTACTGGGGGATTCTGGCTATGTACTGGATCCCTGGATGATAACACCCAATCAGAAATGCGCACACACCCATGGATGAATGCCATAATGAGGCACACACACAAACTAGGAACATAATAAAGCATATGTGTGAGCTGCTGAAGTCACAATTCTGCTGCCTCAATATATCTGTTGGAGCTCTGCTGTACTGTCCAGCAACATGTGCCCATATGTTCACAGTATGTGCCATGCTACACAATCTGATCCTCTGGAAACAGCTGCAGCAGGATCAGTAAAGGGAAGAGATGCACAGCCCCCCACAAGTGCCTAAGTCACCACAGCTGCACCCACAGGGGGACTTTGAGGAGGAAACCCATCAGGATGTCCCTGTAGGAAGATGTAGGCTTGCCCAGTATGCCCTGGCCTTGGCCAAGAGACAATGCATAGCACATGCACTGAAAACCTAGGGCCCTAGGGACTGATGCCTTACTCTGACTTACATACATAAAGTAAAAATGATCCTAGCCATCCCAAACAACCTGTACCTAACCATGTATTGGATGTGTACTGCATGCATCAGACAGAGTCAGTCACAAACTACAGGTCTGTCAACTGATGCATTCGCAAGATAAGTCACTCAACTATTTACCACTTATAAGGGGTACTAGAATATGCTAGCATATGTATGGACCTGCCGCATGTATGCAAGGGAATATAGTAGCACAACTGTCTATGCCAGCAGAGCATGGGCTGGTTGTCCCCCACCCACAACACATCAGTGTACACATACATCTGTTGTAGCAGTAAATCTGCAATGATATATCAGTAGACCAGCCAATTTCAGGGCTGTGACACTGAACCTGGCCACATGTTCTATGTCTCACATAATGCAGGGGTGACACTGTATGTCTGTATGCTGTTGAGTATGAGATGAATGACAATTCCCTGTCCAGCAGCCTGTGTGTCTCAGTAGGCTAGGTTTGTTAGTATAGGTTATGGTGTTGATGGTTCAAATCTGGCAGCATCCACATCTTTTGCAAGTGAGGTAGTCGTATGGTAGTGATCCCGCAGACTGCCACACCCCTCAATCTGTTAATGCATGAAAGCTGGACTAAGCCAGAGAGAATTGGGAACAAAGGGCCAAAACTAGAAACAGACATTCAGATGCTCTGATTAACCTAGAAGGTGGTTAGTATAAAAGTTGTTTGCATCAGTGCAAAATATATGAAGGATATAAAGTCCAACTCTCATTGACTGCATTATACAATATTTTACAAGAACACCACAAATGTATGAGGAACAGGTCAGACATATGGGGTGGCATGCTGAACAGTATGAAAAGAGATGTATAGTGAGAGGTATGTAGACTGTTATCCTGTATGTGGTATTACATTATGTACCGTGGTCACATATTAAGTACAACACACAGCCAGGGAATGCTGTGGACAATGTCAGGGCAGTGCTATACTGCAAAAACAGGTGCAGCTGCCAATGTCTGTAACACACAAAATCCTGGCCTGGAGTGCAGGTAGGTCTGGTGTGGAGACACCTTGTAAGTACTGACAGTCCCAATGGGATGCTCCTACACTTAGCTAACTTAAGCGCAATTGTGTTGCCTCTCCCTCACAAAGACCTGCTGTATGGAAATATATATGCACATACAGCTACCTATACATATCTGTCTGACTCTGTCAGCATGTACCCTGTATACATATAATACCAATATATTTATATAAAGCTATATATATATATATGTTACAGTGATACATAGACTCTCCACATATGTCTACATAGCTCATGTACATAACGTACACACACAGCAACATTTATAGAGAAATCCCTGTTATGCACATTTATATATATATATATATATATATATATATATATATATATATATATATATATATATATATATATATATATATATATATATATATATATATATATATATATATATATATATATATATATATATGTGTGTGTGTGTGTGTGTGTGTGTGTGTTTTTGTGTGTGTGAGTGTGTGTGTGTGTGTGTGTGGGGGGGGGGGTGTATGGATTTCCCCACATACCCATGGAATGCTGAAGTTAAATGCACTCACACATCAAAGCAGTTGCCCAAAGGAACCAAACAAAGGCCATGACAGTACATAATCCACTCACTAACAGATCCCTGTGCCTCTGGAATATCACCTTGTTGCGAGACACAGGTGAGCAGGTGTACTGTACAATGGTTCAATGCATGCTTTGGACATGCCATTTTGTTCCTGGCCACATGTTTGCCTATCAAGCTGTAACCAGCCACATATGGCCATACTGCTATCTGTACACACATAGCAGGGATAGTGACAGGTATCTCACACGTAGGACACTAGGTACAATAACAGTACTAAGCAATATAACTCTGCAGGCCACACATGCTTTCTAACCTAAAGCTACTTTGTGAACACCATACGTATTGTGCCTGCAATCACATATACAACAGATGTAACCAGTGGGACATGTGATAAGTAGTGCAAGCTATAATGTGTAATAGTAGATCGGTAGGGGGTTGACTCTTACATCAGCCAGCTATGCATGTGTGTAAATATATCCCCATGCAGCACTATGGACAAGTCTCTATGGGCTATCTCTGTGCAATGGTTATGCATTTTACGGCCCTGTGAGTAGCGGCTGGATTCTACATTGCCGCTCCTCTACAAGGCCTGTTGATGTCATCCACCTTAAGAGTGCTGACTAAAAGTCTAATATTAGATAAACTCCATAGTGCATGTGATAAGTAATGCAAACTTTAGTGTGTAATAGTACCTAGGTAGGGGTTCTATACTGCCCACAATCACCTCTGTTTCTGGGTGCGTGTATGTGTAAATATATCCTTGTGCAGTACTACAGAGCTGCCATTATGGGCTATCCCTGTGCAATGGCTATGCACTTTTTGGCCCTGTGAGTAGCTGCTGACCCTAAATTGCCATCCTATACATAATCATAACTGATGTCCACCACCTGTCTGACCCGGACACAAAATATGTGTAGATGTGTCAACTCCATCACGACACTGTCTAGATTTGTAAGTTCAGATAATCCAGCTGACATGTAGCAAGGATAGCAGACCTTATCACAAAGTATGACTGTATTAATGCGCTGGCTGTCGCTATTGTCTCTGATAGACTGTTCTACACATATGTATCTAGGGAGTCATGTACGTATACTACCATACCTTGCTGACATTATATTTCTGCAGTGCTGCCATGCCATCCTGTGCCACTGTATTGCCAACATGTGTCCATAGAGTATCCTCTCAGACTCTTAGAACAGAAACATACACAGGTCTGTAACACAACCGTCATTCTGTAACACTACCACCAGTCCAACAACATGTGACAAAGATACACAAAGTGTGATGTGTAGTCAAGACAGATTACAGCATACAGTACTTGCTGTGGTCCACAACAAGTGGCATGGCAAACCAATACTGCACTACACAAGTACATGTCAAGTAATAAAGACAGCCTGTGCATCAGACACATAGTAGCATTTCCCTGCATCGATGGCACAGATGGCAGGGATGTGGTACAAATATCATCATATGCACATGGTGTGGTGTGGTGGTGCCAGAGCCCTAAGCTGTACCAAACAGTTGACAACATGTGTGTATGAGCTAGTAAGGGTGCAGGTTATATGGGCCATGGAGAGGTGCCATGTGTGTCTGTAGGTGACCTGCATGTGACAGTGGTGTTTGAGTGTGTGCATGTACAAATTCAAGCCCAGTGCTAGCCCTACACATGTGTATGTTGGACAGTTGTGGACAATACATGGTAGAGCAGACAGTTCACCATCTCTGTCCATGAACATGGGAACTGGCTCTGCCAGGAGAAGCACTGGCACCACCATGCCCATGGTCAGATGCCATGTTAGCACCTGACAGTGACTGCAAAATGCTGGGGCTGTGTCATGCATGGGATTATCCAGGACCACATGCCCATGACCTGCCACATCATGATGTAGACAGCACATTTCCTTTTCTAGTGCTGGAGGTACTGCAACTGTGGGAGTGTGACTGTGCATGGCCACGTGGACTCTCAGCACATGGTGTTGCCTACCTACATCCTTGTTTCTGATGCCCAACTCCAATCAGATGTTCCAGCACAGACAATGTGCGATCCAAGACAGACACTGTCTCAGTCCACCATCTATCCACTGAATCAGTGAACCGATCCAGGGTGTCACGAATGCAGTGAAGGCAGTCTCGGATGTCAGTCTGTGCTGAGTTCATAACCCTAAGCATCCATTTGGTGTTGCATTCAGCATGTGCCTGTGCCTCCATGATGGCCCGAAATATGCCGAGTGAACCGTGTTGTGACACCTGCAACAGGTGGTGCATGGACAGCACTCTTCCTATGAGCACCCCTGTGAAGCTGCCTGTATGGGACCTTGCCAGCTCTCTGGCTATGGCCAGTGTCTACACTCACTGATGCCATAGTTACCACACTGTCCTGTTCAATGTTGCCACCCTCTGACTGTCCAGTATCTGTGGCATATGGGGACTGTGTATGTGTAGGCATACTGACTGTGTGCAGTGACAATGAGGCAGAAGAGGCTTGTCAACATATGGGACAGATTAAGTCCATGACAACCCAATCTGTGCCTTGCTATGGCCACCATCATCATCAAAGTTTGATGAGACACTGACATCAGGTCATGAAGGGGACAGGCTCCAGCCCCTCACCTGTGAAAACCAAGACAAAAGCAGTGTATTACTACCTCCACTTTTATGTATGCTAATCCGCACAGACTCATACAAATGAGGATTCACAACTGCATTACCAGTGTCACATCTTTTCATCTCCACTCCCATGCACAACAGACAACCTCACAGCAACATACACAGACAAGTCAAGCCCTTTATAACATGCACTTCAGCCACATCCAGGTAAAGTTACCAGCACAATCTGCCTGTAAGGTGTGCAATATGACACTATACGTGATAGAACTACACATAAAACCCACTACAACTATCTTGAGAATTATATGCCAGTACTAGTTACACTGCCTTAGGTATGTATCATCTAACTTTTGTGTTTGAACAGACATCTTGGAGTAATTGTATAATGTATACCAGGCTGTGTAGCCCTTCATAACTATAAGTGCAGATGTGTTGATGGTCGTTCAAATACACACCTGTGACTAACCAGTCTATGAACCGTAGTTAACTGTTTCAGAATGGAACCTACAAATAGTCTATTCTGGCTAAACACAACATTTGTACATAGGGCAATATGGCAGCCCTTAACTTTCATAGCACATATATGATCTTTAAAAACAGTGTCACACTTACCAGGAAAAGGGCCATGGGTTTGGGCCACACCTGATGGACCTATGAAAAGGTGAATGAGAGGTACTGTCAGCACCACCAAAGGTTGCAGCACTGCAAGGTAATATGCGCATATATCTACATGTATAGTAGCTACTGTGATACTGGCTGCATTGCTTTAATTCTGAGTATATGTGCACAACTGAGCATAAACCTGAACCCCCCCCCACCCCCAGTGCAGATATACCGGACACCCATGTAAAGGTATGTACAGCCTGCCAGAATAACTGATACAGTATTACACTGGTGAACACAGTATGTTTACCCAAAACTCCTCTGCTGTGGACACTGAAACACCCACCTCCATGATGTATGGTGTGATGGATGCCTGATAGCTGTTGTGTGTTCCTGGTTCACCAGGTATTCCTCTTTGGCCAGGAGTGGTTATTCTGCCACAGGCCCACCACCGGTGGTGGCACAATCCCTAGCAACATCACCTGCCCTTTGTCATGCAGCATTCAGCATGTCAGTGGCCTAGTGTCACACCTGCTCATAGATCCTGTCCTGTTGGCCAATCTGATTGACATCCCACACAAGGTCTGCCCACAAAGCTGCTTGCTGTTCCCAGTTATGCCTCCTCCTGGACAACAGGATCTGATGATGCTGTCTCAGTCCATCCACTATTATGTCATTCTCCACATCTGAGAAGGGGGTATGTCTTCTGTGCTACATGCTTCCTGAAAGACAACAAAACGGGAGCACATTACTGGACCAGATACATGGATGTCCACTATGTACAGATCCAGCACACCTATAATGGCCTACACTATCCACTGCTCCCTCACACGTCACATCCCATAGTCTGACAGCACACTATGTGTGTGGATACTACCAAGATAGTAGCAACACTGTGGTGTGTCCCCTATGGGCAAATTCCCATTAATATGTCATACAGCCACTGACAGACAAATAGCAGTGCGCTATTGCAAACACTATATGGGGTCAGTCCAGCAACACCAGTGTGCCACAATGACAGATAATAATACAAATCTGTTATAGTATATGTTCCCTGTAGGCATCCTACCTCTCAACTATGCAGATGTTTGCAGAATGTCAAGATGTTTGCCTCATATTTTTGGTCATTTTTACACAAAACTGTTGATTTCTGCCAAATGATTGTCCAACCATTAATGGTTGCTGTCAGAGAATAAAGACAGACATCTGAGTTTCAGATGCCATACCTTTCAGAACACAGTTATGCTACTGTAATATCTGTTATTCTATTCAATTTCTTACTTTGTATAGGCAATATTTAAACAGTGTTGCTAGGTCTGGGCCTTTGTCCCCCATTAAGTATGGATCTGTCCTGATTTCTTGCTGAAAGGGGTTGACAGGTATGTTAGGCAAAGCTCTCAGCCAAACAGGGAAAAGTGTCAACTAAGTCAGGGACTTGGACACTGTTAAAATGTTAGAACTATTTATGTGAGACATTGACAGAATGAGAGGAGATGCCTTACAGTACATTGTTTGACATGACATGCGTGTACACCCTTATGTATTGTCAGTATGTATTACGTGTAATGCACTAGCTTTCCTATGACAGCCAACAGTTGTAGTAAGTATTAACAGGGACAGAGCTGAGGTGTGAGTCAAAATCAGGGACAGATGAGAGGCATGCCTGTAGGTGTAGGGCAGCAGAGTATCTATGACATGTCATCACCATAGATCAAAGACAGTCTTACTGCTGTAATCTCTATTCCATATACCTCCATCCTCCCATCTGCACCCTGTCATACCTGGTGGAGTGCAGTTCTCCTTTGCTGAACTTTGCTTCTGGTAATCATTTGAAAGTACGCTCTCTGTGTGAGTGAAGTCTCATTCAGACCTATTCCCCATAACCAGCTTGCTGCCTTTTTAAGGTACTGCTCATTAGCAGGTGATTGCCTCTGCACCAATCTGTGGATCAGATTTTCTAATTGCAGCTAAGACAGTTGAATTGCATCATAATTAACCAATGACACCCAGTGCAATATATAAGGCCTTCATGTAGACCTGGGCTCCTTCTTAGTTGTTAAGGTGGACATTACTGAGGTGTGGAGACTACAGCATCACAGAAGGTAGGTGCCATAACTATCAACTGTAGAGATTTATGCAGTATGTCCACAGTTTTGCCTCATATGTGTGGTCAGTGTCCCATGACATTGTGGTCATCTGGCAGTTCATTGGCACACATTGTGGGTTGAGGTCAGTAATGAAAGAAAGACATTTGAATGTCAGACTTCATACCCATCAGAATATACCTACTAATGCAATAGCTGTTGTTCTATTAACTTACTATCTTTGTAGGAGCAAACTGTTAAAAATGTCCCTATCTCTCTGCCTTTGTCCACTACATTATGTATGTCTGTGTCTGGATTCCTTGTTCTAGGGGGTTGGGAGGTATGGTACTTCTGTAGCAGCTACCTTTTCATACAGCTGTGTGTGCTCCACGCTGCAGCTGCAGCCTATAAAACATAGGGGGAAGTGTGAACACTTTGGAGGACAACAAACTGTATGTGTAACTGTGGCAGCTGTGGCAGCCCTGCTGTTATGGCAGAACCAGGGTAATGGTACACTTTACAGTCCAACCAAGGCATGTGATTAAGCTATGTCTGTGTTGCAACAGTGCCAATAACAGAGTAGTAGGCGACATATAGTTAGACTATATGCATATGTGCAGTGTGTCCCTACCTGCAGGCCTTTAACTTGCAAAACTGGATAGCAGTTCATTAATTAGCAGTAATCTGTATGCATAAAGATTGTTTGAGTCAGTCATTACTTGCTGTCTTCACAATAATGTACTTGAACTGCAACACAAAACTGGATTTGAACTCAGGACTATGTGTGGCAAAATGCACTACATGCAAGGCATTAAACAGACTGAGCTACTGAGTCACTGCTGCAGCATATGTATACGCAAGGTATAAGTACAGACATATAAGCTGTGACACATATTGCCTGCATCCATCAGTATGTACATGGCTTTCAATGGCTGTATTTCTGCACTAGGGTCCCAGATGAACATGTAGTTTGCCGTTGATGTCTTAGCAGGTGTGTTTTAACATGTTGCTGATAAACGGGTGCATTTACCTACTATCAGAGGACTCACTTACATCCATTATTATGTCTGTGGCTGTCTAATGGCATATTATTGCACCAGAATTGAAGGTACACTCCCATTTTCACCATTAATTTTCATTTCCAGTTTATGCAGTGAGGTGCAGTGTGCAGCTCTACTGAGACACGACCAATGACTATGAGTGGCAATCACTATGTTTTGCTAAAAATACCTGCTTTAGATTAGATCTGCATGGTGTGGTGGGTTAAAGTAGTATGCTGTAGGTGTGAGAGGTTTTGGTTCAAAACATGGCAGTAGTGTTTATTTTGCACATATGTGCATGACAATGTAATAAACACATTTAATCAATAAAGCTTCATGTAAGCTCAGCTAAGTGAAGTGGCACTTCATGCAGCTCAGCACAAAAGCACGCTGAAAAATATAAAGAAAAGAAAAAGAAGTGATGGGAAAGTGGTGAAATGGGGCAAGCAGGGGAAAAACATAGTAAAAGGCAGGCAGGGATATGCAGGAAGTGTGTAGGAAAGAACCATAGCTATCCATTTCTTGTAGAGCAACCACTATGCATTTTGACAGAATTTGTACATGAATTTGGCCACTCAACTCTCAGAGAGAGGGATGAGGACAACAGAACTGTGTTGTTAAGTGAATTGGACCAAATTACTTGTGTCCATTGGACATGTGAAAGAAATGGAGAGCTATGTATGGGGGCAATACTTTTTTTTTGGGACAGCTGCCCATTTTTTTTTATTAAGGTGAAAGTGGAATGTTGGGGAAGGGACATAGGTACATGTGGGTAGGTATGTTGTGTAGGAGAGGATGCATTCACAGATAGACAAGAAAGCAGATGGGGAGGTGTGTAACACATGAGGGGGTGAACACCTTTGATGGGGAGGGTGTTGTGGAATCCAAGTCACATGTGCCTCTAGACAGCATCAGTGTGACTCATGTCCCCAAACATGGGACTGTTGACACTGATCCTTCACTGCCCCAAGGGTGGCTGTGCTGTAGGCTGTGCACCAGGGTGAGGCTGCCCCACCAGTTTGGCCAGCATGCCCTCAATCTGGTGCAGGCTGTTTTCATAGCTCCAATGAACAACCCTGCACACCATGACCAGCAGTTGATCCTGGGTGACAATGGACCCTTTGCCACTGCTCCCAGGGGGAGGCCCGGTCCTGTCCCCTGAGGTGGTCCCACCCAATGTCACAGGTGATGCAGGGACAGCGGTGGTAGCACCACCAGTCTGGGTCCCAGACAAGCTAGGATCCAGTGCCATGGCTAGTTGATTCAAGGTAGGCAGATCAGCTGGAACAAGCCTACATGAAATGCTGTGGTAATGGAGGTGTAGCAATAAGTATAGGTTAGTTATGAACAAATCATTGTTAGTAATAGCATGCCAGAACATTGCAAGTAACACTATTGCATATCAATGCATATTATGTGCAACACAATGAATAACAGAAGAGTCAGTATGTTAACAGCATGTCAGTAACAGTTACACCATAGCACCAACAAAATAAGTAATTTCACAAGATATATTAATATGCAACCATTATAATACATAACAATAATAAATAAAATGTCCAAAAATACGGTTAATGTTACTACACATGTTAATAGTAAACCATAACCAATGAATAAAAATAAGAAATAAATGAAGATAAGGAATATTTCTGGTTATTTCTTTGACAACAGTGCTACCTTCTACTCTAAGGGTCTGTATTTTGTTTATGTGTACAGTGACTACAAGTTGCATATAGCTGATGTAGCATGTACATACCTCTCGAGCTATTTGCATGGGACACTATGAGCAACAACTGCCTGTATACAACTACACAGAACACTTGCACATCAGGTGGACCTAAATAACTACCAAGTAGTCCTATGGGCTTATTTGGTGATACTGTGCAATGTAGGTAATCATTTCAATTTTAATCCTGTGACAAGTGGATTACGCACTATTAATTACATAACATGAAATCATGACACTTGAGAGACATGTATGTGCACAGTGCAGAAACTAAACAGCTGTCATAGCTTTGTTGAAAGGCATGGGAATAGAATCCAATAGCAGTGCCTGCAGGGGACATCTGCATAGAATGTATTAATTGACTGCATCAACTTTTAACAGACACACCAGGCATACAGCCATACAAAGATTAAACATTTTATTTGTTTCTGAACATTGTTGATGAACACATTCTTAGTAGCAATTTTAACAGTCCGTAATATCTAAACACACAATTATCTACTCACAATATGGGCTACCTCACCGATTTACATGTATTTCCTGTAGAGAGAGAAACTGTGAGCATTATGTGACTGCTACTGTAGTATTTACTGATACATACTACTGGTTTTGAACCCTGGACTGTGTGTGGCAAAACATACTACATACGGAGCATTTAACAAACTCAGCTACTGAATCACTTCTGATTACTGACTGACAGATATTTACCTACAGCTCACCCAGAACCAAAATATGACCTGGTAACACTACTACAGTGTTATACTAGACTGCAGTGGCAGTAGAATGCACATGCATGAAATACAAGCATAACATAGATAGTAGGTAAGCTATATTTCAGTATCATATCTGTGAAGTCAACAAACAATATCAGCTCATGGAGTGGGCTACCTCACCCATATACCTTTATTATCTAATGACTGTGGATGACAGAGCATTATGTGATCAATACTGGCCAGACAGATCCTTGAGCAGTACTTATATGAGTTAACCAATACAATTTGCAACTATTAGATTTGCATTCTACAGCTATTACAGTGTTATACTTGACTGCAGCTCCTTACCCTACAGCCTTAATGCATACATCTTTACTGCAATGGTTACAACACATCCTGATATACACCATTGTCCTTAGAGTTACTGATATTCTTTCATGCTTTTATTGCAGTACAGTTGGCATTATTTATTTATTGCAATGCAGCTCTAATTCCACATTGATTGCACTACAAACTTTACTGTATATACTTTATTGCAGTTGGTGCTTTACTCTTTCTTGCTTATTTCACTACAGTTAGCATAATACAGCAGTACTCACCATACTCATGGTGCAACCTGGCCATATGTCTGGCATGTGACTCAACATTGCAAGCCCTCTCAGCTGCAGCTGCTGGGACAGAAGCACACCATTATGCATACCAGTTTTGCAGGCATTTAGAGTACATATTGGTAAAAGAGAGGAAAAAGTACTTACATATTTGTGGACATGCCCTGCCCTTGCTTCTTGGTCCCAGATGTCCAAGAGTCCCTTCTTCCATCTTTTCAGGTCATCATGGTGGTGGTGACACTGCTCACCTGTGCAGGAGATACCAGTGACACTGGTGAGTTCTCTGGCCAGCCAGCCCCAGGCCTGTGTCTTACACAATGAGCCATAGAAACTGCCCTGCAGCAGCCTGTCATCATGGTTTTGCATAAAAAGCCCAACCATGACCCTGGACTCCAGAAAATCCCAATGCTGCACCCAAAAGTATGCAACTTCACCATCATCAGCCATAGTATACAGTCAGTGACAGAACTCCAATCGATTCTGCTCTATTCCCTCCTATTGGGCTCAATATAGGCTGTTTTCCTGCCCTTACAAATCATTGGGCAACATTAAAAAAAATTCCACATTGCTTAGCAACATGCAAACCAGTGCAGCTGAGCTGAGAAGCACGAAAACTCACAGAAACATAGTCTTAGCAGAGCTTAGCAGCAAACAAACAAGCCAAGCAGAGCCGAGCAGCACACAAGCATTGGCATCAATTACCATATTTATGTGGTGATTAGCAGGTCTAGGCAGAGTTGAACAGAGGTTAGCAGAGTGCAGCAGGGCCATCTTTTATAAAAAAATACATAATATGCATATCACAATTAAATACATATTTTCCCTTCCATGTATTCAAACACAAGACCTACTGCACATGAAGCCGTAATTCTACCCATTTAACTAAAAGGATATTAAGAAATCCAGTATACCCTCACATATACCACTGAGTTATCTATAAGCAGTGCTGAGCAGTGTGTCGTACCCCAAAAACTTGCTTAGACACACTTAAATGCACCTTTAAATAAATAATTAATTACATCCATTTTCTATTTTTAGATGTTTGGCAGCTGTCTGCTATCTTATATGTGAGCGCAGCTTGTCATTGCTACACTCCAAGCTGTGCTGAACAAACATGTTTTTTTTTAAATATATATAATAAAACATATATATATATATATATATATATATATATATATATATATATATATAGATCATCATCATCTTCTTTCAGCTGTTCCCGTTAGGGGTCACCACAGCAGATCACCTGTTTCCATTTCTTCTTGTCCTCTGCATCTTGCTCTATCACACCAACCACCTGCATGTCCTCTCTCACCACATCCATAAACCTTATCTTAGGCCTTCATCTTTTCCTGTTACCTGGTAACTTCATCCTTAGCATCTTTTTCCCAATATACTCAGCATCCCTCCTCAGCACATGTCCAAACCAATGTAATCTTGCCTCTCTGGCTTTGTCTCCAAACCTTCCAACCTGGGCTGACCCTCTAATATACTTATTCCTAATCCTGTCCACCCTCATCACACCCAGTGCAAATCTTAATATCTTTAATTCTGCCACATCCAGCTCAAACTCCTGCCTTTTTGTCAATGCCACAGTCTCCAACCCATATAACATAGCTAGTCTCACTACCCTCTTGTAGACCTTCCCTTTCACTCTTACAGGTACTCGTCTATCACAAACCATTCCTGACACTCTTTTCCACCCACTCCATCCTGCCTGTACTCTCTTCTTCACCTCTCTTCCACACTCACAGTTACTCTGAACTATTGACCCCAAGTATTTAAACTCATCCACCTTCGCCACCTCTACTCCTTGCATCCTCACCATTCCTCTATCCTCCCTCTCATTCACACACATATATTCTGTCTTAGTCCTGCTGACCTTCATTCCTGTTCTCTCTAGAGCATATCTCCATCTCTCCAGGGTCTCCTCCACCTGTTCCCTACTCTCACTACAGATCACAATATCATCTGCAAACATCATAGTCCATGGGGCTCCTGTCTGATCTCGTCTGTCAACCTGTCCATCACCATTGCAAATAAGAAAGGGCTCAGAGCTGATGCTTGATGTAACCCCACCTCTACCTTAAACGCATCCGTCACTCCCACCGTAGACCTCACCGCTGTCACATTACCCTCGTACATATCCTGTACCACTCTTACATACTTTTCTGACACTCCTGAGTTCCTCATACAATATCACAACTCCTCTCTAGGCACCCTGTCATATGCTTTCTCTAAGTCTACAAAAACACAATGCAACTCCTTCCGACATTCACTGTACTTCTCCATCAACACTCTCGGAGCAAAGATCGCATCTGTAGTGCTCTTTCCTGGCATGATACCATACTGCTGATCACTAATCATCACGTCCCTTCTTAACCTTGCTTCCACTACTCTTTCCCATAACTTATTGCTGTGACTGATCAATTTAATCCCTCTGTAGTTACTACAGCTCTGCACATCACCCTTATTCTTACAAATCAGTACCAAAACACTTTTTTTTCCATTCCTCTGGCATCCTCTCACTTTCCAAGATTTCATTAAACAATCTGGTTAAATACTCCACTGCCATTTCACCTAAACACCTCCATGCTTCCACAGATATGTCATCTGGGCCAATTGCCTTTCCATTATTTATTCTCTTCACAGTTATCCTTACTTCCTCCATGCTAATCCATTGTACTTCATGAGTCACTATCCCTACATCATCCAACCTTCTCTCCCTCTCATTCTCTTCATTCATCAACCCCTCAAAGTACTCTTTCCATCTCCTCAACACACTCTCCTCGCTTGTATGTTTCCCTCATTATATATATATATATAATAAAACACAGGAAAAAATAAAATAAAAATACATTGCAGGGAGTCTCAACCTCATCTGCAGCCACTGTTAGCACTACTCCTCTCCCTACATTGATTCAATAACCATGTTCCTCGGTTCAAGCTCACCAATGAGCCATCATTACTATGCATGGTGCACTGCCGAGGGAGAACCACGACCACCAACACTGATGCATTCCATGTAGGCAGTACATGGGGCCTACACAGATTTTATTAAATCCTGGGGCATGTCTCAGTTAATACACAAATGTCAACACTCTCAAGGGTGAGGATCACTTCCAAAGAATGTAACTTCTTGTTGAAACTCCTAGCATGGAGCATTAACATCTTTAGTTTTTCTTGAGTAGAATTTACTATGTCAGAAGGTTTATCAGATTGGCATTGCTTAAAACAGGCACTATAGGGGTTGATATTCTTTAGGCCAATACCTGAAAGCTTAGTGGGGTCAGGTACAGTCCATCCCTGGTAAAACCACATTGTCAGTCAATCATGTGCTCCCAATTTGACAATTACAGGACTCCCTTAGAATGACACCAGTAACTAAGAAAATTGTTAAAGTCAATGATCTTGTGTTTATATTGTGGTATTATTCCCAGAGGAGGTAGAATGTTGCTGAGTGCTAGGCTGATGCCTGTATGGGACACATAATCTGAAAGCTTTATTATGTCTCTCTTCATATAATCCAGGCAGGTATGTCTCAGACCATAAACACCCACTAGAACTATTGTGTTCAGGTAGACTTGGTTGTGCTTTTGCAATTGCCTGCAACGCAGCATAACCCAATATACCCCATTGCATCCAATGATTTTTTTTTCATTATACCACAAGTGTTATTGCAGGGAATAGTGGTGTCACTGCAAGGCCATTTTAAGCTGGGAACTCCATTACCATACTTTCGGGAGGGGGGGGTTCTATGCTTTCCTACTCTGTTTGAAATTGCTGCCTGCCATTGTACTGTCATACCTTTTTCCACTATTCCACAGTTTAGTCTTCCATTCAATTGTTTGTGAATCATGGACTGTCCTATGGAAACTATTTGCATATTTACTGCAAGCATATCTGGTAGAGTACAGTTATGCAGTTGTATAATCTCTAGACCATTGTATTCCAAGGGGTCTTCAGGGACTTCTGTGAATTGCATAGGACATGGTACATGGGTTTTCTGTATATCAACCATGTACAGTTGCATATTATGTTCATGAACAGCGCTTTACCTATTTAAATAATTCAAACATATGTAAGACTTTTTACCAAGTTAGGTAAATCAGATATAAACATTATTCAGCAAACCTAACAATTTGCAAGAAAGTCTATGTTGTCTAGCACTGTTGAATGGAACCTTCTCCAATGTACTTTCTTATGGCAGAATCATAATCAAAATGCAACTAAAGCATGATTTTTTGTGATGATACTGAGGTCAAACCATTGGTCACTGGCATATCTCTTAACTATTATTTATAAATAGTGCTTTGATTCTGGACCAGAGACTTAGCCTTACTCCTCTTAAATTTACTGATTTCCTGATTATGTCAGACATATTTATGGGAAAGCACCATATTAAATAAATAAACTGAGCCTTTACAAAGAGTCTCTTACAATTTTATATATAGGGTCTAGTAAACAAAGAACTTACATTGTCACAAATGAGAAAGCATTCCTTTTTTAACCCTGTGCTAACTTTTTTATGGGTGCTGTTTATTCCAATGCTGGGAGGTGGAGAGGTATGACCACTGGACACATATGATCTATGAATGGTCTAAACTGAAATAAGTTTTCTTATACATCAAATCCTCTTTCGTTCAATGATTATGCTCTAAAGTGTGTTAAGAACAGGACTGATAATTTATTGTGGGCTCTGTTGGCAGCAACCTAGAAGTGAATTACTAAACACAGTGATGTTAACATATGAAGAATGCCTTATAGGTCAGAATCAGGTTTATTCAACAGATGCATCCAACAGACAGATTAACAAAAGAGTACATCAGAGCTACTTTGGATTTTACCAATACAGAGATAATTCTCAAATCAAGCTAGATAAGTTCTATCATTAATAATAACCTTGCAAGTTAGGACTATCTAGCTATACATACATACACGTATAAGTATATCCATGTGTTTGTGTGTATCTCTCTCTCTCTCTCTTGTTCTCTCTCTCTTTATATATAATGTCCCAGAACACCGACTCACTACTCCTGATAAGTAAACGCTTGTCCATCCTGTTGAACTTTGCCCCTTACCCTCGCAGTAGTGCAAGCTTGGAGTTGGTCTATTTAGTTAGAAGGGTGGGGTGAGAGGCAGGGGGGTTGATGCAGCCCCCACATTGGGGGGGGGTGTAAGGGGCAAAGCCCACCACATTGGTGTGTTTTCTTTCCTTCTGTTTTGTTGTTTTTTTCATGATGGCCAAGCTTTTACATACCTAAAGTGGTGAGTCAGTGTTCTGAGACATCATTGTTCTCGTGCTGTCGGCCTTTTAATCTCAGTTATCTGAATTCTGGGTAAGTAATATTTCAGTCTACTGAAGTAGACCCATACATATATATATATATATATATATATATATATATTTATATATATATATATATGGTTTACTGGTGAGGTCTGCAGTGGGAGTGACAGATGCGTTTAAGTGGAGGTGGGGTTACATCAAGGATCAGCTCTGAGCCCTTTCTTATTTGCAATGGTGATGGACAGATTGACACACGAGATCAGACAGGAGTCTCCGTGGACTATGATGTTTGCAGATGACATTGTGATCTATAGTGAGAGTAGGGAACAGGTGGAGGAAACCCTGGAGAGATGGAGATATGCTCTAGAGAGAAGAGGAATGAAGGTCAGCAGGACTAAGACAGAATATATGTGTGTAAATGAGAGGGAGGATAGAGGAATGGTGAGGATGCAGGGAGTAGAGGTGGCGAAGGTGGATGAATTGAAATACTTGGGGTCAATAGTTCAGAGTAATGGTGAGTGTGGAAGAGAGGTGAAGAAGAGAGTACAGGCAGGATGGAGTAGGTGGAGAAGAATGTCAGAAGTGATTTGTGACAGACGAGTATCTGTAAGAGTGAAAGGGAAGGTCTACAAGAGGGTAGTGAGACCAGCTATGTTATATGGGTTGGAGACAGTGGCATTGACAAAAAGGCAGGAGTTTTAGCTGGATGTGGCAGAGTTAAAGATGTTAACATTTGCACTGGGTGTGATGAGGGTAGACAGGATTAGGAATAAGTATATTAGAGGGTCAGCCCAGGTTCGAAGGTTTGGAGACAAAGCCAGACAGGCAAGATTACGTTGGTATGGACATGTGCTGAGGAGGGATGCTGAGTATATTGGGAAAAAGATGCTAAGGATGAAGCTACCAGGTAACAGGAAAAGAGGAAGGTAAAACAGTAGCTCTAAATTAAGAGATGTGCAATGGCTGACTCAACACTCTGACCCCAATGAGAAATGAAAAAGAGAAGGTTAATGATAATGATGGAAACATTTCTATATGCTAGGGAATAACAGTGCAAGCATGAAATCAAACCAAAAAAGGAGGGCGCAATCTGTTATAGATGTTAAAGAGATGCAAGTTTTAATGTTCTCACCTTTGTTCAGAATGCAATCTCTAAGATGATTAAAGACATTCTGTGATTCTCAAGAGATGCTAGATTTAGTTGCTGGACACCTATATGAGAATATGAACCCAGCTGGGTGGATGGGGCCATTTTTACTGTATTGCTTAAGGAAATTGACATGCCTTCATCCTCAGATCCAGATAACATCAAACCTATCTCTGTGAAATGGATGAAGGATTTGGGTACATCAGCTGACCAGGAGGCATGCCCAGTTTACTGATACATCCTGACCCAAAAGCAAAAATATGCTCATGTTGTTGAAATTCCAGTAGGAAGATTATTTGAAGCCACCTGAGTAAAACAGAGGGGGCTTTGTACTTGGAGGTGAAAATGATAATCATGATCTGTTATACAAAGTACTGTGAACAAGAAAGGATGAAGCAGAGATAATGCTCATCACTGTAGTAAGGTGTAATAGACTTGTTTTTTGTGAACAAAAATATGCACATCATGGAATGTTTTGCATGCTGCTTTTGGAGATTAACTTTAAAACTAGAGTTATTTATCAGGAGATAGGAGCCTACTATTGTGAATGTGTAAGGACCAATGCTTAAGGGATGTAAAGATAGTGTATTTTAATTACATTATGATTTGCATAATATGGAGTTTCAGCAGCATACTACAATCATAATCTCTGAATCAAGTTAAATATGATATATTAAATACCAAGTACAAAAAAGACTTGGAGCACTTGGGGTGAAAGGACTGAAATATGCTGGACAGCTGAGACAAGTTATTTTCCTTTGATAGCAGGGTGGCAGACACACTGATCTCCCTTCTTTTCTTAAAGATAATTCCTCATACCCCATTTTCTGTTCAAAAATAAAAACTCATTTCAAGATTCTAGGAAAATGCAAATGCTGTTTCTGTGGCCATGTAACTTTACCTCTACCTAATCTCTTTACCTTCTTCACACTTCAAAACTGCTCTGACTTTGCTTTTCACTGTGTTTCTTTCAGCATACCATGATTTTCACTCTGTATGTAGTAGATAAATATACTGTGTTTTGTCAGTCACTCTGAGAATAATGTCTTTTATCTATTGGCTTTACGCCCCCAAGCCATCTCTGAAATTCATTCTGTATATAGTACTTGTATATATTACCTTTTGTCATTAATCTGTATATAATGTCATATACCTGTTGTGTTAACCCAGACTGAGACTGAAATAGGTTCATTCGGATCCACTGGAATCAGTGCTCTACCCTCGTTAATAAAATTCAAAGATGTTTGCTAAAGAACATATGCCTCTACATATTTTTTAATAATGTTGTTATTGAATTTTTGTATGTTTTTGTTAATGACTGTGCGGGCTTCTAAGTGGCACATATAGTGGAGGAATTTGTATACTTCACAGATGATGATTTTTATCACTTGGAATGTGAATAGTGTGATTAATCAAAATAAACTGCAAAGAAAAATGAGATACTTACAGAAGACCATGAATGTGGCACTGGAGAAAACTAATTTAAATGCATGGGAACATGTTACACCGGATGAAGTTTGGTGGGATAAGTGATTTGAAGAGTTTGTTTTTTGATACAGTAGAGGGAATTTATAGGCATCGTGTTTATGCTATTAGCAACAAAAGTCCATTAAAGGTAGAGGAAATCTGGATTCATGAGCATGATTATTATGTGGGACAAACTGATTACTATGCCATCCGAGATTACAGAATGGGATACAAAGACTGAATGTGAGTTTTCATTTATTTCATATGTTCAGAGGTCCTTTCTAGGCTGTTGATCCATGAGGATCTTATGAAGCCTAGCCTTACATGCTCATGATACTTTTTACCTTTATATTTTGTGTATGAATAACCTAATGGTAGGCAACACAAGAACATGTTGGGGCATATACTTTTTCTCCCTTTCCATAAGGGATATAGGCAATAAGCTGGGGGCAGGTGATATTATGATTCCCATCCCATCATCCAAATTTCATTTGAAAACAAAGGCAAAGAGTTTTCCATCAAGAGTAGGGAAAAAAAAAATATGTTTAATAATTTAGTGCTTTCATTTTATTGTTTAAACTGACTTCATCAGAACAAAGTGCATAAAATGAATGAACCTTAACTAGCTCACTGAACATGTCAAATGATAAATTTCAATCACTTAATACGAAATGTTATGATGTTAGACAGAATAAATCAAACTATCAAAAAGCAGTAATTATACTATATGTTGTTGTATCTTTCGGCTTTTCCCGGTTAGGGGTCGCCACAGCGGAACTCCGGTCCACTAATGATTGGCAGTAGATTTTTATGTACCGAGTTGCCAGCTCTGACGCACAACCTTCAATGAAGGTACGCCCATTCACGCATGTCTCCACACAGAAAATGCTTTAGCTGAGAATCGAACAGGACAATGTCTTACTGTGAGGCGACAATGCTACCGCAGCACCACCACCATCCCAGTTAGTAATTATACACACACACACACACACACACACACACACACACACACACACACACACACACACACACACACACACACACACACTAAATCCTTGACTTTCATATTCAAAAATGTCTAAGTTAATAACTCATAAATCATTGACTGTATTTTACTTCCTAACTCTCCTATGCTTTAGATGGCACTTAATATTATGTTACTGAGACCAGGGTACATGGCCACAGGGTTATTTTTAAAAATCATCCATCAAATATCTTATAATTCAGGATAAAAATAAAATAAAACAACAGAAAAATAAAATTCCTATACTCTTTATATTTTATATATATATATATATATATATATATATATATATATATATATATATATATATATATATATATAAAGTGCATTATTAATCTTTTTATTTTTGACTGCTTAAATATGCTCTTTAATACATTTGGAAAAATTTCTTGAGGTCATTCTCACATAAAACACTATACAGCCAAAACATAACGCAATGTGTACAATGTCATGCAAATTACATTTATAATAAGTATTTGGACCAATCATTCTCCCTAAATGAATATGTTAAACCTGAGGTCCTTCATAGATTGACCTACAGGTTGAACAAATGCCACATTTGTAGGCCCCTTTTGATTTATCATTTGGTGGTAGTTCAAATGTACTACTGTCAGCCTGCAATAAATCTTTTGAAATGGATATTTTTTGCAAGAAAAGGTGGGGATAACTCCAACTATCAAAGATAGTTCAGAGTTACCTAATAAACCTTTTCAATTGTCATTTATGATGCTATCAACTGTCATCTCAAGAAAGAAAGCTCTGCCATGATTCAGGTGCAATTAACCATAGGTAAAACTGCCCTACAGTTTGTAGCATGCTACAGACCACCCTCTCAAACTCAGGAAACCCACACAGCCTTCCTGAAGACACTGGAGAGTATGAATGTCTCTCCAAACACCATCATACTGGGTGACTTCAACTACCCAAACATAGACTGGGAACATTACTCAAGCCCCAACACCCTAGCCCAAAGGTTCCTGGAGTTCATAAATTCAAATGCTATGGAACAACTAGTCACCATTCCCATAAGAGGAGAAAATATACTAGACCTGATCATCACAAACATGGGGACAAAATGCTCCACACCGGAAGTATATCCCTCATTGGTGAGATCAGACCATAAATTAATCTCACTGGAGATCCACATCCCACCCCCAACCCCAGCAAAAAATACCACAGTGAAGAACTTCTCAAAAGCAAACTTCACACTTCTTAAGACTGGAGTGGTATCCTTCAAGGCCCCCAAGCCAGTGGAAACCACAACCCACTCTGCTGAAACCCTTACAAATGCCTTCTACGAGCACCTCCAGGAATGTATGTATCAAGCAATCCCTAATAAAATCAAGACCCTTTCCACCAAAGGCAGGTGCCTGGTCTGGTGGACCCCAGCCATAAACAAACTCTACAACAAGAGGAGAAAGCTACTACATGACAGAGCAAAATCCCTAAAAGGGAAGGCATCTCTGATCAATACTAGCAAAAAACTACGATCACTCATAAAATCATCCAAGGCCAGCTTTGAGAGAAAAATCGCTAAAGACACAAAAGACAATCATAAGGCCTTCTTTAGCTATGTTAGAAACCTGGCTGGAAACTCCCAGATATGCTCAGAATTAGTCCAAAATGATACAAAAATCACTGAACCCACAGACATTGCCAACATACTGGCAGACAGGTTCAGTGCAAATTTCTCCCCTCCCTCCCCCCCAAAAGGAGAAATATCTATCCCACCAGAGTCTAGCCTCCCAAACATCTCAGATGCCCAGGTGAGAGCTGCTCTCTAAAGCAAAAACACAGCATCAATGGGACCGACGGTGTCCCCGGCTGTGTGCTACACGAACTCAATGAGGAACTAAACCCACACATAAGGCTGCTGTTTAATCTTAGCCTTACTACAGGATACGCATCCAAAGAATGGCGTACGGCAACCGTGGTCCCACTCCACAAAGGTGGTGCTTCTACGGACCCTGGAAATTACCGCCCCATAAGCTTGACGAGCCATGTCTGCAAAGCTATGGAGAGGATCATAATGGAACTCATAAATAAAGACATTGGGGACCTACAGACACTGGATCCTACCCAATTTGGCTTTGTCAAGGGCAGATCCTGCCTCTTGAACTTGGTCGACTTTTTCGAAACAGTCACTAAGGCCATTGATGAGGGTAAGGCAGTTCACACAGCCTACCTTGACCTAACAAAAGCGTTCGACACAATACCCCACTTGGGCATCATAGAAAAGCTCACCAGCTTAGATGTAAACCCATTTGTCACAAGATGGGTTGCAAACTGGCTCAAGGACAGAACCCACAGGGTTAGAGTTGCTGGTGCCATGTCAGACTCTAAGCCGGTCACGAGCGGTGTCCCACAGGGCTCAGTCCTGGGCCCCTCTTGTTTGGCATTTATTTTTCTGAAGTGCAGGCAAACATAGGGGATTGTGGCTGACAAAATTTGCAGATGACTGCAAACTGGGCACCATAATTGACACTCCATCAGACACAGACATCCTCCAGAGAGGTCTCATAGAAATGGATAACTGGTGCCAGAGCCATGGCCTTAAGCTAAATGCCAAAAAATGTATAGTCATACCCTTTGGGAAAAACAAGGTAACCCCTAATTACCACATAGGTGGTAATCCATTAAACACAGAAGAATTTATCAGGGACCTGGGGACCCAAGTTGACAGTAACCTCTCTTTTGACACTCACATTGCCAAAGTGGTTAGGAAGACCTTCTACATTGCCCACCTGATCATGAAGGGATTCACATCCAGATCAGGAGAGGTCATTGTACCCTTGTACTCTTCACTTATCAGACCAATGATTGAGTACAACACCCCATTCGGAATGTACCTTACCCGACACCTGCAGCAGTTGGAAAGACCCCAAAAGTTCCTCACCAAAAGGATAAAGGGGCTCAAACATATGTCATACGCTGCCCGACTGAAGAAACTCCAGCTCTATTCAGTCGCATACCATCTGCTCAGAGGTGATCTGTGCCTGACATACAAGGCCATGTCCAACCCGGAATTAATGGACATGCTCCACCTCAAAAAATCCAAATCCACCAGAGCCACGAGAGCAAGAAACTTAAACCTCAACACGGATATAAATAGGACGTGCTGGAGGGACAGATTCATTACCCAGAGACTCCCTACACTATGGAACAGAATCCCAGTCCATGTGAGGCAGAGCCCCTCACTGACTCTGTTCAAGAGAAATCTTGACGAGTGGATGGGAGATCGTAGGTTTACCCCGGGAATCATCTCTGTGTCACTGCTGGACAGAGGCACAGCAAACTAATGGGTATAGTATTCTCATCCTAAGGGGTGGTGAAAGCCACACACACTCTGGCTAGGCTTATAAATGCCCTAGGGCAGATAGCCTAGTATGAACCTATGAACCTATGAACCTATGAACCTTGTGGGGAACAAGTTTACTACTCAACCTGTTCCTTAAAATGGAAGGAACTTTCATAGTTTTGTCTTTAATTGTTTCCTAATTGTTATACCCTCTATCTTTAAAAAAGTTGTACAATTAGAACTATTTCGTGCAGGCATGAAACTAATCTTTTAATTCTAATAATTTGCCCTCTAGGAATGTTAGTTTACTTATGAGCAGGGTGGTTGGTTATTAAACTATAAATAATAGTTAACAAGGCTGTCTTTCTATATACATTACTCCTAAATAAAATTGTCTGTAAATTTCAGTTCTAAAGAAATGTATTAAAAAATTACACTGGGATTTTTGTCTCCCATGGTAAGGCATAACAATTTAATATTTTCTTATTAAGCTGTTCTAAAATAGTACCACATTCAGGAAGAGTACCTTTCCATTAAAAAAAAATAAAACATATTAAATGAGTCACTAGCTTCCTTCATAGACCAGAGCCTGTGGTCACTACATCTGACCCCAGTATTGCAGGAGCTCTGTCACAAAGCCCTATATCCACAAGTTCACTGAGACATTTGCCATTGTTTCATATCCTATGGTCACTGCATCTAACCTTGATATTGCAGCAGCTCTGTCACAAAGCCCTACATCTTTACATTTATTGAGACCTTTGTCATTGTTTCATAGCCTGTCCTCACTACATCTGACCCCGATATTGCAGGAGCTCTATCACAAAGCCATACACCTTCAAGCTTACTGAGACTTTTGCCATTGTTTCATAGCCTGCAGTCATTACATCTGACCTGATATTGTAGCTCTGTCACAAAACCCTACACCTACAAGTTTATTGAGACCTTTGTCATTGTTTCATAGCCTGTGGTTATTACATCTGACCTCGATATTGCAGGAACTCTGCCATAAAGCTCCACACCTACAAGTTTACTGAGACTTTTGTCATTGTTTCATGTAAGCATATTTATCATGAAGAACTTTGCCTCATATTAACTTTAATCAGTTAAATACATGCCTGCTCCGTGAAACTGTAGGACCTCTTACTAAGATGACCACTGTCTACTTTTGATTAACCAGTAGACTATACTGCATATGCCAGGTATTTAATCTAAAAAAATGTTAGTAAACCTGTTTTACTTGCATCTCTTTGTTAATTTGTTTGTTCTGACTATAACATGATTGCTCTCAATTATAAATTAATGTATAAATTGACCTCAGGGTCAGTTCCATCCACCCCCTCTTACTCTAATATTATACTTCCTGTATACACATTGCACTTGTGACTCTTTTTCCAAAGCCCTCCCCAAATCATGTTACTACTTTTATACACAGACTTCTGTTTCTTGTTTTCTTTGCAACCCCTCTAACACATCACTGTAAAGCCCTACATTCCCTAAGATGGCTTGAATTCCCCCTCCAGTTCCAATATGTACAACTTACTATGGTATACAAAATCATTCACAACCCACTAGCTTGTCCTGCTCTCAGCCCATTAATCAACTTTTATATTCCAAATAAACATCTCAGATCTGAAAACAAACTTCTCCTCACAACTTATAAACCTAACAAAATTACAGGCCTAAGCCTTTACTCCTGCTCTGTAGCAAAACTATAGAACGCTCTTCTTTTAACTATCAAAACTGCTACAAACCTGCACTCCTGTAAAACCTCTATAAAAGAATAGTTCAACAAAGCTAGGATTTGCTCCTGTGTGAACAAAAGCTTAGGTACTCTTAAACCTTTTTCTACCTCTACTCTCAATCCTCACTACTAACGTACCCTACCCTCCCTTACTCTACGCATAGTCCCCCGATGTTACACTTTTCCACATCTATTCCTACTATCCTCTCTATCACACCATACCCTTCTCTACTTATACTATCCTACACCTTCATCAATGTGATATGTTACCATATTTCATGACCTCTAGAATATTAATAGTCATTATGATAATCATCTAGTATGTAAATAGTGCTTCATCTTCCTAATATCAGGCTTTCCATATAATTCATGCTTGAACACTGTGACTTTATTATGTTTGCTAAGTTTTTATTCTGCCAAAACCTGCTGTTAAGAATTGTTAATAGAAATGCATATAATGATTGGCTACAAGATTTGTGAATGAAGCAGTTTGCAATCATCTTACAATCATGAATAGGTGTGATTAAGGATCCACAACTGACTGATTAGTCAAGAGAATAGAATTTTAAAATGAATCTTTGTTTGTTGTTTAAATAGTCACTACCTGGAAGTACTCATTTGTTTTATTCATTTGTTTTATGCTTATTTATTAAAAGTTCTATATTATGAATATTGCCATGATGATTGCACTGGTGTTTCATATCTTCTACAGTGCTACCCTTTGAGAACTGTAGTTCCAATTCTCTTTTTGGTGTGTGTATATGTATATATATATATATATATATATATATATATATATATATATATATATATATATATATATATATATATATATATATATATATATATGACAAATCTTCAGTAGAATAGCACTTTGTCAAATAATGAAACTGTGGGTATGATGTTTATTTCCCATCAGCTTGACACCATGTTGGCAAATGAGGTTGCAACTGCTGCCCCTGCTGCGACTCCCGTTACTAGTTGGTAGCATTTAAAGTTAACAGTAAAGAACAATTTTCCAACACCAGGTCAATTAAGATACACAGCAGAGTAGTAATCTTAGCACTGGCCTAATCGGTATAATGAATAAAAAGTAATCTAACATAATCTACTCCATCATCCCGTGGAATACAGATTAACAGTGAGTTAATGTTAACAGTAAACAAAAAAGGTTTTATTGCTTGAAATCTGATAATACCTTATTTTATCAAGAAAGTCCCTTGAATCTTTTGAGATAAGAGGACAGCTGTTGTATCAGTGGATTAAATATACTGGCTAGAAATAAGGATGGAGGCAATAGGTTTGAAAGGTAGAATTGCATCAGTTTTGTGTATTTTTTGAATACCAAATAATACACCAATCTGGGAATAAGAGACCTGCAGAAACTGAAGACAACAGACAATCTTGGGAGACTAAATCCAGCAGGGTATTTTCAAGCAATAAGTGTATTTGGGACTCTCATACTAAGAAATTTCACAATATTCTTCTGGGTTAGATAACATCTTTTCAATGTTTTTTTGACATTTTTAACATAATCACGTTGGGACATGATGACCAGTCCCAACCTTTGTCAGACTTCATGTATTAAAGCTCTTACTTATTTCACAATTTATTCACTGCTCTTCTTTATCAAATGTTAAATTAAAGAAAGTCTTGACAACTTTCTTAGCAAAAGAACCAGAAAAAATCATGTTCACACAACTTTAGAAGAGTGGCTAAGGTGAAACTGAGTACAGAATGCATGCATCTCTATGGCCACAGTGAATTTGGGGACAGCCATGTGCCTCTGTAGCTGAATTTCATATCAGACATATGTCCCCAACTAAATGTACTGCAGAGAAATTTCTCAACACCTAGCAGCCTGAACCCTTTCAGTGCCTCTTGAGACATTAATAGTATAGCTTAGACAATCTAATTAACATGCTTATAGGATGAGGAATGGAGAACTTAAGACTTCATTTTTTGCTGATGATTTTTTGATATAATTAACTAGCCCAAATGTTGATTTGTCAACTTTGTTTAGAAGTCTGGAGACATGTGGCAACATTTTCTGACTGCAAAATGAATGTTAATAATACCAGAGCTGCTAGTCAGTTGAGCGCCTTCAGTAGCCGTTGGATTAGCATAATTATTTATTGCAATCATCTTATGTGAAATACTAGGCAGCCAGGGAAGGAGCTACAGTTGAGGCCTTGGTGATTAAACTGCATGAAGAGCTGACAAGGAGGTTGAAAACTGAATTGAAGAGGCCAAAACTGGGTTCAGGTATTGCATTCTTTCATGGTGTTAAATCGTTCCATCTTGTCTGCCTTTTTCAGTGAGTGTCACAAAGTATTTGAGAGCTGTTAAAAATGCAATGAATATATCTGTATGCGATAATAGAAGTCCTTTACTGTGTTAGGAAAAGCTGATAATAATATTATTAACAGTAAGAAATGTAAATGTACCAGATCTTCAATTAAAATTGCACTGGTGATAATTATATAGCTATTGATTATGAAGCCATATACAGCTAGATGAATGTAGCTGACCTTGATAACAAGTGACAATTAGTTGGAATTTGTGATATAAGGGAGAAGAAAAGCCCCACCATATGCGATTAATCAGCTGTTGCAGATGCCAAAGTCATTATCAAATGATTAGGAATATAGTAAAATGGGTTGCAATTATGAGGATGGGCTGAAAAGTTGGTGGGTACATTAGGCAAAATTAATCTGTTAGGAGCAAAATCAGTGGTCAGCCAAGCTTGGTACCTAGACTCATGTCTCAGATAAATAGGCATTATGAGGTCCAAGTTTGAAAGGATGGTATGCACAGCTAGACAGATGAAAATAAATGACCTTTGTGAATGCAGCACCTCCAGTAGTGGTTTCCCTGGAGTATCCATCATTCCAGAGTTGAGATGGTAACCACCCTTGATGAAAGGACATTAGTACATTTGATAATTTTCTATATGAAGAAACATATGTGAAGCTCATTGCAAAAGTGGCAGGAATTGTCTGACATTGAGACTGATCCCTCTCCATGGCACTGCATTTGCCAGTTGACCTAGTGTATGACCATTTCAAGGAGGTGCTTAATATCAACATGTAAATGTTTGTACAGATATTATTGCATACAACACATATTATGTCTAATGTTCTCTGCAGCAAGGTTTAGATACTCAAGATATCAGTAGAAGGCGCTAGTGAGTTTGGGTCAAGGTTTTTGGTGAGGTCCAAAATAAGAAGATAGTAGATATGAAGAATGTTTTCTAGGCATTTTACAAGAGGTCATACTACCACAACTTTTGGATTTGTATGACTATGATAGTAAAAGGTGAACCAGTGGAAACAAAAACATTATGTTTTTCATTTATTTCCACCAAACAGCTGATCTTCAGCTGCCACCAGCTCCTCTCCTGTTTCAAAAGGTTTACTATACTTGCCCAAGCCTCTCCAGGGCTCAGCCTGATTTGAGTTGAGGACCAGGGAAAAGGTCAACCATCATAACACTGCTGTGCAGCATGCTATAACTCTCATGGCCCCTCTGCATCCTTGTGAACTGCAATTGCCACCACTGGAAGGTACATGTGTCATTCATCACAAACACAGCCTCTCAACAGCTATTCAGCATGGAGTCCACAAAGCTTGTTATGCTGTTTTATTGTAGCTATCCAAAGGTGACTTTCTTTCTTGTCTGGATGGGTGGCATGATGTCAGCTGCACATTCCTATCCTTCCCTTTTGGCCTATCCAGTGTCCATTCTGTTAATTAAACACATGATGATGTGGTGTTTTATCCATGGTATGAGCTTTATAGTGATGTCTGAAAAAAAAATAATAACCAGGGGATGAAAATCAAATATTGCACCATGCATAAACAATGTTGTTTCAGTGATGGATGAGCTGGAAAAGAGAAGCCAGACTAGCTAAGAAAAAAATCAGGAACTACACTTGTCAGTGCATGTCTTGCTTGGGGTGTATATCAGATGATCGGGTTTTCAGAAACTCAAAATGCATATGTTTCAGACCATATGATTGAGTTTCCAAAAACTCAAACATTAAAGAAGCCCACAGAAATCTACCTTTTTGCATTTTTGAAGAGGGCATGCCCCCCCCCCCGCACTCCTTGTGGGGGGCTGATCCCCCCACGCCAACTGCAAATTATATATACCAACTCTAAGATAGTGCTACAGTGAGGAAATTGTCAAATTTCCCGAACTGCACTGTACCACGATCTCCATTTAAAAGTTTCAAGTTTTCAAAAACTCGATCATATGGTCTCGACCATATGAATTTCGAGCTTCTGAAAACTCAATCAACTGATAAAGACCCCTTCCTTGACATATGTAACAGGGTAGCAGATAAATGTATAAATAATATTAAAAGTAAATTAGAGAGAAATGATGCTTGGTAGATACTCTTGGTGTAATGACAGTATAATACCTGAAGACTGGATACAGAGTACATTCTTTATTGACTTTGCAATGACAATGTAACTCCTGTAGATTGCATCTACATGATAGACTGTGCTGAATTTGTTTGGAATTGCATTTTACAATTTTATTTATTTTTGGGTAGGTAAGTAACAGGGGAGTGCCTGCACTGTGTCATTAATTAGTGAAGCTGTATATATATATATATATATATATATATATATATATATATATATATATATATATATATATATATATATATATATATATATATATGTTTATGCATTGCTTGAAAATTTAAAATGTTGTGGTGCATCTATTATTATTATTAATCTCAATGTATGTCATATGACGTTTTGGATTACCTAGGTTCTCACAGTGTCAGTTAGGTTATTATAATCATGTTAGTCAGGTGCTTTAATTTTTACAAGTTAATAATACATTATATTACATTGGTGTCCATTTAACTGAACCTACAAAACTGAAACATTCATAATATGCAAGACTGGACAAGCCAAAAGGGCAGATAGTGATGTATTATAATGCCATACTTGGAATTTATGGTTATGTAACACAACTGGAATGAAGTATATGACATCTGCTATTTGCTAACAGCAGTAAATCTCTGACTAAACATATAAAAATAATACGTGCATGTAAAAGTCAGAAATGATGTCTTGAAATTAATTCAGCTGTTCAGTTAGCAGTGAGTGAGAGACTGTGTGTGTGTGTGTGTGTGTGTGTGTGTGTGTGTGTGTGTGTGTGTGTGTGTGTGTGTGTGTGTGTGTGTGTGTGTGCATTTCTGTTAGTATATGGTGGGAAATTCTTTATGTATTTGCATGTCCATGCATGTTTGCAATCACCCGTTCCCATACAGGTGATGTGTGTGTATGTGTGGCTTATTTGTATGTGTGTGTGGATCTGTATGTGTGCCTGCATTTCTGTTAGTATATGGTGAGTAATTATTTAAGTATTTGTGTGTACATGCGTACTTTCGACCAAGTGTGTCCATACATTTGGTGTGTGTATGTTTATGCAGCCAAGCATCAGGCTCATTCATTCTGAAGTACTTTATTTTAGTCTCTTTAACAGTCTGGGGTATTGGCCAGATGCTATTTCTTTCTTTGAATGCACACAATGATGCTAATAGCAGACTTTGTTCATTCTCTTGGACTAGACCCAAACAATGTTATAACACAAATAACTGTGATTAGTGTATTATTGTTTGCAGATACGAGTCTCCTTTGTTTATCAGCTGGTATTCATAGTACTTTTTAAGTGACTGTATGAAGAAGTAATTCACCAGAGTGAATTATTTAACAGAATCCAGACCTCTCCTGCTCAGATCTAACAGCTTGCAGAAATATATTCAGTAAAGTAAATGACATCTGGAATAAGCATGGACATCATCACTGAAAGCTCCTCATTACCTTAACGAGAAGGGTGACAGACTGATATATTGCATTGTTTCCTTGGAAGCAAACAACTATTTGTGTTGTAACGTGACTGGAATATATAATGACAACAATCAAAAATTTTTTTGTGTGTTATAGGATTGCTGTTTTGTGGCATATTATTTATAGTTTTATTTACTGGGTTGCTGGGCTGATCCAATGGACCTTTCTATCCTAGACCCAAGGAAAAAAGTGAACAGATTGACAATACACATTTTCATTTTGTATCACCCTGGCAAATGGGATGACATGGACTGCTGAATGCAATTAATGATGTTATTTTGTGAGAAGCGATGTGTTTTTTATGGATTGTCAGACATTCAGCATAGGGTAAACTGCATCCTCTTTGTTAAGTGGAGGCTTGGCATAATGGTTAAGGTGATGACCCTGTAAGCACATGCTACAGAGTTTGATTCTCACCTGTGAAAGGGAAATGGAGTAGGATTAAAATGGCCTGCAAGGAAGGGCAGCTAACCTTTTTAGAATGGGTTGGCATAAAGGTTAAGGTCTTTACCTCACAAACACAAGGTACAGTGTTGGAGTCTAACTTTAGGTTATCAGCTTGGCTTCAAATGGCCCTTCAGGGCAGTTAACATACTATTCACCTATGAACCTATAAGTAGTTACTTTTAACATCAGGATTGCACAACATATTCATACTCTTTCTGCATGACCACTAAGCTCGCAGTCACAGTATGAATGCTATGACCTTTTCAAATTACTTTAAATTAGGGACAATAGTTTTAGTAGTAGCTTTATTATACCTTAACTCATGCTCTCTACTTGGATATTCAGTCACCTTATTCTCTTGATCATTTCCCTCATCATCAACAGTGCTAAGAACAGTGATTATGATGTCCTTCTATTCCTCCTCATAAATTTTAACCCATAACTTCTGTCACAAAATGCAAAATTATTTTCTCTACTCCTAAAGTTTTAGGAAACTCATCAAGAAATAACTGAAATCAAGTTTTGTTATCCCAGCATGCAGTGTTAAGCACTCTCAAAATGGCTACCTACTGTATTGCTCACACTTCATGGCCCATTACTCTTGTCTTCATATACTCAGTGTTAGAGGCATATTTGTTTCTCATTGTCTTTGTACCCTATAAATATAGCTAAACTAGTTCTCACTGTTTTGAAGTGCTAATTGCAACTATGCCATACTGAGCTACAATTATACTAATTCAGATTCTCCATGCTGAACCCCATGGCTGATAACTGCAAATGATATTAAGAACGCACAACAGATAGATGTTTGCATTCACTGCAAAATAAAAAAATAAAAAAATGAGAGACAAACAGATATAAATTATTGAAGTCTAAAACTGAATGCTATATTCCTTTTGTCCTCATTAAGGCTTCTTTTCAAGACCTGGTCCCATCATGAGCCATTTTCATTCTGTAACGTTCTGTTTTCAGAAAATATTATTGCTAGACAGTGCCTTAATTGTTTATTGTTTGTAGCACCATACTCACATATAATTTTAACCTGACTTCCACGGTGGTGCAGTGGTAGCGTTGTTGCCTCACAGCAAGAGGTTCTCCCGTTTGATTCTCAGCTGGTGTGTGGGGAGTACCTTCTGTGTGGAGTCTGCATGTCCTCCCCGTGGTTGAGTGGGCATTCAAAAGACATGCGTAAATGGGCGTGCCTTCGTTGAAGGTCGAACGTTGAGCTGGCACCTTGGCGTTCGTGAAAATCTACTGCCAATCATTAGCGGACTGGAGTTCCGCTGTAGTGACCCCTAACCGGGAAAAGTCAAAAGACAACAACAACATACAAAACAACAGTCTCAAAGTCACAGTTATAGTACTGCCTAATATATAAAAAAGTACCCGATTAATATACTATGTGAAAGGCAGCTTGTTCAGGTTGTTTTTATCTTGGAATATATTTCACAGATATTACAAGGTGGATCAGTATTTATTTCTTTTTTTTCTTGATAGTTAATAATAGACTTGACGTAATACATATTATGAAAATAAAATGTTTTATTTTAGTTTGGCACAAACAGAATTGTGTGACTACAATGTAGAAAAACTTAAATGATAAACTTCATAACAAACTCTTTCAAAGTTAATTCTAAATTCTAAATTCTAAGCTACTAATACTTGTAGAATATGCACTATGTCTCATGGATTACCTGGGCTAATTTTAGCCTTTTGACCTCTACAGTAGTCATACCAGTGTTAATGATTTCTATAAGAGAAGAATGGACTTTCAAGGGCAATAGGGAGAGCTTGCACAGAGAATTCCATTTGATGGAGGGTCAGATATGGACTTCTACAGGCCACAACTCTGTGCAGTCAGGTCAGCACATCTGTGATACAGAATGAAAAATAATTCTTGACTAGGTGTTTACGGGTTTGGTAGAAAAGGTTCTGCTATAAATAACAGGATTTGTGTGTGTGTGTGTGTGTGTGTGTGTGTGTGTGTGTGTGTGTGTGTGTGTGTGTGTATATATATATATATATATATATATATATATATATATATATATAATGAACAGCAAGTCTGTTTTCAATAAAGTACAGTGTAAAGTTGCAAAGCAGTTACTTACTGAAATGCTTTAACAACTTCCATATCACCATTACTTTAGACATTTTAAAACAGCTGTTTTGAAGACATAGTTGGTCATTTATTTAAAACATGTTAAACAAGATACTGGCAAATGTGTCAGAGTTTTTAAGCAACTATAGACTTAGCAACTTTTAAGCTATATAGATATAATATGTTACAGTAAAAATTCTCTCCTTCGCTAGACAGATAGATGGAAAGCTAGATATGTGTATTTTTGCTCCTATAATGCTGATTGACAAATTTTTATGAATTTGTTTGAGAGTGCGTATTTAGTCAATTCAGCATTTTGCCTGTTGGCATAATCTTTTTGTAGTTTATCATAACAGTCTGACTATGGCATAGTTGCTCTATTATTGAGCTTAATATCAGAGGTTTGTTGGATTTGCAATAGTATTCAATGAGTGTCCTTATGGGATATTGGAAAACTGAGATAAGGATATTTTTCTCTTAACTGTAATTATGTGTGATTTTGTAATTAGTGTATATTTAGTAAAGAAGGCATAGGGGACACAGTCCCATGCTTTCTCTGCTATTGAAGAATAGGTGGTGATGCATATTTCTTTCAGTACTGTATCTCTTAATATGTTGCCAAAGAGCTGATGTGACCAACGCTTAAACAGATAGATAATTGGATAGATAGAGTGATAGATGGTAGATATTTTGAGCCCTGAGAAACATTGCTTATGGTGACATTGCATCTATTGTATGTGCTGTCTTTACCAAGCAGTACAAACCAACAAGATGGATCAGTGAAAGGAACTGCAGAGTTCCTGAGCAGGACAGAGCAGGTGGTTATGTAGAAAAAGAGAAAGAGGTAAATACTGGGGTGTATAGTGGTCACTAGCTACATAAGAAATTAGATTACAGATTTCTGAACCCTTATCAATAGAAAAGTCACAAGGGAGATGAGTGAAGATGTGCCTGAAAGATGAAGTCTGGACATCATCCCCGAGAACTTAAGGGGATAAGAGGTAAAGGAGGTTAATCTGTTTGTGTGATGAAGCCTAGCAAAAAATATTACATGCTGTAGGTCATGTTTTGTTGCAGAAAATTCATGCTTGAAGAAACATTGCAACTATGTTTTCCAGTTAAGAAAGACTGCTGCAGATAGGTTCATAGGTAGATACTAGGCTCATGCAGTCATGGGCTTTATAAGCTTAACTGGACAACCTCACCCAATTGTGTCCTTATATGTCATGGGCATTTATTAAGATGGGGTATGTTAGAAAGTTTATAAACAATTTGTGGGGGGTTGTGTTTGTTTTTGACATAGGTACTGTCTGCTTCTATCAGTGACAAGAGGGTCTGACTTGGGTAAATTTCTGATTTCTCACCCATTGGTCAAGGTTACACTTAAATAGGGTTAGGGATGGTCTCTACTTCACAGGGCTGTGGAACCTGTGCCAGAGCATGAAGATCCTCTGAGACACATATCTGTCTCACCAACATGTCTTATTTATGTCACATGTTAAATCCTTGGATCTAATGGTTCTGATGCTGTTCATTTTTACGGATGTGCAAAACATCTATCAGAGCAGGATCTGAGGATGCCTTATATGCCAGGCATAGATCACATCTCAGTAAACTGCAGGAAACCAAGTACAGAGAAAGGGCTTTAAGGCCACCTATATAGGACAATGGGTTTATATTATTGATTCTATTGGTGAGGGACTGTGTTGGCATTCCAGCTGTTTCATATGTCTGGTAAGGTACATGTAAAAGCATGCATTATACTCAATGATGGATCTGGTAATGACTGAAGAAAGTGGCACTTTGACTTCCTTGGACCTGGATGTAATGCCTTTATTTATAAGTTAGGTGAAATAGAATGATTTTCTTACTACCTGGGCCACATTTTGGTCAAAGGCCAGATTACTGTCTACATATATTTGCCGATCCTTGACTACTGGGTGAACTTTTAGGGGCATCTTATCTATGGAGTAATCAGTCTGGATGTCAGTTTTCCCAAAAGGCACTAAAATGCTTTTCTTGGCATTGAGTTTTAATCTGTGACATTGACACCAATCATCTGTCTGTGTTAGACTCTCATTGACGATGTTTGTATCATGGGGGGAATCTATAATAGCTCTCAGTTTGCAGTCATCTGCAAACGTGGTCAGCCAAAAGTCCTTGGCATTAGCCTTTACCTCTGAGATATAGATGTCAAATAGTAACAAACTCAGCATGAAACCTTGAGGTACCCAGCTGATGACCGGTCTCCTAGTGGAGATTGTCTCGTCAATCCTGATTTTCTGTGTGCTGTCTGAAAGCAAGATGGTAATCAAGCAAGATGTGTAAGAGGTTGTGCTCAGTTCTGTGAGTTTGTTGAGTATACCCGAGTGGGGTATTGCATTGAAGCCTTAACCAGGTCCAGGTAGGTGGTATGTACCACTTTCTCCTCATCCATCACCTTTGTGACCTTCTCAAAGAAGTCCACCAGGTTTATTAGGCATAACCTTCTCTTGATAAAGCCGAATTGAGTTAGTTGTGGTGTCTGAAGGTTGCCTATGTCTTTGTTGATCGTTTCCATGATAATTCATTCCATAGTTTTGCATATTAGAATAGTCAGAATAATGAGTCTGGTGTTTCTGTGGTCTATTGATGGTCTAGCTTTGTGAAGTGGAATTAAACCTTGCAGTTCTCCATTCACATGTCAGAAATCCTGTTTTGAGGCTATATTTGAAAAGTGACTCAAGTAGTCCTGTATGTTTCAAGCTATTTAGGAGGCATCCTGGGATAATGCTGGGGCTCATTAAAGCTGTGTCTTTTGCTTTAGTGAGCACTGCCAGGACCTTATCCTCTTAATAGTTGGGGGCTATGATAGCAGGTATTTCATAGGGGAAGCAGGGTAAAGCTTAAGTTGAATTTGTCAACCAGCAGATTTGCTATGTCACTCTGTGAAGTGAATGCGGCACCACTGACCACCAGTTCAGCACACTGCTGTGTGCTGCCTTTGAGGTAATGAACATAGCTGTAGATGGTCTTGTGGTTGTCTTGACCTTGTAATTGGCTTTTTTGGACTTAATTAGTCCTCTTAGTTTCCTGTTTAGTTTAATTAGAGAGTTCTTATCATTATAGATTTGCTCTTTCTGATTTTAGCCATGACTTTTTTCCTTTTGTTACAAACCTTATTAAGGTTAGAATTCCACCAGTGTGTGGACTGTTTTTAGAGTTTTGTTTTGGATTTATTTTTAGGCAGCCATTTGAACAGTTCCTCACAGGTTTTTGTGAACTTGAGGTTGAGAGGGACACTGAATTTTGACTTAATAGGATGTAGTTTATTTTGGAATAATTCCTTACTATTATAGGGTTTTGCTGGGATTGCCAAGCTGATTTTTGTTTTAAAGGAGACACAATTGCAGTCTGACCTCAACAGTGAGGACATTACATGGGCATGTGTGCAGACTCTGGCATATTGGTGAGTACCAGCTCCATTATGTTTGAATCTCTGGTGGATGTGTGCAATATGTGTTCAAGGGTATTTGTGTTAATAAGGTCCAGGAATGATTTTGCCTGTGAGTTGGAGGCAGCATATTTTTCCCACTCTATAGAGTGGGTTGTTAAGTTCTCCCATGAGTAGGGTATTTGGTTTAACAGTGAGAGTCTCCAGTAGGTCTACGTACAAGCTATTGGATTTTTGTGACATAGAAGGTGACATATAACTTGTACAATATGATATGGGAGTTTGTTTGTGGTGATTTGCATGTGGATAAATTCCTGGGCCTCATCTCTTGTTTAACTAACTTAGAGTTATACATACTAATCCACAAGAAATCCGCTAGACCACTGAGTTCCTCTGTACAAAAAGACTTTATTCAGATAAAACTCTTGTTTAAAAATGCTTTTCGTCCAACAGAATCGTTGGACTTCTTCAGACAAAAGAAAAACGTTTGATACCATTCAAATCACGTTTAAATAACCTCCGTCATGTACCTGATTAACAAATGAAACATTTTAAAGTTACAAATACTTAAAATTATTTAAACTGTTAATATAAAACTTAATATTTTAAAACCAAACATATTGTGTTACCAGCAACCAGTTAGATCATGTAAGCATAATAATTAGTTCTGATAAAAATGAATATAATGATAATAAATAACATATACAAATTAATTGTGAATGATAAATCAGAAAAACAATATAAAAACAATAAAAAGATTATTATTATTAATAATAATGAAAAATCACCCATTCCTCCATTTCTAAAACTAGTAATAGGATAAATTCTCATATTTGCATGATAATTAAAAAAAAAATACACATACATACATATATATATATATATATATATATATATATATATATATATATAGTTAGTCTATGCACTTCATCTTTCCAAACTTTTTAATTTCAATAAGCACATCATTGAACACTTTTCGTTTAATCCCGGGTCCATATAGGCATTTAATCTAATTTGTCACATTAATTCTATTTTTTCCAATATTAAATTAGATGGACCACCTCTGGTATCTTGATAAACCTGATCTATCACTTTAAATTTGAATCTGTGATCGGGATGTATTAAAACATGCCTTGCTAAAGCATTTTCTTCCTTGTGTTGGGTTATGCTTCTAAGATGCTCATAAACCCTGTCCCTCAGCCTACGGTCCATCTTACCTATATAAAAAGAGGGACAGGCGTGGCATTTTGCCACATACACCACCCCTTAAGAGTTGCAGGTAAATCTATTTCTACAATTTAATCTGAAACCATTTATATCTGTCATGATTCCCACTTCCATTGCAAAACAGTATGGACAATTCCCACACTGCATCATGCCCAAATTCCTCATCTTTGGAATAATTCGTTTCTGCAATAAATTCCTAAAACTTAATCCTTTTCTCCATACTATTTTGGGCACCATTCCCACTTTTGAGATTAACATATTGTCATCTTTCAATAGAACCCAATAATAATGAAACAAGAAACAACAATAATCAATATCCAGTAGCTTCAAATAAGAAACAGGGTTTTATGGGGGCCAAGCAATGAAAACATTGGAACAAGAAGAGGAACAACAACAACAGGAGGTGATATTAGAGACCTACCATAGGGAGTCACCAGATATAGTAAAAAATAAGCAAGGAGATTTTACTTTTGTACTATTTTTCATCTTTTCAAGTTTCTGAGCAATTAGTGGATATTCTCTCTAAAGGCTTGACATTTGTCCCTACACGCAAAATGGATTTAGCACAAACTGTATGTGATCTTAAATTGTTTGTGAGAAAACTGAATTTAAAACAACTTTTAGGATGTCAAAATGTCATGAATAATCAGTTTAGTCTCGAGTTGTTTTAACCCACCATTGCATAATTTGCTATATGTTTTTGAAAAAGTTTGTGAATTAGATTTGAGGAAATTAAATGAAATGAAATCTGAATATATGTATAATATCAATAGGGATGAAAAAGAAATTCTTGAACTTCTTTTGGCTGCCAAAGTACGGGTGATGAACCCAGATAAGGGAGGCGGCCTTGTATTTATGGATATACAGGATTATGAAAGTAAAATAAAAGATATATTGAGTACTGATACATACGAATTAGCGTCCCTAAATGAGTATAACAGGTCAAATCAGTTAATTAGAAGTATATTAAATGACCTATTTATAGAAGTAAGAATTGACTTGCATACCTAGAACTATTTGCAGATTTTATCACCAAGGGTACCCTGTATGTTTGGGGTACCTAAAATTCATAAAAGTTTGAGTGACCCCCCATTAAGAGCAATAGTAGATGGGAGAAGTTCATCTACTTATGCTTGTGCAAAATATGTTGATGCCATTATGAAAAAATATGTGTTAAGAGAAGAAAAGATTACCAAGGATTCTTGGGCATTCTTAGAAAAAGTGAATGGTTTAGAGTATAAACAAGAGTATAACTTCCTTACAGTGGATGTGAAGGAATTGTATACTAGTATACCTCACCAACAAGGTATAGAATGGGCAACCTCAAGAATGAGGCAAAAGGGTGCGCCAGAAGAAGTGATTTCTTTAGTACAGGAGCTGTTGGACATAATTCTATCATATAATTATATCTTGTCAAATAACTGATATTATATTCAAAAGAAAGGCGTAGCGATGGGCTCTCCATGCGGCTCTAGTTACGCTAATTTAGTAATGGCCTTTTGGGAACACACTTATGTATTAAATAATGATCAATTCAAAAATATAATCAAGTTCTACACAAGGTTTTTAGATGATATTTTTATGGTGATTCAAGGTGATGAAATAATTGCTTCAAATTTGTTAAAAGCATTACATAATACATCTGAATTTTTACAACTGACACACCTTTTTCACACTAAATCTATATCTTACCTAGATGTGGAACATTAAAAATGAACATCAAAAAACATATGAAGCTAGAATATATAGAAAGCCTACTTACTCTAATAAATTCTTACATTACACTAGTGCACACCCATTCCATCATTAACGCTCTGTAGTGAAGGGCCAGTTAGTTCGAGCAGCATGGATGAACACTACAGAAGAAAGTTTCATAGAGGAATGTTTAAATTTAAAACATATGTTCTTAAGTAGGGAATATTCTTTAGAACTGATCGAAGAATTGATTCATGAAGATTTATATAAAAGGACTAATGGTTTATATGAACCATTACTAAAGAACTATGCAGATAGGGCGAAACTAATATCAGTCATATGGAACCTACACAGCAATGCGAGCCACCAGTATTCAATTTGGCATGTATTCTTACCTTTTCTTTAGATTATAAGAAGATCAGAGAAATACTAATAAAAAACTGGTTCTATTGAAAGATGACAATATGTTAATCTCAAAAGTGGGAATGGTGCCCAAAATAGTATGGAGAAAAGGATTAAGTTTAAGGAATTTATTGCAAAAACAAATTAATCCAAAGTTGAGGAATTTGGGCATGATGCAGTGTGGGAATTGTCCATACTGTTTTGCAATGGAAATGGGAATCATGACAGATATAAATGGTTTCAGATTAAATTGTGAAATAGATTTAACTGTAACTCTAAAGGGGTGGTGTATGTGGCAATATGCCAAGCCTGTCCCTCTTTTTATATAGGTAAGACAGACCGTAGGCTGAGGGACAGGGTTTATGAGCATCTTAGAAGCATAATCCAACACAAGGAAGAAAATGCATTAGCAAGGCATGTTTTAATATATCCTGATCACTGATTCAAATTTAAAGTGATAGATCAGGTTTATCAAGATACCAGAGGTGGTCCATCTAATTTAATATTGGAAAAAATAGAATTAATGTGGCAAATTAGATTAAATGCCTATATGGACCCGGGATTAAATGAAAAGTGTTCAAGAATGTGCTTATTGAAATTAAAAAGTTTGGAAAGATGAAGTGCATAGACTAACTATATGCATAAATATATATATATATATATATATATATATATATATATATATATATATATATATATATATTATTTATCGTGCAAATATGAGAATTTAGCCTATTACTAGTTTTAGAAATGGAGGAATGGGTGATTTTTCATTATTATTATTAATAATAATCTTTTTATTGTTTTTATATTGTTTTTCTGATTTATCATTCACGATTAATTTGTATATGTTATTTATTATCATTATATTCATTTTTATCAGAACTAATTATTATGCTTGCATGATCTAACTGGTTGCTGCTAACACAATATGTTTGGTTTTAAAATATTAAGTTTTATATTAACAGTTTAAATAATTTTAAGTATTTGTAACTTTAAAATGTTTCATTTGTTAATCAGTTGACATGACGGAGGATATTTAAACATGATTTGAATGGTATCAAATGTTTTTCTTTTGTCTGAAGAAGTCCAACGATTCTGTCAGACAAAAAGCATTTTTAAACAAGCGTTTTATCTGAATAAAGTCTTTTTGTACAGAGGAACTGAGTGGTCTAGCAGATTTCTTGTGGATTAGTTGGTGTCTGAGTATCGTTGTTTAGAGTTATACATGTTTTTAATGTAGATCAAGACTCCTCCACGTTTTGTCCCTGTCTGTGCAGCGGATGGTCTAAATGAGTGGAAGGTACTGAAGCCTTGCACCACCAAAATACTTTCTGCAGATTTAAAGCATGTCATGGTAATGGAACATATGTCTACATTCTTCAAAGTGTGGAGAACTTGTAGGGTGTGGAATTCCTTGTTTAGGACCCTAGCATTGATAAGTATCACCTTTAGATTTCTTTGAGGTTTATGTGTTATGCTGGTATGTTTGTCAATCTGACATTGCCTAAAAATGTCTCTAAGGCGGTTGTTTAAAGCTTTAGCCACTATTTGGGATCCTTCGGGGACAGATGATGTCAAACCTTTGCAATGCATCGTAGTTTGTAAACAATGTACTCCCATGCTAACAAATATCATGTACGCTTGGAAAGACACCAGAAACTAAGCCAATTATTGAAGGCAATCACCATTTGTTCATACTGTGGTATCATTCTTGGTGAAGGTAAAATGCTGCTCAATGCAAGGCACATACCTGTCTAAGACACACATTCATAGAGAACAATAATGTCTCTCTTCATACAGTACAGGCAGGTATGTCTCAGGTCATTGACTCCCACATGGACTATGATACAATAATACTTGTACCTGTGGTTTAATGACTTGAATGTGTGCATAACTTGGTTTATCCTGGCTACTGATAAGTAACTGTCAATTATCTGTGCCTTGCTCAGTCTAGTGAGGGGGCATATTTGTCCTGTATAATCGGGTCCCCTATGACAAGATTCTCAGGTAATATGTTGGCTTGTATTATGAGCTTTGCTCTTGGGGCTCCACTGGGTGAAGGCATGTGTGTGGTGTTTGATGTTACTTTTGGTGAGTGCTTTAGAGATTGGTGAGAATAGATATTGTTGTTTATAGGCTTAGGAGGTCTTTGAGATTTAGGAAGATTGCTTTTTAGTACCTCAACATAAGTTGGTCTATGTGTGTTGTGGACACTGTGTGTGGTGGATGTAGTGTGTGGGTTCTTGACAACCTTGCTTGTGTGTGAGATTTTTGCCTGCAGTGAAATTATCTGTTTGCATTTCTCTCATACTGTGTTTGTTTCTTTAAAGATTAATTGGATGTCTGTGAATATAAAACAATTGCTACTTTGTCTCATGATGCCCACATTTACTAAGCTGGCTATGGTGACATTTAGAAATTGCATATCCATGTTGTCTGGACCTGTATTTTTGTGGGCTGCTGTAGGTTATGGACTGGGTTATGTAAATTTTTCCTTGGGTGGTCTCTGGGGTTTGGTATTAGACTAGGGGAGACTGCGCTAAGACTTGATAGTAGTGCTGTTTAACATGAAGACTAGCTGCTCTAACATGCAAGCTGGCTGCTCTAAGCTTGTCTCCACACAACGTTTTTTTTTAGCCACACTAAGTTCCAGGTTTCAGTTATATTTATACTTGTTAAATTTTGGCCATGTGATTTTAGAATGTTATTTAAAGTGATTATTCTATATTTAGTTATTTCTTCAAGTCCATTGTTAACCTTTTTTTTGGACAGAGCTGCCTACTAAGGCATGCAAAATGAAAATGTTTCTATCATTGTGTGAAGCATTAACGTTTTTTTTTTCCATCTTGGATTGTTTTTATCTCTGGATGCTTCTTGGGGAGGATTTGGTTATTGTGCTACACCTGTGCACAATGCTCACTGCTTAATATTCAAAGTTCATCGATTGATGCTCTTTTTTAAATATTTAGTAAATTTTACTGAATTTTCATAAAACCATAAAAATAAAGTTGGTGTCAATATTGCCTCCCTAATGCATAAATTCACTATGACATAGTTACTTCTACAGAATCTCATTTCCATTGTCAATGTTCATACACTATTACTTTTTTCTTTTCCCATTTTAATGTTTTTCTGTATCACCATATACATTGCCTTTATATGACATCTGCTTCTACATGTCTAGAATCTTCAAATTAAACATGGCACACTTTAAAAAGAAACATTAGTAACTACATATAACCATTCTCACAATTCAAGAAATACCACTTTCTGCCCCACCCCCCACCCCCGTTTTTTAGTAATCTGGTCTGTGTGAATCTTCTTACATCAATGCAACCTACTGTAAGTAGTATGCTTAGTCTCTCTCTCCCCTGAGGAAAGAAAACAATCATGGAGCTAATAACAATCTCCATGTGGTACCACCGATCCGTACAAAGTTTTCAATTTCCCAATCTGAAGAGTTATTACTGTGTTTAAGAAGGCTTGTATGAAAGATTTCCACAGAAAACTATCAGTTAGAGCTAACTACAGTAGCCATAACCTGAAACAGATGAGCATTTCTTACGAAACGGCCTTGACCAGGATTATTTAATACGGATCATAAAACTTGATAAGGGTGGGGAATTGGCAGTTATGGACAGTATAGCTTGCACCAGTGCTATTTTTACATTCTTAATGATACTGTGAAAAATATGCAAGTTTTTATACAAATGAAATTACTTGCAATGTTAATATTTATTCCTTCTTGTATAATGATCTCATGCAAAAAACAATATCTTCACATCTGTATGACTTTCTTAAGATGTCCATGTTTTTGGGATGTCATAGATAACAAATAGTGTTTTGAATCAACTTTTATGACCCATATTGGCTGCTGAAAGGTTCAAGTTACATATCTTAGCAGTGCTCATTGACAGGAAGCTAAAACTGTCTTTGACAGGTACACCCGTATATTAAAAGATTTCTCTGATTTTAGGGTACTCTGCAGTCTTGTCTATACAATGAAGTCTTAATATTAGTCAACATTGATGAGGTTGACCTTTTTTCCACCATACCCACACTGAAGGACTTGTGGTTCAGCAATGCAATGGCTGACTTGCTCAGTGAATTGATGGATATAGCTTTATTAACTAACTTTATTTTCTTTGAAGGTAAATTTTACAAGCAAGCTCATGGGGTAACAGTCTGTGCACCTTGTTTCCTTCTTTATTCCAATATCATTATATGTTTTTTGGGGGAAATTTTTATCTTCAAATCAGACTATGTTAGTTGTTGAAACTCCTGGAATTCCTAAGCCATATTCAAATAGTTACCCCTTTCTTGAGATTCACCCACCATTGCTTACATGACAGAATGCATTACTTATGTGTTTGTATATCCAAGAAGAAAGAACCATGTAGATTTTCTTTGCTAATCTACTGAAAACTTACATTTTTAAATTATTACCTTCACTATCCAGTAGCCACCCAAATGTGCAAAAGTAGAGCCCTGTCAAAGACCAATTTCTTAGTTCAGACATTGACATATTCCTGGATGAAGTTCATTTTATCACTGACATGTTTAAACAGAGGGTTTATGTGTGTGTGTGTATGTGTATATATATATATATATATATATATATATATATATTCTTTTACTTATTATTTTTTTTGTTCACTTTTAAGTTTTGAGATACCAAAATCTCGATGTTTTGAGTTCGGTATCTCAAAACTCGAGATTTTGGTATTTCGAAATTTAAAAATAGATTTATATATATATATATATATATTCAGAGCAGTTAGATTTAGCTATTCAGTACATGGATAGTAACTCTTTAAGTTTGGCTAGAAAGAATGCCATTTCATGTTACTACCATCATACACTTTGATTTATCCATTTTAGACCTGAGCCCTATGAGATACAAAGATAAAATATTGAGGATGAGGAGGTGCTTAATCATAAAAAAAAGTACCCTGCATTCAGATGACTCTTTCAAATGTCTAGTATTACTTGTGCCTCATTTCTTTACTTTCTTCTAACATGATTTTGTTGTTATAAAGGGATATTCAGTCCCTTTCTCATTTACAGATTACAGTTTTCCTTAGGTAAACTCATTATTTCATTTATATCTTTCTTATTTAACATAGGCCCCTAGCTTATACTTCCCAGGATTGCCAAAATCTTTGAATCTTAAAATCCATGCTTCCTCAATTAATAATAATACCCAGCTCATTGACACTCCTCAACTCTAAGATACAAGTGCAAGTCCAGGTATATTTTTATGACCAATTCCTCACTTCATCTGTTTGGATTCTAGATGTTTAAAGTAAGCATTTGTTGGATTAGCAAACACTGCAACAAAAATGACCTCTAGTGTATTTCACTGCATCCCTGTTCCTTTAACTTATATATAGTTCAATCTATTTAATTTTGTTTAATTGAAAAAAAAAATGTTTCTTACTATTCAAAAGAAATTAATCCCAATGAAAGTTGTAAGACTTCAAGGCAGTGTGCTAACTCGAATTTGGTTTATTAAAGACTCACATGCGTTCAAGCTTGTTTTATTATATGAAATTAAATTTACTTTGATTATTACAGAAAGAAGGATATTATAGGCTAGTAGATTATTTCAACTCTCTTTTCTACTCTACTCCCTTTAATTTCCTATAGCCCCTTTTTAGTTAGACTGATCCCTTTCCAGCCTTACATCATATGAGGTCTCAACAATGCATATATCAAGGCATATATTACCTTAGACATTCAGCAGTCCATTTCCCAGTTTTCTGATTCTTCAGAAAAGACTTTGATCCTGGATGCCTGCTGTCTCTGCTTGTATGTCTTTTGGGTCTATACCTATATTGACACCCCAACAGTACTAGGTTTTCTAAAGTTTTTGCTCTTCTGAAGACTAAATTACAATATGAACTTAATAAGTCCCCCTTTGCTGTATTTGTGTCCACCCCCAGTTATTTGTTCTAGACTCCTTGTTTTTTTGGGTGTTTGATTCACTTCATCTTGTGTAGGTCCCACAGATTGACAAACTCTCAACTTCAATGGGATTTAGGATTATAACAGAAACTTCACCCAATTCCATCTTTGACTGTCCACTGATGTATAAGCTTTTCCATGGGTTCCACTCTCACTTTCAACCATATATCAGTTCTAAAGCTCCCGCCAATACAGCCAAGTAATAAATTCAGTGTGATATCATCAGGTCATGCAAGGGTGATTATCTTACCATTCTGAAGCACAAACAATGAAGCAGGACAGTGCAGCAACAGTTGGAGTCTTAGATATTTCAATTTATCCTAACAGTTAAGAGGACGTTATGCTTTTCAAAACAAACCTTAGGAAAATGTTCTAAAATTTTAATACTTGCATTTTGGAATAGCAGTGATTGATGTTGTTGATCCAGCTTTAGCACTTCGTCCATTGTTTAGGAGGAATAAGTGTAAACATGCACATGGCTTGCCACCAAGTTATTCATATTTTTCTGTCTATTTCTACCAATATGCTATTAACAATCACCTCACCCCTTGAAGTCAGGTGTATATTTTGTCATTCATGTGCTGATTCTACAATGGGGATATGCTTTTCAAAGAGTTGCATTCCATTAATCCCATGATATCCATTTATCTGATGTATTGATTTACAAAATATCCAAACTTATTTACCTCTTCTTAAAACTAGATACCACTGTGCAGCCCTACAAAAGACAAACTGGTTCTCAGGAATAACCCTTGGCAACCTATTTCTCTCTGACTTCACATTCAAGCTAAGGAATTAAAATCATTGCCTTATTTCTAGAAACAGTCTGAAAATTAGATACACTTCCTACATTTTCCAGAAATCACTCACTTTGGACCTATTACCACAAATCAGTTGATGAGAAAACTTTGAAGTTGCTTCAGTACACTGCAGCCATGCTGCCTACTCACCTTAGAAAGAAACAAAATTGCAATTAAAATAAAATCTATTGCATTAACTTTAACATGAATAATGCTAAAGGTCTTCACTAACTATGGGTAACAATAGAAAAAAGATTGTGGTCGCTTCTTTATGTTCAGTGGGCTTCTGAGTTTAAATATGTAAATAAGTAAATACTGTACAACTGTGAGAATTGGAAATACAGTATAGTTTGAAAACTGTTTGAAAATTATAGTTGGTTTTCTCATACAATATATTTTTTACATGAGTTTGCTTCTAGTGTATTGTTTGGCTTCCTACTGAAATGTCAGCACTTGAAATGACAAGGCTGACAAGACAAAAAAAAAAAAAAAAGACTGGAGAAGAGTGAATGTTGAAAATAGCTCTTTTCCTTTAAACTTCTGTTTCACAAGGATGGTAATCCCCCTAAACCCGCAAAGTTATTTATTCCAAGTTTGAGATCACCATACCTTGGAGAAAAGGGAATATTCTCAGGAATACCACCTTGGCCTTAATATATGTAAGTCCATTTTTCAATCATTTAGACTACATATTTTGGGATTCACTCTAGCGGTCCCAAACATTTCAAATGGTTATCATATTGCCTGCTCATCTGAATGCTCATTGATTTTATAAACTGTTGTCTTTTACATAAAACAGTAGTGATATCCTTCAAGTCAATTATTTACATTAGAGTAATATTTATAAAAATTGTAACTGCCATTTTTCCATGGCCATGGCTGAAAAGGGTCTTTGGACCACTGACCAAACTACTTGCCAAATAAATAAATAAAACAAAATAAAAGAGAATAATAAGAATAATATGCTTGACTCCCACTATATATTTACTGGGGTCAGAAGCTTTTTCTCTTGCTGATACTTAATGAAAACTTTTGTTTGATCTGCTAATTACACTGATTGTTAAATTTCAATTCCAAGTAATCTGACTGTGTCATTATCTGTCGGTAAGAATCCAAGTCAGTCTTAGACTTCACTGCCTTTTTTCTGCCTTTTACTTTGAAATCCTGTTGTATCATTTTCCTGTCTTCTTTCATTAATGCAACTTTTGCTGGTTTTGTAACATGTTTCTCACATAACCTAAGTCATTAGTCATTGGTGTAAAATTAATTTGTTTCTTTACAAAGGTCTGGCCAAATATGACAAATTAGGCATTTGCTTTTCTTTGATAGTTCCTCTTACTTTTAACTTTAATTTTTTTTTTGATCGACCACTGACTTTCCAAATTCAATGCCATGGTAATAATAATGTAATTCCACGGATTCCGGGTAGAAGCAGAGTACAGAGTCGCTAATAGACCATATCTTGGGTGTCTATATCACCATTCCTTTTGCAGGTAAAATTATTTTTGCATAAATTATCATTTATTATTATGGATGAAAAACTGTGTATAAAGTCACTAGAGCATGTCTTTAAGAAGAGTAGTGTCTTTTTAGGGAACCACCGTTCTTTGTCCTATAGGGGCCTTGAAGTGTTTAACAAATTATGCAAAAAAAGTCTGTCATAAACTCAAACACAAAAATACCTAACAAAACACCAGAAGAGACATCACAAACATTCATGTCAGTCACAGAACTTCATTACGACAAATTACCCAGCAACCATCCTTCCATAAATAATATTCCAAAATTAGTCACATAATTGTAAATCTAATAAAAAATGTATTAAACTACTGAAATTTGAAATGTAATAAACTGTAAAAATATGTACAGTCAATCACAATCTTTCTCCATTAATTAATATTACTATATCAATTAATACATAAAAATATATTTTATATATATATTAAAAATTTGAACTTAAGTCTGTTAATTATGACACCAGGATCTGACTGTCCTAGACTGTATACACATAGTACTATTATTCCACCTCTCCTGCCATCTACTGCACTTTTTGAGAAACAACATAAGTATGCCTTAAGGAATTTGATGAAGTATGAATCAAACCATAGGTTTTACAACTTAGCTAAGCAGGTGTGTATTATTAAAAAAATTGTTTTGGGATACTCATATTAGAATAAAAAAACATACAAATGAGAAGTGTGGCAATTATGAATTTTACAGCTTATACTGGTAAAATGTATCAATACCTTAATAATGAAAACTTCTTTGAACTAGCTATTAAACACAAGATTAGTGTGACTTATCACAGGACTGACACCCGGTTATATGGAGTGACAGTAGACTGTAGTTTTCATCTGATATTACTAAATATTTGACAGCGAAAGAGCCATTGATTCCAGCAGCCCTTAGGATTTGAAAGACTCCAAAAAGGAATTAGACACCCCCGCCCTTTCAACGTATTTTTTTCCAGAGTTGGTTCTAAGACTGAACACCTAGTTAAGTGGGTGGATTTCAAATTAAACACATTGTTTGATGAAAAAGTTTATGTTTTAAATGATTCCTGGCCCTGTTTAAGGATGATTACATAATGTGAGTATATGAAGAATATTATATTGGCTACTGAAGATGTGGAGGATTTAGTTTTAATTATACCTCACCTGGCTGGAATGGAATGGTTTAGAGATATCCTATTCATGGGTTATTCTGTGATATAACAAGCCATAAAAACATCTGGCATTGGGAGTAAATTAGGGGATGTTCCAAAGCAAATAAACAATGCATTGTACAAACACACTTTAAAACATCACACTGCAAAATTTTCCTTTATGATGATTGATTTGGTCAAGGGTATTACATTTAATAAAACAGGATGGCACTCAATGTTAGATACAAAGGAAAAGAAATGGATTACTAAATTAGGTGCTCTTTTTTCACCTGGATTAAATGAGCAATTTTAATTGAACCAATGGGATATGTTTAAAATACTATTTAAGTTACATCAATCCATTTGTGTTTTTTGTCACTGAAGAAGGCTATCCTTTTTTGCCAGCCGAAACCGGTCTGAGCTTTTTTGATGTTTATTTAACATTAAAGGATTTTTTATCAGATCCACCTTGGTTGCTGGCTTCAGGAACAACAGTTGCTGCAGGTTGTAAACATATCTTCCAGGGAAAGAAACATAATGGGCATTGTTTGTTGTCCTAAAATATGACTGCTACTTCCTGCCAAGTTTTACCACCATTGATATGCAGTGATCTTGGGATTATCAATATTAGATTACTGCTTGATAATTCTGCCATACTCAAATCTAAACCAATGCACTAAAGATTAATAATAGATTATATGGAAGCAAGATAGTCATTTTGGAAAAATAGTTGGAGGACTGTATTAAGTCAAAAAACTGTGGTAGGAATTTGGCAAGTTTTGAAATGGAAATTTTGTGAATACAAAAAAAAATGTTTAATATCAGGGTTTCATCACAGAAGGTTAGGAAGATATATTTCCATAATAACAAATGAAACAAAAGAAGCCTCCATTTTTGTTACAGAAACTAAGAAGCACTCATAAATGCAGAAGCCAACAGTCATAAATGAAATCAGTCTTATCAAATGAAGTTAAAAAAAATACTTTCATCCTACATGTGACTTTATCAAAACTAACCATGGAATGTTGATCAAATGCTTTATATAACTTTCAAAGATTAAATGATTTCTACCAAGTAATATGAACAGCAAAGTTCGTTCAAACAGTCATTTGTAAATAACTTGTAAATACCAAAAAAAAAAAAAAGAGTTAAGTAACAAAGACTGTTGCAATACTGGAGATTCAAGTATGTATATTATGTTCAAATAACATAGAAATGCATAAACAATTCAATAATATTATCAAATAAATAAAAAAATGAATATAAAAATTCTAAAATAAATAGTAATGAATCACACAATTCTGATACCGCTGTTAAGATATGTTTTAACAGAAATGAATTTATTTAATATTGCCTGTAAGGCAAACCATTATAATTTAGAAGCACATATCTTAGGTCATGTGATGATGCTTATGTTTTCATTTATACTCACTAATTCACCCCCATTTATGTATAACTGGCAGATTAATTCATGTACCTCTAGTATTAAATCCCACCTCTGGGGTTTCTTGAATCTGTTAAAAAGATGCAAATAAGACATATGTATAATGAGGGCATTTGTGTGTGTGTTTGTATAAGGCATTTTTAACATTACCTTTAGTCATGTCATAATAGTGTTTGCATATCCTTCTACACAGAGGGTGTTCAATCTTTCCTACAAAGAAAGAATTTCAGAGATCACAGAATGACACATACACAACACCTTTCATATCACAACTGTAACTTTGTTCAAACTTAAATAAATAATCTACCCCATTTAAGTTCTGTACCTTCAAATAAATATTTACATTGTTGACATGCCCCATATTTTAACATGCCTTTTGTAGTTTTCCTACGACTTATACTTCCATTTTTTGTTTCCAATTTTTTTTTCTTAATAATCATGTGTATTTTATATGTGAAGTGGTGTGCCTCACCAACAATGACAGCTATTTCAATAGTAAACTGAAATATTTTCCAGTTTTGTTCAATTGTGTTTTTATCTTGCTAATCTCAGGTTATATTACAAAACTATGGCTTTCTTATAGTCACGTTTATTACTGGTATTCTCATCTCCAGTATTATACTCAACATCTCTTCCCCCAACAGTGGCACAAATCTGTTTCTCCTATCAACTGGCAGTTTTTCAAGAGAAAGAACTTTGTAAACTTTTTAAGGCATAAAAATATGTATGTCTCACTCATACCTCTCAACCTCTTACAGCAAGAAATCTGGACAAAGCCTAAAATGATGGGGGGACAGATAGGGACAGATTTTAAATATTGATCTTACAAACTTAGAAAGTTGATAGAATAATACGTTTTGCATTAGCGTGAATTTTGCGAAGGATGTGGAGTTTTAATCTCAAATGTTTGTCATTATTTCAGGACTCCAACCCTCAGCTATTTGCCAGAAAAGGACAGATATTAGGAGGAATACACAAAATATATGAGGCAGAAATCTGGACATTCTGTGAAAACCTGTACAGTTGAGAGGTATGGTCTCACTCATTCTGCTCAACTACTATAGCTCCTTCATTTAGTCAGTGATCTATATTTAAGCCTGGACAATCCTAAACAAGTTGATAATGAATACATCTTGTTAGGTAAAAAGAAGAAACATAAAAACATACATGCATGCATGCATACATAAATAAATAACTTACCTATGGCTCCATCATTATATGTCTCACAGAGGCAGGTAATGATAAAGGAGAGGATCAGGACTGTTGTCATGCAAGTATTAAGAAACATTTGTCAACCTTGCAAGCCAGAGTCCACTCTTATTTTCTTCTAGTCCACTCAATACACATTTCCAGTAAGAAAAACAGAGTTCAGACTAATACCTTTGATTACCCTTCTCATGGCTAAAGTGCAGCCTGAAATTGAAATAAAGAAATATTCTGCTCATACAGTGGTTTTCAGGTAATCACTATGAGGCCCGAGAGTCAATCCATTTTTGCTCTAGTGATTTCTCATGTCTGCCATTCCTTCACTGTATCATGTCCTGATTAATATTGTAGGGATATCCAGTGCCCAAACAATAGCTAAACCAGTCAGCTATGTTTCATAGTGAGCAGTTTCCAGATGCTACATGTGGATGTCTAATGTTAGGATATTCATTGATATGATTATATCAAAAAGATATTTGTTTTTATTCTTTTATTTAAATTAGGTCCTAGAGTATATGGCACTTATTCAAAAGTCTGCTAGGCCTACACCAACCTATTCTAGGTCTTCTTCATAAGGGGCTGTAAGTTCTGTAAACAAAAAATGTCTCTACCTTATTCTTTTTATCATTCATCAAGAATAGAGGAGAATGAAGTATCCATAAAGTTTAAATTGGACATTTTACAACCCCAGCTCCCAGTTCTTGGGATCTTAGACACATAATGCATTTTTGATGACATACTAAATTCAGTGAACAATCTCAGCCTTAGAAATTAACTTCTTGTCAGAAAAAGATATGCAAACTTACTAAAGTTTGATACCTATAGACCACTTGTACATATATCCATGCTGCATTCTTTCACAATTTTGTATATTTCTGATAGCCAAGAACATGAATGATGGCCATCCACTCAAAAATACAAACAAATGTATAGATAGATAGATAGATAGATAGATAGATAGATAGATAGATGTATATATATGTAGATAGATAGATAGATAGATAGATAGATAGATAGATAGATAGATAGATAGATATGCAGATAGATAGATAGATAGATAGATAGATAGATAGATAGATAGATAGATAGATAGATAGATAGATAGATATGCAGATAGATAGATAGATAGATAGATAGATAGATAGATAGATATGCAGATAGATAGACAGATATATAGAGATAGAGAGATAGATAGATAGATAGATAGATAGATAGATAGATAGATAGATAGATAGATAAGAGGCACACTGTGTTGTTAATAAAACCAAAAAAGTAATACATAGGTGTTTGTGTGTGTGTGTGTGTGTGTGTGTGTGTGTGTGTGTGTGTGTGTGTGTGTGTGTGTGTGTGTGTGTGTGTGTGTATCTGTGTCTGATTGTGGGTGTATGTGAGTGTGTGTGTTTGTGTATGTGTATGTTTAAGCAAAAAGAACTTAACACCACACACAAACTCATCAGTTCCATGGAAAGTCATATGTGGCTTCACTATCTCAGAAAGGAAACAATGTTTTCTAACACTAAGAAAAGAAAAGTGATTAAAAAATGAATAAAAGAAACAGTATGTAAACTATGCAGTCTGTGGAAGCAGACTTCTTTTAAAAGGCTGCTGATCATGCAGATTGGCCTTACCATTATTACATAACGTTCATTTAATTCAGAGAGCGTGAAGACGCCATCACAAGGCCCTGGAATCAAAAGACATAACTAGGGGACTTAACCTTTGATGGTTTACAGTGAATCAGTGTGGCGGCATCATGTTTCAGTGTGACACCCCCAAAGAGAAGTGATGGAACAGTGCAGTAAAATACCATCTCTGACATAGTTGTGGACATTAAGACAAAGTATACCACACCACCATGACTATCTAAGGAAAGTCTTAGAAATGAAATTCAAAGAAGTCCAATTATGCACGTGAGTTCAAATTGGAATTTACCAAGGACATGTACACCAATCATTTACTGTGCAGTATGGCGGGAAATCAGAAGTGGAAATTACAGTAATGGACTATGTTGTTTGGAGAACAATCATTACATTATATGCAGAGTATAGCTGAAAAACACAGAGTGGGGAATGGGCTAGAGGAAGCTGATGGCAATAACATTCAAGAATGGTGTTACAGAGTGCAACCAAGTGGCTTAACAAATAAGCATATTCTGAGCATTACATTTAAGGTGCATATGAGTTTTTGCATCAGGTATGAAAGAGAGTGAGGGAGTGAATACTAAAGGATTTCATAGCATGAAATGAAATGGAAAAGAAAAGTATATATTTATGTGTGTGTGTGTGTGTGTGTGTGTGTGTGTGTGTGTGTGTGTGTGTGTGTGTGTGTGTGTGTGTGTATATATATATATATATATATATATACACACACACACACATATATATATATATATATATATATATATATATATATATATATACATATATACACACACACACACACACACACACACACACACATGATTATTAGCAGTCACCACAGGTGACTATGTGAGACACTGCTCTGTTCTTTGATACAGTGTATGCCTATACCAAGCAGTCACCCTTACATGTAGATCTGTCAAATGGCTGCACATGTTCCCTGCCACACATTATCATGTACTTTTTTATTCTCATGTGAGGGAGAACTTAATTACTTTCCTTTTCCACATCTTTTAACACAGTGGGTACTGCCTAGGCTGGCATATCTAGGGGTTGCTCACAGGGCCCATCAGAGTTATGGTGTGCTCTGCTAATTGATATATGTCTGGGAGTTCAGAGTAGTAATTATTCGAGTTCTTTTGAAACCAGATGTAGAAGTGTGTATGCCTTTGAAAGGCATGCACACTTCATATCTCGATTCTCTATGCTTCACATAAGAAAGTGTGCAAGCCTTTTTCTTCTTCTTCTGCTACTTATTTTATTCTTTCTTTTCACTATCAGACATATTTCTAAAGTTTGTGATCTTGAGGCAAACTCTTGACCCGAAAATAAATTGTTCTGGGATCCGGACCAAAAACATTTTCCAAGAGATGCTACTTTAGTTTTTTATCTTGAGTTCAGGCAGAAAAGCAAAATCTGCTTTATATAACAATTAGGCTGAATGCTTTAGCACGTCCTCAAAGATGAGAATATTTGCCAACTTGTCTGAGAATGATTTTGTCTAAGTGAACACGGTTTTTAGACTCATTTTCTGACGGCTTTAAGGACATTTTCCCATGATCAGGTAAGCTGCCAATTCATGAATCTATGGAGTACCAATGACAAATGGTTTCCTCTGTGTTTCATGCAAATGGTTTCAAAGTGATTCTTTACACCACCTTTTAAAGCATATCTATTGGAATTGCCAAGTTCACTCTCTAAGCTCAAGATGAAGTCATAGTTTTCAGCACTGTTTTGTCAAAGTTTAAAGCATATTTTCCGATATTTGTTTCAGTGTACAATTTTGTAGTCTGATTTCATCCACTTTAGCAAAGCAGGACAACCTGCAAGCCTTCAAAGTTCAGGAGTAACTAGACAGAATAAGTGAATTTGGCAGAATGTGCTAACTTGTCTTGCTAGTGATATCACTGAGTACTGAATGTCTCTGGTGAGGATTAAGCCTGATAACAAAACAAAGCTGACATTGCTCTTCTGAAGAGAAGCCAGAAGAACACAGGATACGTGTGAAATATCTTCCCTATTCCTCCACATTCAAATAAACACATAAAAACATTTCATTGACACCTTTCCTAATAGCTGCATTTCCTTTTTCTTTGTGCAGTTTACTAATGATTACGATTACTTTCTTGTGATTGAAAGTATGCTATTATGTATCCATACAGTCTGATAACTATGTATTAACTATATGCCATTACTCCCCACCCTATGCTAATTATGTACAGTATATCTCTTTTACTTTGTATCTGTTCTGTACAATATTTGATTACCTGTAGAACTTTCTCCCTGGGCCTCCAATGAAAATGGGTTTCTGACCCATTGGACTTTCCTGGTCAACACATGTCAACAAACAAATAAATAAATAAATACATAAATACATTTTTTTCAGTTTTATTTCATTTGATTTAGTTAGTTAGTGACTTTTATATACTGCTGTGGAGTTCTGATTACATTTGACCATTTACAGGTTCAGTCCAAGCTACATACATAGTAACAACAGTAAAGATAGACTAAAGGTATAACTAAATTACACAGCATAGTTACATAACACTGATGTGAAAATATACACATTTACAAAAAGGTTTAAAAGGTAGTAAATGCAAAATGCAGATGTCATAGGTGTACTAAATATGGTCCAGCCAAAGAACGGACATAATATTTAGAAGTGTGATGAATGTAATACTGCAGCCATGAGTTTGGTGATATGGCCTATGTTCTGACATGTGCACTTTCATTGTTCATTAAAGTATTGTTTGAACTGAGGTCTGCACTGTTTGTAGTCTTTGATTTCAGCAAAATCATATAGCAATGTTTGCCACAGTTTAGGAAAACGTAGATAGAAACTGTGGTCTGTAGAATGAAGTTTATTGGCTAGACAAAGTAGAGCCATTAGTGGATTTGATTATTGTTTGTAGTGAGGTTTGAATCATACTTCTCAACCTGCATACATTCAAAATAGGAACAAAGTCCCTTGAAAAGTAGGGAATTAAAATCTGGGCATCTAATTTGCATAACATTTGAATACCAAATAGTATACACATTTTCTCAATTTCAGTATGAATGTGGGACACTCCTCAGAAACAGATTTAAAAGGCAGAGTGACAAAATAATGGAAAAGTATAAACTCATTTTCAAAGAGACATTGTAAAATCTGTAAACTTAATGAAAAACATTTCAAAATTCTACCACGTAAGATCATTTACTTTTGAATAATAGAGAAGTAAGATATGTGTCCTGTTTTTTTAAATTATTGATGCCACCCTAGTATGTCCTAGACAGCATCAACACCAGCATGATATGGGTGGAATTCAGAAAAGTATGTTAAGGGGTAAAGCAAACCTGACAATAGAGATAACTACTCCAAAAAATAGGTAAATCATGTGCAGGGGTAAATCATGCCTGAAAATAGGAATGTACCTCTCAAATAGGGAGAGTTGAAATATATAGCTTACTATCACAGCAATACCTCTTCTCCTTAGTCTGTATTGTATATTAGAACACTTAATGACAATTTAGCACTTAATGCATACACATCACTTTCAAGTTCAGCTATATTGTTTATATCTTACAGCTCCTTGGGTTACAAAGTTTTAAGTGCTTCCATTTTTCCAGTACTATTCTTCAGCTTCTCAGTATTATACATGCAATAATCATTGTGTATTACCTTGCAGGTATCCCTACTAACTGTTTCCTATATCTGGCAAAACTCAGGTTAGTGACGCAAAAACTCTATATACAGTGGAAGAAAAATGACATGACCTAATTTGCTTACCATGATTATTTTACTGAGACTAGACACAGATCACACACACACACACACACACACACACACACACACACACACACACACACACACACACACACACACACACACACACACAAACCCTACTTAGTGCCACCATACACATGCATACAAACAGCCGTCCCTTTAAATGCCACCCTACTAATTTAGTTTATATGCTGAACATATCATGTGAAATGCTGCATTATGGGAATCAGTTGCAAGGAGGCAAATTAACAATTTTAGAAATGCAGCTGCTATCCTACCTATGACGAATGAAAGTGAGAAACATTTAAAAAGCCTGGTGACTGAATTGAAAGTGAAAAGTATAAAACCTGGGTTGTTGATCAGCAAATAAATAAATAAATAAATAAATAAATAAATAAATAAATCAATCAATAAAGTTATGCCATCTAGTCTTATCAATCCTTTGCAAATAGATGGGGAAGAAGTCAAGTAAAAGAAAAAGGTCTCTGCAGGTGTTGATTGCGTATATAAAATCAGGACACTTTTTTTTTTAAAAGAAAGCTGTAACAAACATGACTAGGATTTTAAAGAGCAAACACAATACTTTGTCAACAGAAGTCCATAATATCAAAGTGATGGCTTCTCCAGTACTAACATATAGTTGTGAAACTTACCCTGGGATTCAGTAAACTCCCTGTAGGCTTTGCACGAAGCCTAACTGGAGCTTACATGTATGTGCAGTGAGCAGTAGCGCTAATTACATATTCATGCCATGCACCACATTTAAACGTAAATAAATACATTTTCATGTCAGGTAACAGTGGTGCCAGCCAGGAAATCATGTAAAGCAACATGGATAGCAAACCTCTTTAACTCAGAGCACAGTAGGTTAGCAGGTTTGTGCATGATGCCACAATGATCACCAGGGATTAACATATAATAGTTCCTGTAGCTTTTAATCTCTTAGAGCAAAAACTCTGGACAAAGCCCAACATAATGGGGACAATGACACAAACATAGGAGCTGGCTTCACATACTTGCTCTTTTAAACTTAGAAATGTGCTACAACAACAAGGGGTTTGTGTTAAGATACATTCTCTGAAAGATTTGAAGTCTGACACTCAAATGTATGTAATTATTGAGTAACATCAGTCCTGAGATCATCCCAGTGATATGGCAGAAAACCAAAATTTTCTAAGGAACAGACCAAATTATATACAAGACAAAAATCTGAACATTTTGTGAAAGTCTTGACAGCTGAGAGGTATGATAGTTTTGTATATGGTCAAGTACAGTACAGGACAGTGTGCAGAGACCAGAGTATTGTGAAATCCCTTTCCTGGCATTCTGTGCTGAGGTTGTATAAATGATTTGTAAGAGTATATGGACTGCCATGTAAAATGAACACTCACTGGAAGTGTGTTTATTGAATAGGGACATACAGATGAATTGTAGGAATAAACACAGGGAAAGAGGACAGGTAAAACAACTTAATATATACCAGATGAGGGAATATCAATGGAAGATAGTTGTAGCAGCAATGCCAGTCACATATCAATATTGTACAGTAGGGACTGCACAGTGAAAATGTGTATTACGTGACTGTCACACAACATGACATAACAATGGGGAAGATGTCTGTGTGAGATAAGCATCCTTACATGAACAATGCAGAGGACATCTATCAGAGATGTCATATACAATTGGGATAGGGTGCATATTGTGAAGCTGTGCAAAGTGATTTGCCTACAAATTAGTGTATTCTCAGAAAAGGTCTCCAGTAAGTGGGACACAGGCAGAGGCTTATGGACAACATTAAAAGAAGCAAGAACAATCATGGACAATATCAGAACAATACCACCAGTAATCCCATGTCTCTGACGTAACATATGTGATTTAGAGTGATCAGAGATGACTGCACAAGTACATTTGTGCAACTATTATGACATGTCCATACTCTATAAGGGTAATCAAGCACACTGTCCTGGCACCGCAACATCTCCTGGAGGTGTTAGGAGAGACACTGCTATACCTGCCTGCAACATTATGATCAATACAGGCTAGATGCCTGCTGTGCATGGCATATATACATATATATATATATATATATATATATATATATATATATATATGTAGCACAATTCACACTGTCAAGAATGTAGCCAATGCCATTAATGTTGTCAAAAAGGTAGGTATGCCGTGTATGCATCACAGGAACATCAAACAGTAATGTTTATGACACAGACAGAATCCCTAGTATAGCCATTAAGATGTCTGACAGTTCACTGTGGCAAAGACGACACTTCAGTTACACATCACCATGCAGTGCTGAACACACAGCATTACAAATGGGACAAAAAGGAAAAGCAACAGTCCAGCTAAACAGAGTAAGACTGCTCGACATTAATGCACAAAGATAAAGGTACTGTGAATTTATCTAATTAACAGTTAACTGAATTGCATTTATCTGTGTTGGGAAAGGGACTGATATTTATCCCAAGTGGTGATGATATTGTAGAGGTGCTAACAGACTTGAAATTGTTTGTGTGAAATTTAAGCTTAAAGCTGATTTTTGGAACAGATACAGCACAAGAAAAGAATGTTTGTTAGAAATTAAGTACTTTTATACCAGTATGTTGTCTATTATTAGTGGCATTTAGTAATGTCTGTGAAAGTGAACTAAGAGACTTATATTCTAGAAGTAATAAAAAACATTATAACTTGACATATGCAGAAAATATAGCTCTTAAACAGTTTAAAAGTGATGAAAGTATTATTATAAAGCAGGCAGATAAAGGGGGTGCCACTGTAATAATGGACAGAGTAATATATATGGCATATTTAAATGAAATGGTACAGGATGTAGAGACTTTTAGAAAAATAACTGTTTTAGAAGTAAAAAGACGTTTCTGAAATAAATATGGCCATTTATGAATTACAATTGATGAATGATATAAATGTGGAATTGTTTAATTATTTGTCTGTCACATGCCCTAGAATACCACAGATATATGTTATTTCTCAAATACATAAAGATGTGCTCAAACCCCCCCCCCCCCTTTGGAGACCAATATTCTCAGAGGGTGGTTGGATAACTGAGCCCATTTCTATGTATTTGCAAAAACAGTTGAAAATATATCTAGAAAAATGTCCTTGTATTTTGAAAGATACAATGTATTTTTTGTATAAGTTGAAAGAGTGGTATATCAAACATCAAGAGATAGATTATGTTTTTGTTACATTGGACATTATGTCCCTATTTACAGTAATACCAAACAGATATGGAATAGATGCTATACACGACTATCTAAGTGTGGAAGCAGGCCTACAGGCCAGATACATAGAAACTGTTTGCACACTGCTGGAATTAGTACTGACTAAAAATATTTTCTTGTTTAACAATGAACCCTACTTGCAGTTGGCAGGTGTGGCCATGGGTACTCCCATGGCCAACACTTATGCTAATTTAGTACTATATAAATGGGAGAAGAAATTCATTTATAGTAAACAAAATGCATTGAATAGTAATGTTATATTTTACCAAAGGTTTGTAGACGACTGCTTTCTTGTTTGGAATGGTCCAAGAGTTAAATACATACATTGCTTATCTTAACTCTACCACCAGCTTTCTAAAGTTTAAAATGGAGAGTTCAAATGAAAAGATAGTTTTCTTAGATGTAGAGATAAAAAAATAGAAGGAAGAATGGAAACTAGGGTACATAAGAAAGATGTTCAAGTAAACCGCTATGTAAATAGGCATAATATGTGTGCACCTCATGTATTCACAGGGGTACTAATAGCACAGTTGACTAGATTAAGTAGACTTAATACAGAAGATGTGATTTTTAGACAACAGGCAGAAGATATGATGCCAGAACTTTATGAAAGTGGATATGATTTAGGAAAGGTGAAAGGGTCTATATTACCATCTTGAATGGAAAAAATGTTGAACGCTCACATGAGCGAAAACATATGAAAACAAACTTGCTATTGTGGGGGGCTGCATCCCCCCGCATAATATGTATTCCACCTCCGAGGTCGCACTACAGTGAGGAAAGGGCAAATACTCCAATCCTCACTCTACCGCAACCCCAAAAAAGCAAGTATGTTTTTGTACGTTTTCGCTCCTATGAACATTCAACATTTTTACCATTCAAGATGGTAATATAGACCCAAGGTGAAAGAGGTCTATGAGGAAGTATGTGATCAAGGACATAATAGTATTAAACCCATAATTTTGGATAGTAATGTTAAGGTACTATTAGCACAGAAGAACAAAAATGATAAAATAAGGTATTTAACTACTTATAATATAAAAACTGTTGAAGTAAAGAAAATTACAGAAAGAAATTGAACAATTTTGATGGCAATGCCTGAGTTACAACAAATTTGTGGTGATAGACAAATTTTGCCTACAGAAATCTAAATAATTTAAAGAGAAGGTTGTGCTACAAGGACCTTAAACAAACTGGCAGCATAAAAAATGTTTTTAGCAAATCAGGTACTACAAAATGTCTAAACTGCAGTTGTTGTATGGATATTTATACAGAGAATAACATTTTTAAACACTCCACAACTAATAAACAATATATGTTTGATTGTTCAGCAAATTGTAACACTACTAATGTTGTTTACTTAGCTACTTGTACTTTATGTTCATCATTCTATGTCGGAAAAACTATAAGGAAATTAACAGAACGTACAGTTGAACATAAGTCTGATATTAGAAGAAACATCAAAACTAATGCATTAAGTAAACACATTTCTAAAAAAGGTCAAGAACATCAATTTAAATTCAGAGTTATTAATGTAGTATATGTTAATACCAGTGGTGGTAACATTAACAATATTGCTGAACTTAAAGAGTATGAATGGATAGTTAGGTTACAGGCAGATTCTTTACCTGGTTTAAATAATGATGTTAGGTTGCAGCCCATTTTAGTAAAAAAACAGCCAGAAAATGTATAGTTTTATGTACATGCTTTTATATATATATATATATATATATATATATATATGTGTGTGTGTGTGTGTGTGTGTGTGTGTGTGTGTATCGTATGTGCATATATATTTATATATGAATTTTTGTAAATTATTTTATATAACTTTTTTACATATGCATATGTTTTGTTACAAAGTGTATATTGTAATATGTTGTGGAGGTATTATTATTATTCTGTGACAGGCTGGTTGTAATCATGCATTTTTTAAGAACTCCTTTTTAAATGTTTTAATTTTTACTTTCATGATAGTAGGACTGAGGAAGGGTGTTTGTGACCCAAAAGCTTTGCAATAAACATGTTTTTTTGTCTTTTGGCATTGGATTCTTGAGTCTGAATTCCAACATTAAAAGAAGCAACCACAATCATGGACAATATCAGAACAACACCACCAGTAATCCCATGTCTCTGACACAACATATGTGATTTAGAGTGATCAGAGATGACTGCACAAGTACATTTGTGCAACTATTATGACATGTCCATACTCTATAAGGGTAATCAAGCACACTGTCCTGGCACCGCAACATCTCCTGGAGGTGTTAGGAGAGACACTGCTATACCTGCCTGCAACATTATGATCAACACAGGCTAGATGCCTGCTGTGCATGGCATATACATAGATATATATATATATATATATATAGAGAGAGAGAGAGAGAGAGAGAGAGCGCAATCCACACTGCACACTGTCAGGAATGTAACCAATGCCATTAATGTTGTCAAACAGGCAGCGATGTATGTTCACAGGAACAGGTAGCACATATGCATTTGGTATAACAACCTGATGGGGATTCTGCACCATCATACAGTAATGTTTATGCCAAAGAAATAATCCCTAGTATGGCTAGTAAGATGTCTGACAGTTCACTGTGGCAAAGGTGACACTTCAGTTACACATCACTGGAAGATGTGTAGTGAGGTACATGAAAAAGGGTACATTGAATTCAGTTATTGGTGTGATGAAAGCTGTGAACTAAGGAAATATTATTAATTCTAATGTGGATGTCCTTCCCATACTCAGAAGTTGTTTTATACACAAGGGAATAGTCAACACTGTGACCACATGCTGGTGGATGAACCAATTGCCATATATCCAGGACACGCGTCACATACCTATTGGTCTGATTATAGGGTGTGATGTGTACATTATACTTTGGTTGTGTGCTTGTTTTCCAAATTCCCCATATTTTTGTGTCATTGCAGATGTCATGGCTGTGTCTGCAATATTTGGTGTGTGATGATACTGTCTGTATTATACTAATATCATAGTTGGAGTCAATGATTACCCATAATCTGTAGTTCTTCAGACAGCTGTTTGGACACAGGATGTGTATGTCATCTGTGATGTCTGTCACTTAAATAATGTACATGAAAAGGCCTGGCAGTCAGCCCTGATATACAGACCTGATCAGTGAACCTGGGATATAGGTTACTTCACACATGTTAACATATTTAGATACCACATATGTCATACAGTGGTCTACTCATTTGGTGATAAAGGTTTATATGGCCACATCTGACAGAGAATACCTCAGTGTGGATTTGTGTCGAATGCCTTGGGCTTGTCAAGTTCAAAAGTATGATAGTGCTGTCATCATGCATGCCCTCAATGACCTCTTTGAGGACAACTAAGAGAAGTAACAAACATAATGTAGCATTAACAACACAGATCTGTTGCACACAGCCAGGATATCACTAGTTTCCATTTAGAAAAGGTCCATGATGACATGTTGTTTAACCTCTCAGATGAAGAGAGTCAGGATGTGCATGTACATGCATGCATTGGGTGCTGTCCCCCCTCCCAACTCAGATGTATGTATGTTGATGCACACCCTTCTCCAGGAATATAGTCTGTGTGGAGGGTGTGTTGATGTGTGTATTCAACTGTGTCAGGAAGGTGTATGTGATGTGTCACATGATAAATGATCCATGATGTTGTCACAGCCCATTGATTCTGTGTGATAAGCCTGGATAAAGGTAAGACAGTACATACTACCTGTCTTGATCTGGCCTAGGATTTGAACACAATCCCCCACACAGGTATCATTGAGAAACTCTCCCAGCTGGGGTCTAAACCTTATGCCACTAGATGGGTAACCAATTGGCTCACTGACAGAACTCATACTGTGAAATTTGGTGAATCAACTTCTACCAGTACAGCTGTCACCATTGGGGTACCCCAGGGATATGTGCTTGGCTCTTTACTGTTTAGAATCTATTTCTTGACAGTTCAGGCTAAAGTATATGGCTTTTGGCTTAGCACATTTGCTGATACTTGCATACTAGGTACAATCATTGAGTCCACCTATGATGATAGCATACTACAGGAGGTGCTAAGAAGGACAAATGATTGGTAACAAAGCCACACAGTCTACAACTAAATTAAAAAATATGTATTTATTTTGTTCTTCTGCAAAGTGGAATTCCCTACTAATTACAACATTGACAAGAGCCACACTATGCTGAAACCCAGTGATGCAAGCACTGGGAACACACATACATAGAAATCTGAATTTCCACCAAGTGCTCAAACTGGAATTGAAAGCCTGTGTTGTGCACATCATAAGTTACTCCATCATATTCAGATCTGAGGATTATATTACAGCACTGTACTTGAACCTCATAAGAACACTAATATAGAGTATAATGCTCTCTTTTGCATCTACCTCACCAGACACATGCAGCAACTGGAGAGACCACAGGGGTTTCTCATCAAGAAAACACAATGCCTACAAACCATGCCTTCAGGTATGTGGAGAATAAAAGCCATGTCATTGTAATCTGTTCTGTATAGGATGAGGTGACTTCTGCCCTGCCTCCAGGCCAATCTCTGACCCTGTCCTAGTGTGAATAGCACGCATCCACAAATCAGCTGATAACATCAGCACTATCTGGTGAGGAGAATAGGAAAATAACAGTGTCCCACATGCTTGCATAAAAGACTCTCTGTAATGTCAACCAGTGCTCGCGCGCGCACACACACACACACACACACACACACACACACACACACACACACACACACACACACACACACACACACCAGTTGACTGAAATGAGAACAGAATCCCTACCTAAGTACACAGAATATAAAGCTCAGTAATTTACACAAGCACCATAGCACAAGTCTGACTTTTACAAATCTGCAGGACAACTAATAGTGGATGACATCTGCATTGCATGTTGGAGAGAAGATATTGGGAGGCCTGAATGAAATGGATTTGTATGCATGTGCAAGTATCAAAATACTGTCAGTTCATGGGATTAGAGCAGTAACTGTAGGATACACACTTCTGCCATTCTGGCCAGATGCACACACACACACACACACACACACACACACACACACACACACACACACACACACACACACACACACACACTTGACTGCCATGAGAACAGGACCCCCCTCCCCCTAAAGTGACAGCAGAAACCCCAAGTAACCTTATTGAGCATAATTAGATGATCATGGTCAGCAGAAGGATTTTGTGATCAACACCAACTGCCCCTGTCCATGAGGGACATAGTTGCCACCCCTGGGGGAATTTACAATCACTATCCAGTTGTAAAATTTGTACTTGAGTAGGATCATTGAGAAGCACTTCTTCTCATACAGTAGGAGCCTATTACAGATGAGTGGCAGTCACTGGGAGATATATCTGTCTCTTCAGTATGTTCTGTTTATATCACAGGCTAGGCTGAGATCCCTGGAGCAAGTTATTCTTGTCCCATTTGAGTTGTGGATATCCAGCATGTCCATTAGGGCAGAGTCCGAGATGGCTCTGTAGGCCAGTCACAGGTTTTCTCTCTGCAGTCTGTATGATATTGAGTACAGAAACAGGGCTTTCAGTCTTTCCATGTATGTCATGTTTTGGAGACCCTATATTCTCTTGGTCAGAAATGTCTGTGTTTTCTCCAGTTGATGCGGTTGTCTGGTGAGGTACATACAGAAGGGAGCATTGTACTGATTTAATGGTCTGATAAGGTCAAGTACAGTGGAGCTATGACCTCCCTGGTCTTAGATGTGATGCCATTAGTTTGGAGGTGGGCAGTGAAGAATGTGTGTCTTACCACTATTAACACATAGTGATTGAAGTTTAGCTTGCTATCAACCTGTGTTCCTACGTCTCACACCACTGAATTTGAGCTTAGATGTGTGCTATGTATAACATAATTAGTAGGGCTACTTTTTTTGGCAAAGGAAAGAATGAGGCATTTTCTTGTGTTAAGTTTCTGTCTGTGAGTTTGGCACCAATCATTTGTCTGTGTCAGGCCTTTACAGTCATCTGCAAACTTGGTAAGCCATAGGCCATCTACCTTTTCCTGGACTTCAGAGAAATAGTTTCCAAACAGTAGAGGGCCTGGCACAGATCATTCTGGTATTCCACTGTTAACTGGTCTACTGGTGGAGGTGGACTCCTCACCTTTGACATTGTGCATTATTTCGGTGAGCCAGTTGTATGCCCATCCTGTAATGTATGGGTTAATACCCAGATGGGAGAGTTTCTCTATGGTACCTGAATGGGGGAATGTGTCAAAGGGCTTGACTAAATCAGCATAGGTAGTGTGTCCTATTTTCCCTCATCTAGGGCTGTTAGGACATTATTGAAATGTACACTTGGTTTAATAAGCAAGATCTACCCTTGACTAAACCAAAATGGGTCAGGTCAAGAGTGTTGAAGGTCACCTATGTCCATATGGATAAGGTCCATGATGATTTTTTTTCCATAGCCTTGCAGATAAGGTTGGCTAGGCTTATGGGTAAATAGTTCCCAGGGTCAGCTGATGGATATGTAGGCATGTTCAACTGTAAAGATAGTTCTAGTTCTGCATGTTACCAGATTGACATGCATTGCATATTATGCAACATTTGGCATTAATTTATGTAGAGCACTTGATATATTTATGAAAAAAAAAAAACTACTGGAGACACCAAGGTTACACTGACATATTGTTAGATAGGGCCTTCAGTTTGTTAAGTGTCCACATGCAGTTTTATGGCATAAAGAGTAAATGGACATTAAACAACAATAATACATGCTAATATTTACTTTGCATAGAGAAACAGTGATTAGTGGGCTTGCATCTCAGTTGGCAGTGTTTGCACATGTGAGATAAACATTTGCATTACTTTTCCCTGTGTGCACATAGTTAAGCAGTGACCAAATATGAGTTGCATTGCTGAAGTTCTGATAGTATTGAGTGTAAGAAACACACCTGTTGCTTAGCTGACTCTTTGGCAGCAAGTGTAAATGCATTCACCCATTTCTTTTTGAGCCCAGATTGATACTGGGTTTGAATCCAGGTATATCTAGTATTTTTAAATACTAAATGCAGTGCCATTATCCTTTATAGTACATTTAGCAAGAAAAAGAAATAAGTGCAAGGCCATGGAACCACTGGCATTAAAAAAAATCAAAGAAAGGAAAGAAACCAACCAGGTAGCTAAAACTCAGGAACAAATTTAATTTCAAATAAATCATGGTTAAGCACTTATGTCTTAACAGACTTGTTCAGAACCATGAATTAAAATCAAGTTTCTTCACATTTAAAAAGTGCAATACAAAGAACTTACTCACACCAATCACCAATCAGAAATAGCCTTAGCTGAAAAGTCCACCAACAATTTTAAAAAGACATGACAAGGTAATACACACCAGTCACAAACAAGCAAAACCAGTTCATATAAAAAACGTGTTCCTATTAGAAGAATGAAAGTCCAAAATATTTAATAGCTGTATATGCGAAAATGCCATTCATCTATGTGTTTTTTGCGAGATCATGGTACAGTGAAGATCAGGAATTTTCCACTTTCCTCACTGTAGTGCAATCTTGGTGGTGTTATATATAATTACCAGGGGGTGTGGGGCGTGCAGCCCCCCCCCCCCACAATAAATGGTTCAAAGTCTGGCATTTTTGCTGTTTACAGGGTTCAATTATATGAACTTTCATTCATATAATGTTGTTGTTTGTCTTTCGGCTTTTCCGCTTAGGGGTCGCCACAGTGGAACTCTGGTCCACTAATGATTGGCAGTAGATTTTCACGAACGCCGAGGTGCCAGCTCGGCGTCCAACCTTCAACAAAGGCATGCCCATTTATGCATGTCTTTCAAATGCCGCCCAACCATGGGGAGGACATGCAGACTCCACGCAGAAGGCACTCCCTGCACTCCAGCCGAGAATTGAACGAGAGAACCTCTTGCTGTGAGGTAACAACGCTACCGCTGCACCACCGTGGCATATTTATAGACCCATAAAAAACATAAGTTGCAGTCTGTCAGGCCATAGTTTTAATTCACTAAAATGTATATATTTTCTCTGAGACCTGGAAAACTTGGAGCATGAAATTGCCAAAACATTTTTCTGCAAAGTAATCAGTTCTGACAGTCACCTAAATACATTACAGAATCAACTTGTTCTAGCAACATAAACTTAAATTTACAAAACCCAACACAAACTGAAGCATGCCTGGCTAGTGTGCTTTTGTTATTCCTGGTAATACTGTATTAATGCTGGTGGATACTTTTGTTGAGAGCATTCTTCACCTTGCCAGCATAAAAGGCAGAACACGAGTCATATCTTGCCAGATAAACAACCATCTCAGTAAAAAAAATCTATTTTCCCCAGGGGTTCATGCTCAAAATTTTTAAGTAAGGACACCTTCAAAGTTAGTTTCATTGAAGGGGTATTTATGGCAATGGTCACATTTAGATGTCTGAAAAAAGTTATTGTTATATTCTTTGACTGGTCTCTCCATGAGACTGTTGATATTGGGTTTGTTTTGAAGGTAAAACTGGGAGGACCTTCAAATAAAACTTTCAGTTCATCATTACACTGTAAAAGGGACCAGTTTAAAGAATTTTCCAAATATCAACCACATCAAGGGAATAATGTAGAATCATATCAGAATAAGAACAAACACTGTGGCCCAAATCAGACCTCTTGGTCACTTCACTGATGTTAGTTTTATGCTGCAACAAGCTCTTCTTGATAACTGGAGCATATTTTCCATCCCTTTCAAGTAAGAATTGGGTGTAATTAGCTGTAAAATTCATCTATTGTAGAAAGACGATTTCCACAGTCAAGGGACATAGATTTTTTCTTGTTAAACTGTTGAATACATGCATTGTTTTCAGAGGTCAAATATGAAATCCTAATAAATTGACTTGTTATCACCCCTTTGTTTTGATGTAAGGGGTGACAGCTAGTATAGTACGAAAAGGTATTGCAAAATATAGGTTTTCTGTAAACTGAAGTAAAAAAAAATTCTTCCATGCCTTGGTGATCTCAGTGTCTAGAAAATTGATACAGTCAGTGTTCAATTTGTAGGTAAAGTTTTAAAATGAAAAGGTTGTTTCCTGTTGCAGCAAAAAATTGTGGAACAATATTTCATCACCATTGCATGCCATAAGTATTTCATCAAAGTAGAAAAATAGCCCACACAGTATTTGAAAAGATCTAGTTTAGACACTGACTCAAGTTCCCATTTCAAAAGTGCTGCATTGACAAAGGTGGGGGCACATGTGGCCCCCATTGATACCCCCTGCTGTTGCTTGAAATATTCACCTTTGAAAACCAAATCACTGTTGTTAAGAATGAGTTGCATGAAATCACAGACCAGAGATACATCAGTTTTGGAAATAGACAAAAAATTGGTTGCAATATGTCTAAAACACTTCAAGACCCCCTTCATGGGGAATGACTGTAAAGTGGCTCTGAATATCACAGGTTGCCAGAAAATGTTTATTTTTGTACTTGATTTTCTTAACTTTACCCAGTAGATCCAACAAATTATGAATAACATGTGCAAAGTTAACAAAGAGTGTTTTTAACTTCTGGTCTATATAATTGACCATTGGGTCCAAAACAGAACCACCTGCAATGATAATAGGTCACATAGGTAGATCAATTGCATTTGAATGGATTTTTGGTATCCTAAAACTCTTAGGGATATATGGAAGATGTACTTTGAGAAAATCATAAAACCCCTAAGAGATGGTGTTAAATAGTTAAAGTTCATCTAACAAAACATTAATTGCTCAATGGGCAATATTAATTTCATTAACTGACACAGTATTATAAACTATGTGTGTATATACTAAAGTCTGATAGTTAATTTTGAGTCTATCAAACACACCTGGTGCTTAACTGACTCACCGTTGCTCGGCATTACTGCACGATACAAAACTCTACCCAAACATAAGAGGCCAAAAACTGAATGAATCTATTGCTTTTTCTGCTACTTATGTGTATTGTGGTATTGTGTGTGATTCTATTTTTGACCAGAATATGGGTGTTAAAATGGACTAGATAAGAAAATGGTGAAATGTGAAGCAAGCAGGGGGAAATAAAGGGAAAGCACTAAAGGAATGTGCAAGAGGGGGAAGGGAATGAGCCACGGTTATCCATTTCTTCAAAAATAAAAATTGATAATGCAGAACATTAACTGAATTTGGACTGTCACCTCCAGAGACAGAGGCAACAACAATGTAATCAAGTGTGTCAAGAAGACATGTGCAAAATGGAGAACAATATATTGGGCAATCTTTTTTTTTCTTCTTTTTTGGGACAGGTACACATTTTTTATTATTTCAGTAAGAGAGGAGTGCTGGGTAAGAGACATAGGTATTTCTGTGTCAGATAAGTTGGGTAGGTGAAGAAGCAAATACAAACAAACAAGACAAGATACATGGATGGTGAGGGGCACACAAGATTAGGGGACACCATGAATAGTGTGATGGAGGGTCAAGACAGGCTAATGGAGACAGTGAGAATTGAGTCTTCACCCACTGGACTGTCATCACTGTCCCCTTACTCCACTGGTTGCTGGAATGCTTGACATCTTCACATACTTCAGACCATGAGAGGAAGCAGCCTCTCCATCTGGAGTAGGCATACAGCATTGGTGCAGTGCATGTCTCTATGCACAAACCCTGGCATCTCCCGGTGGGTGATGAAATCAGCACATCTGACACTGCTCCTGGAGGGTACCACTGCTCCAACTGCAAAGGCAGTACTACCTGAGGGTACAGGTTGTGCATGGGCAACAGAAGCAGTGCTGCCAGGTTGGCTCCCAGACATGCTGGCCCTTGACGATGGAACTGGTGGAGTGGGGGCAGGCTGATCCAATCAGGCTGGCCTACCTCATTTTGCTGTGTAGCATTTAGTGGGTTGGTACAAATGGATAACATGGAGACATTTTGACAACACATAATGTACAGTAAAAAAAAGAGAGATAAGGGTTGGGTGAGAGAAAAAAGAAATAATACCATCACATGTGACATACAATGCTTTAACAAAATTACACAGCTATTTTATCTGAAGTATAGCAATTATGTACACGTCCACACAAATACACACTGTAACTACAGATTGCTGAAATTAATCCTTGAAATGTGCATATATTACACATATGTGTGTTCTAGTTATACAGATTACAGTTAGCAGGGCATTTATACCACTTGTATAGAGTTTAATTTAATGTTAAATATTATTAAAGAAATGCAGTACTGTATAGTTGTGAAGTTTGGCATTTGAACCCAGAACCTCTGACTACAGTCTTATATTTTGACTTCTAAAGTTGGTTTGTGCTGCAGGCTAATGCATGCATACTTGCTGTGACAGTTAGGATATGCCCACTCAATTTGCTGTAACTGTATAAAAAATCTATCTTTAACTTTTAAAGCTACAATAATACTTCCTTTGTGCTGCATACATACCACTTGCTTCTGTCAGTTTCTCCGATTGAGCAGCATGAACTCATCTTTTGGACTATGTTGGCATTAGCTGGGGAAAGAACAGAAAAGAAGAGAAGAGAAGAGAAGAGCATTATGCATACCAGTCTTGGCTACATTTAGTTTTTAAGTATTACAAACACTCTCTTACTATCATACTTACACAGCTGTGGGATGTCCACAGTCTCAAATTCAGTCAACCAATAGTGGGGGGTATCCCTTGTGTATATAGATGACTAAAGTAATGCCACACTGTTCTCCAGTGCACATGATGCCAGTAGAACTGGATACAGCCTAAGCAAAACTAATCCATGCTTCAGACTTGTACTGGGATTCAGAATAGTCGCCCTGCAGAAGCCTTTGTTTGTGGTGCTTTACCAGGAGTCCAGTAAATATCCTGGACACCTGGACACCCCACCTTTGTGTGCTAAATTTGTCAGCTTCCCCACTAACTCCAGCCATGTCTAACACCCAGCCTAGATCAATGGAAACTGATGCCTTCATGCCAATTCCAGTAATCAAGTTTAATGGTAGTGTGCAAACTTGAGCAATGATGCCAACCATATTTGTGTGATGTTAAGCAGAGAGCAGCGGTGCCAAGCTGGGATGACATAAATACTTGAAATAGGAAGGTTAATTTGACACGTGACCTTAGTTTGAGGGGTGTCTGCTGAAGTAACTTGGAAATACATATTGAAAATTGGAAGGTAACTGTTAGGTGAGATAAGTTTGCAGACATGCACTGGGGGCATAAATATCATGACCTGACACATTTGTTTTTAGATCTACACACTGATAAAATTGACTTTTAAAGTGTGGGATTCAAACATAAAAATAAGAGAAAAAAACATTTTCTTCCACAGTGTTGATTTTCTATCTTTGCCACAGAAGAAGTGCTGCTCAGATATAGTCATGAATCTTTCCTAAATATTGCTGAAAGTTTGAGGTATTACATATGCATGTGTGTGACTTGACAAGGTTCTTGTATATACATCCAGTTTGTATGTGTCTTATGTAATTGTGAAGGTCATGCAAGTCCAGATAGCAGAATTATACTTACATGACTATAGTACACAGTGTACCTCCAGTCATACATCTGAAAATGCAGTAAGGGTGTATTATCCCTCATACATATAAGTTATATGAACTCCACTACATAAAGTTTTAATAGTGAGAGTGAATATAATGGGAAATAGAATAACAGTACAAATGTGTGGAATATCCCATATTAGATCCCAGGACCATATGTATGGCAATACTACAGTTATACCTGTTGCTACAAGAATGTTGAAATAATATTTGTCTATTTTCAGTTCATTGCTATTAACTGCACTGTCACAACAGTATAAATAGGTTGCACACCCAATACTAGAACCCAGTACCATCTGTACTTCAGCCCTACACTTATACTGGCTGCCAAAGGACTAGTTGCATAACATTCCCATAATTTCATACTCATTCTTCAGTTCTCTGTGTTACCTGGCACTTAGCATATTTGTGTGGTGCACATTGGAATTAATCATATGCATCCATTTTCAGTTATTGGTTGTCCACAGGTATTCTATGACTGCAGGTGTTGGGAAATCCTGCTAACCACTGTGCAACACTGCTAACTGGCATTGTATGATAGAAAGCAAATATTGCTACAATATATTGTTTTTGACATCCTGTCTGCAGGTGTTCTGCAGGTGTTCTTTCTGCTTCCTGTGTGGTCCTCTAGTCCACTTTATTCACTGTTAAGCATCATACAAACTAGATAAGCACAGTCAAATCTGACATTGCTTTTCTCTGGTTCCCTTGTTTGCACTATGCAAACACTAGCATACAAAATAAATAAATGGGAAAAGTACATGAAATGAAGAGAAACAATCTATGAAATAAACACTGCAAAATCATTGTTAGTACGCATAAAATATTTCTACATAGATCTGGATTTGAACTCTCACTCCAATGTACCTTCAGAATGCAGCAAGCGTGCCTTATCCCTATTTGCACACAAACAGATTTGTAGCAGGGAACTGAAATAATTCTGCATACAATGAACTGCAAAATCATCCACGGTACTAATAAACCATATAACAGTTTTGTGTACATCTATTAATTTCAGATGTATTGCACTGAGTGACACACAATCATTTATGACTATTGCTTACAAAAATGCAGCACTATCTTACCTCTCTGTGTCTGTTTCACATTCTTGTCTTATCTGGCCAGTAATCTGAGACATGCAGTTTGTAAGGCATTGTGTATCCTTTTTCCTTAAAATATTTGAGAATATTTCATGGCAATAAAGTACAGTTGTCAACAAACAAAGGGGATGTTGGATGTTAATGAACAGACCCTGTGACTTTGCGCTGCTTGCTTACATTTCCAACATTAATAAATGACTTTGATACACTTTGTAAGTCTAACCTGACACACCCAGTGGAAGTAAGGCAGTCTGCATTGCTGTTGTGGTTTCCTTCTCCCTACCAGTAACCATTCACATTTGCAATCCATTATTAAATATCACTTAAGAACCATGCAGCTAGGGAACCTGAAGGTGAGGAGACTTATTTATCTGGAAAACACATAAAAGGTTATTAATTTGTAATCTATCTGCTCAAAAGACTATGAATTTGAGAAGTTATGATTGCATTTTTCAGGTATATACTGCAGATGTTGAAATGTCATTAAGGAAAATCTGTTTATATATATATATATATATATATATATATATATATATATATATATATATATATATATATCAGACACACAGCACAAAAGTACTTGAACCAATAAAGGAGGTACCCCGACACAGTTTTCAATACACCACAAAGAAGGTCGAAAATTAATCAACAATATGTTTTAATGAGTAAGGATTAAGCACTTTTGTGCCACAACTCGAAACTTAATTAGAATAGTGTAAAGACAACTAAGACCAGTTAAATACTATGATTTGTAAAAATTCATTGGTTTACAAATTTAAAACAAATGACCTTCATAGGCGGACAAAGAATAACGAAATGTGAAACTTGCCCATGTACATAAACACCTAAACACTTAAAACATATACATATATACACATATATGTATATATTTATATATGTATACATATATAACATATGTGCTTTTAAAATTATGCATATTTTATACATCTTTAAATAAACATGATATCTGCTTTCTTTATGGTTTAAACCAGGATTAACACAGGCATCAAATTCCAGTTGCCAAGTTAGTTCCCAGAGGTAATGTTTGCTTCCCCAATCACTACCTCTCTCCAAGGGTTTAACTTGTTTGATAACCCAGAATTTTAAATCTGCCTGACTACATGTACTTAGGTGTCTAAATAAGGCATTAGTCTCTTTTTTCTTGTTTATATCACAAAGGTGTTCATATGACCCTTATTTATACACAGTTCAATTTCCCAATATTATATGAAAAACAGTGAATACAATAAGCTACATATATATATATATATATATATATATATATATATATATATATATATATATGTGTATATATATATATATATAAAACCCTTTTAAGTAGCATGTATAGTAACCATCTGTAGATACAAATGTATTTATGCTAGGGAAATATAACTCATCCTTGTTAACTAAAAAGGGGCACTGTGGGCAAAGACCATATCTATAAGTTCCTTTCCTGAGTTTTTCACCATTGGGATTAGGTTTAAAATCCTTGCTCAAATGTATTATTGAGATTTGTCCCTCTCCTATAACTGAATTTCAAGGGGTAACTAAACACCTTAGGACCACTAGGCATACGTGAAAAAATATTCCAATATTTAAGAATAATATCTTTGATTTTACTGGTGTCCTGGGTGTACCTAGTAACAAAATATAATTCCTCATCCCCTAGCATGTTGGGGGGGGGGCTTCATTCATAACACCATTGGCCATTAAAGGTCCATTATTTGACACCACCTCCTTAATATCAATTAGAGGGGTATACTTGGTATCCCACCCCCCTCAAAATGTCTTTTTTTATCTGGTTGATGTGTCTCTTTGGATATTCTCTCAATGTAAATACATTTCCAATGAAATCTAGCTCATCTATCAAATCTTCCCTAAGGGAAGTCATGTGGGCAGCCTGAACCATTTGCCCCTTGACAATATTTTTCTTTTGAAAATAAGGGTGATTGCTCTGAAAATGCAATTATGAATTAGAGAAGTGGTCTTTCCTGTAAATACGTGACACAAACCTCTGATTCACCACTTCTTTAAAAATCAACACATCCAAATAATGGATAGTTTCAGCATCCACATGTGTGTAAAGGATAGGAATTCAGTTGTCCCATTTATATAATTTATAAGATCAACCAATATATCAGGGGGTCCCTGCCAAACCAATAGAATGTCATCTAAAAAACAGTAATACGCTCTAATGTGTTTGTAATATTCAGAAATGAACACGTAATGTCTTTCCCAGTGTAGGAGTACAATGTTTGCATAAACCAGCGCACAGGCTGCACCCATTACCACCCCGTCCAATTGCTTGGAATACTCCCCCTGGAAATAGATAAAATTGTTGTTCAAGACAATTTCCATGTTCTCATTAATTAATCAAAATTCATTCTGGGACAAAAATTCAAATTCACTTAGTATTTCCTCAAACCAGAGCAGTCCTATATGGTGAGGAATAACTGAGAAAAGATCTTTGACATCTATCGTAACAAAAATCAAGTTGGGAATCGGGATCAAAGGCTAATTTACCCATTTTGGTAAGAAAATCCAAAGAGTCTATCAAAATGTGTTAATATAAGTTATAAAATTGCTTCAATTTCATGTCAATGTAAATTGCTAAAGGCTGTGTTTTGAAACCAGCAGATGCCACAATGGGTCTCAATGGTGGGTTGGTTACATCCTTATGGACTTTGGGAATTCCAAATATCCCTGATAAAACAGGCTTTTTTAACTTTCAAAAAAGTATATGGTTACAAATCCAACAATCCTTGAAACTAATCATCCTCCAAAATTAAATCTATCTGCCTGTATGCCACCTCTTTCTCATTGCAGGAAACTTGGGAATAACAACCATCTGAATTTAGTATGTCAAACATTTTAACAGTATAATCCCATTGCTACATGATAACCACCCCACCCCCCCTTATCTGGTTTCATAATTCTGAGTTCTTTATTTCCACTCAAGACATGCAATATATTCCTTTCTTCTTGGATAAATTGTCTTTGCACCATCTCTTGGTATTCAGATGTCTATCATAGTTTCAAAAATCTTACCCTTGTTGGCAGGGATAAAACTGAACTCTTTTTCAAAAAGTTTAAAGTGGGAAACATTCAATTCCATACCACTGCAATTAAATACATGAAAGTTGTTATATGTAAATATACATCCCTCATTTCATATAAATTCCTTAATAGGACTTTGCAACTTCACCATCCATTTTTAAGATATCCTCTCTCAGTGTGTCTGTCTTTTGTTGTAATTTTTGGGTTGCCACCTTTGGGTTACTTGAGCATAGGAGGGATGTGTTGCTAAATTCTGTATCCTCTGGAATCCTCTTGGGGGGGCTGTTCTAAAGGGGCACCATCATAGTTGTTATTATCCACATGTTTACTCATATTTCTGTCATTCTCTCTAAAAGTAATTCCCACTTTATTAACATGTTTACCCTTATTCTTGGGTAAAAACATGGAGTACGCTATCCCTTCCTGATATTCTTTTTGGTCCCTGTCTAATTTATTTAGTTTTATTTTTTTATTCTTATCTGTAACTACATCAACATCTTGAAAAAATACATATTTGCTTTTGTAGTCACAAACAGTAAATAAAAGATCTTCCTAAATATGTCTATTTAAGTCCATAATTTCATTCATTGTGCAAAACATTCAAGCATTTTTCATTATCTGTAACAACCAGTCTTATAATCGCTAAACTACTCTCATTCAAAATATCGGTTATTTTATTAAACATTTCAGTTCATTCTATTACATTGTTTAAAAATGTAATTAATTTTAACCCTCTTGGTACACGGTTGCTAAAAATGCATTCTTTTAGGAACCAATTATCCAATACAAGTGATTTGTACTTCACCAAACACTCATTTAAGGAGATCCCTGAGGATATAGAATTTAGCAATGTGTCCCTCCTATGCTCAAGTAACCCGCAGGTGGCATCCCAAAAATTAAAACAAGACACAGGCAAACACAGAGAGGATATCTTAAACAGGGATAGTGAAGTTGCAAGTCCTAATAAGGGATTCATACAAAATGAGGGATGTATATTTACGTATAACAACTTTCATATATTTAATTACAGTGGTATAGAATTGAATATTTCCCACTTTAAACTTTTTGAAAAGGGGTTCACTTTTGTCCCTGCTAATGAAGGTAAGATTTCTGAAACTATGATAGATATCAAGATCTTTACTAGGAAGCTGAACTTGAAGGAAACATTTTCTGAGACTTCTTCTGTCCTCAACTAGTAGATTGAGTAGAAAAAAACACTTTTAATCCACCCCTCCTCCCCATGGTTAATAATTCTGCTATGTTAGTGGAGAATGAGATAACATTTTTTTCTGAATATCAAGAGATGGTACAAGGGCAATTTAACCCAAGAAGAAAATAATATATTACATGATTTCAGTGGAAATAAAGAACTCAGAATTATGAAACCAGGTCCTCCATAGAAATGCTCAGGGTTGTAGATATGGCACAGGCTGACATACATGACTGCCTCCACCATGTTGCCGATTCAATGGATCAAATGAATGACATGTTGGAATGGGTGGTGTCTGTGATGCAATGTCTGCTGGGAGTGGGAAGGCATCCTCATTGGCATAGGCAGCCACATCATCTGCTGTTAGACGACATGGCCGTACCCAATCACGCTCCCACAGTGGTATTACTTTTACTGCTACATCAGTGGTTGAGCTGTCCACACCCAGACATGGCAGACCATGGAGTTGTGGTCCTGGATGTCTTCATGAGTGGAGCTCATCCAGCAGACATCATTCACATTCAGGTAGCAGCAGTGCATCTGACCATGGCCGCGGATGTGCCAATGCAACTCCTGGTGGAGCCAGTTCTCATGATCGGGTAAGACCATTTTGAACTACCACCTCTACCATGCACTGCTCACATCTGTCTGACATACTAAGATGTAGATCTAGCACAGAGCTTGGCTGTCTGTGCACTCACACACCAATTTCACCTGGAGGACACATACAGACACACACATATTTGATGGTTACCTGGTTCAGCAGTGAAGCTTAAAACTCATTTTGTCTCACTGGCCATTTGTTACTTTATCCGAATGTCTGGCTGCTTCTCTTTCTTACTCACACTCACCAAAGTTTTGTGCCAGCCTAGGCTTCCTGCACCGCCCAACACCCTGTGCATGTGATGACAACTGTGCCATATTCCTGTTTTCCATTTTTTGGATTCAAGGATACATAAGTGTCAGATGTTCAGGGTGCATAGGTGACTTAGTGCTTAGTATACCTGCATTTGTGATGATGAATTAGTAATTAAATAAAGTAAATAATCAAGTAAATAATCAACACCGCTGGAAAATAAATGGCACTGAGCACCAATAAAATGAAAAATTTCAAAAATTAATAAAATAGGCTCAGTGAAAACCTCTGGCAGTCGACAGCAGTTACCATAAAAAAATGTCTATTCAGACCAAATAATGTCCACTGTATAATTCAAAAAGGATTTGCAAAAACCTTAAGTAAAAAAACTTTTAATCAAGAACAAAGGACAGGTAAACACTTTCACCAAAGTGGCTTCTTCATACCTCAATGATAGCAATTGTTTCTTTGACCTGTATTGGTCTTAGAATGTTAGACAGTTGACACCATCAAACTTTTTTGCATCAGTACTGTTAATAATCTTGTGAAGGTTGTGAAGTCTGAAACTGAAATCTGTCTCATTGCTTTCTAACTTCTCTCTTTAATGATTTTCCAGTATAAATGCATGGTGCTAAACTGAAGGCATTCATTGACATTCAGTACTTTTGAGAGGTATTACTGCATGTATCTTCGATGCCTAAGGCCTACTACTTAATAATGAGCATATATACGTCACATAAGTCTCTGCTGTCAGATGTTAAGGTAATTTCTGTACAAATCACTTATCTTTTACTTGCTTACACTACCAAGTAAAATTGTTCAAGGATATGCCATTTATTCGTATTATTACACAATACACTCTAACAGTTGCAACAGTTTTAGTTCAGAACTGACTCTGTCTGATGCTAGCAGTACACAGCCATTACATGGATAGGTAAAGGTAGTGAGCATTGCCTGGCATCAATGTTACTATATGTATGTGTATAGGAGGAAGGTTTTAGCTCCTTAGGTAGTGAGTGAGTGTGCTATGAGTTGCCTCTTATTCAATGCAAGGGCATATTGAGCACACCTACATCTGTCTACACACAGCGCAGCTGCTAGATCTCCCTCTGATTCCTCACCTGCATGTGGCTGTGGTGACCTTGCTATTGGTGATGGGATGTGTGCCCTTCCCCTTGTTTATCCTGCTAAAGCTGTTTTCTCAGGATGATGTTGTGTAGCATGGCACATGCAGTGACTATTTCAATATATGTACATGGATTGTACTGCAGGGTTCCCCTGATGTATCCAGGCACCAGAACAGTGACTTCAGCAGCCTAAACACATGGTCTATTATATATCTGGTTTGAGCATGTGCCTCATTATGGCATTCTTCAGCAGGTGTGTGTGAATTTCTGATGGGTGTCACCAGCCATAATTTGCATCCCCCAGTAAATGGCCCTGTGGGATATCCCTCCTAGTGAACATCTGATACAGTTGGGCAGTGTGTCAGATATGTGAGTCATTGTAACTGCCTGGGTTTCCAGCACACATGTTCAAGAAGATTCCTTTGATATTACATGACTTGACAGTTAAAAGAGTGGAAACCCTTTTCCCCAGGTGTGCTTTATTTTCTATATGTGTGCAATCTATGACACTCAGTACTATAGGGTAGTGTGCTACAGGGTAGAACCCAGACATATTTATGGCCCTGTCTTCAGGAGTATGAGGAAAATATATCTTGTCACTGGCATGCTGTAGCATGGCTTTCAGGAATTGAGAGGGGATCCTGGATGCTGATGCCTGTGACACCCCCACCATGTGCTTTTTTGGTTTCTGAAAGGTACTTGTAACTACAATTCTAAGGGCTATACATTCCTTTGTCTCTATTGGGATAGGTTCCCCTCAATTTGTCCTGGTTCTGAGGTGATGATGACAGAGGTTGCAGAGTTCCTGGAGTGTGTCTCTATCCACCGTGTAGTGCATTACAATTTCCACATCATGCAATTTGTGATATGTTAAATGGGTCCAAAGACTCTTCTCTTCTTGTCCTCGGCATATTAGCAGCAGCAGCAGCATAGACTTCAGCCTGTTGCACATACACATGAATTAAAGCAGCAGTAGCCCCTAACATTGTTTCTGTTTAGACTCCTTTTCGTGGCTGTATTCCAATAGGGTTTGGAATTTACAAGGAAAACCAGCACTGAGTCTACACAGTTGCTTTATAGCTTGTTGAATAGTTTAAACAACCTGGATTGGTTAATAAGCATACAATTCAGCTGCTTATGCTGTAATTAGCATGCTGCAGTGTTTACCTTGTTTGAGCTAGTGGTTCTCCACACCATGTAGACCCACTTACTGAATCCAAAACATTTTCCTATCATGTGCATGATGCGTGGCAGTGCACACATGGTGTAAACGGCCCATATAGGCTTTATGAATTTGGCAGATTAATCGTTACTGTAATATATCTATATGCCTATATCTATCTATCTATCTATCTATCTATCTATCTATCTATCTATCTATGTAGTTAGATATATAGATATCAATATACCTTTTTTACAAGCAAAAAATTTTCATGAAACTTATTTGAAGCCAATGAAGCTGGTTCACTTGATCATGTATTTTTGGTTGTGAAAATTGATTGATGGTCTAAGATGGTATAATGTTATTCAGCATGTATTTATATTGCTTGCAATATTGTATTCTTAGTTCTGATTAAATCGTAAAGTGCAAAAAGAAAGCATGCAACTAAGGTAAATAAAACTGGATTTTGATATACTTTGGTGGCTGCTGGCTACACTTTGCTCTATTATACCATATTTTACATTTTGATTTTGAAGAATTATTAAAGCCTTTATTAGCTAGGCAGAAAACAATGCAAAGGATAAGCCATCTTTAAACAGGCAAGTAATGGCTTCATATACGATTTCAAAATATTTTTAAAAAATCTGCAGAATAGAACCTTGACATATGCAAAGGTAAAACTAAGGGAGGAATGTTTTGAGCAACAGAAGTCTTTGCAGATGTGCTGAGACTGTTTATTTATTTATTTACTCTTTTGAGACAAGCTTGGAAATCCTTGTTTCTTTCTTTATTTATGTGTTTATTTATTTATTTATTGCTGTCTCCCACTAGAAAATCCCCATGCACTTTTTTTAAGGTACAGCATGTTTCAGCACAAAGAGATGTCTGATGAGTTATAATAACTGTGGAGGAGGAGCAAACCATCTGTGAGAAATTAAAAAAGAAGAAGATGAAAGAAATCCTTACTCTGCAGAGTTAACACTGTAAAGTTTGCCTTTCGAGGAGGATGATGAGACAATCAGGAGAGGAGGAGATTAAAAGTCTGATCTCTGTTATTTTCCATATCCTATTCCTATCCACCAATGGGTCGTCAAAATAGCTGTAATCCATAATCTATATGGTTTCATCTGCTAAAATGATATAGTAGCATAATTTCAACATTCCAGGTATGCAGTAAGCAACACTAACTCAGGGAAATGACTTTAGCCTATAATTTGCAAACTAGAAACTAAAAGTGACATAGATGACGTACTTCCATAAACAAAATGAAAACACGATCTTAAGTAGTGGTCATTCTTACATGTAAATTAATAAAAAAACGCAAAATGTATAATGGTTATAAAAAAAAAATCAAAACGTTTAAACAGCAGATTGTAAGGAAAGTAGTAAAAGTATTTTCAAAGCATAGCTATGCATATACGTGTCAGACACCACGACAAATATATAATATTTTTACATAAGAATTGTCAGCTGGCTACATGGAATAAATAGGGACAGGGTACAAGTAAACTACAGACTATAGAAAGGAAGGTAAAAATCATTGTATAATAAAAAATATTGGCAAAAAAATATTTATGCAGGAGGGTGATACAAGGTACAGGTGAGTGCTAGGATACTTATCATATAATGCAAACCAGTAAATAATAGGCAAGCACACCCGAATCAATGCAGGAAAAGCAAAGCTGTTAAGATGCAGGCATCAGGGCCTTTACACACACAGGTGCAATAGGTCATTGGATGGCTGTGGTGGCCACAGAGGATGGAATGAGAAGCAAAATATCAAGCATACTTGGTTTGCTATCAAGGAACATAAACTCAAATACTATTTTCCTGCATTTGACTATTACTGCTCACTATTGGGTGCAACACTGCAGTTTGCAAATATACTTACTGCACAGTTTAATGGGGAAGCAACTTCACTGTTTGAGCATATCCATTCTGTGGCATAATATCCAAATACAAACAGCATTAATATGCACTTTATTTTACATGCTTGCAAATATCATTTGGTACCCTGCATTATAGGAAGTAGCATACAGCTGCTATATAGTTGCTTGACAAGGACTATTCTGATAAAAAAACAGAAAGTGAGAAGTCAAAGCCTAATGCATACAGGAGGGATATTTTACTTTGTTTTAGGTATGGAAATATAATTAGCTTCACTTTTTAATGGGAAAGTGCTATACAGCAGATAGACTTGATTGTTTGTAAGCCCTATTTCGTAATACCCAGGAGTGAGCAGATGTAGGCAAATATAAAAAAGGCATATTTCTCTTTAATTTACATGTTGTCAAATATTGTATGGTGCACTGCTTTATGGGGGAGCAACAGAAAGCAATGTTGACTTTTCCATTTGTCAAAGAATCAAGACTATATGCTTTAAGTTCGTATGTGTGGTTGAATGAGTATAGACCTCAGACAAGGGGATTTACTCAAAACCTTCCAATCAGTTGTTAAGCTGTACTGCACACATTCAGCCATGCACATGCATTCACATATACACATACACACACATGCAATCACACACAGTGACACTCAATTGTTTTTGTGGTAATAGGTGCTAGCAATGTTATTTTACTTTTTTGTCATCTTTTAGAGACCTCCCAAACCCCAGCAAAGAAATGTCCTATGGTAGCTATTGCGTTTTATTAAAATATTCAAATAAATAAACTCATCAACTTATATTGTTTACCAAAATGCATCCAAATGTATCATCAACTGTATTAAACCCAAAAAAATAATTGCCAGTTAGCATCCACCTGCCCAATCTGACGAGTTCCTCTCAATAACCAGGTGGTGTATACAATGCCGCCTTGGTTATACCACAACTCATAAATGTATCTGCCCCATTTCTCCACATCTTGCAGGAATACAAAAACTACCTGTGGTTCATGGGGGGGGTGAGGCCAGAATGGCACATGTCCAATGTGAAAAATGAATCTGAACTAGCTGTAATATGCTATTTGCTAAAGAAAGGGAAGGGGTAACCATGTTTAGTTAAATGGCCGAGAGCACACTGAGGTTAGAAATTAATGGCATGCCACTCCCTTGCCTGACATAGGTCTTCTCACAGATGACAACAGTGTTTACTGAAGTAAACACACTAATCTCATGTTTTAGAAACCTCCAGAACCCCCACATAGGCAAGTACAATGACATCTAACGTGACTGTTCTATTCAAACATTCCAATACATAAATTCATTAACTTATGTTGTTTGACAAAATATATTCAACCGCAGCATCAACTATATTAAACAACAAAAACTTCACTTTTCAGGTAGTTGCTGGTTGGTGTCCACCTGCCAGAAGAATTCCTTTGAACAACCGGATGGCATACAAATTTCCTCCTCAGTTCCACCATAACTCATAAATATTTCACTGCTTGAAAGAGTTTAAAAACTTCATCTTCTTCTTCTTCTTTCGGCTTTTCCCGGTTAGGGGTCGCCACAGCGGATCATCTGTCCGCCCACGATTGGCAGTGGAGTTTTACGGTGTCGAGTTGCCAGCCCGGCACCCAACCTTCCACAGAAAGCATACACACACACACACACACACTCACACCTAGGGCCAATTTAGAGTGTCCAATCCACCTACTGCATGTCTTTGGGAGGAAACCGGAGCACCCAGAGGAAACCCACATGACCACAGGGATGACATGCAGACTCCGCACAGAAGGCACCCCAGCCGAGAATCGAACCGGAGAACCACTTGCTGTGAGGCGACAACGCTAACCGCTGCACCACCGTGGCCGCCCCCACTATAAAAACTTCATGTGGTGTGGAAAAGCAGGGGAATGACAGGGGAAACAAGAACAGAATGGCACAAGCCCACCAGTATGGTCTGCATGCTTTTTCCCCTTTTTCCAATCCATGAATATTAACGCACCAATATATTTTTTATACCTACACTTCACCCTCCTAAATAATGTATAAGTAGATATCTATCTGTCTATTAATCTATAGTATGCAGGCAGTTGGTGGAATGACCAGCTATGTCAACATCTGTTTGGTTAATAACATTAACTACTACATAATCTCTACTTCTAGCTATACCCTTCCAAAGTACTACAGATCTATCCATATCACTTTCTTCCATGACAAGAAACCCCTTACAACTACTTTAAAATCATAAAACTAATACATAAACCTCAACAACATCCCCTCTTAGATGGTGATATCCATCCAAACCCTGGCCCCGATACAAGACTTCCCAGTGACCCACTTAACCAAAAAACCCACACCACCTCTACCCCAACAAGTTCATCTAACTCCCTTCTGATAGTTCACCTTAACATCTGTAGCATTAACAATAAAATATCCCATGTTCATGCACTCCTAGATGTACACAAATTTGATATCCTCTGTATTACTGAAACTTGGCTTAAACCTTCAACCAAAGATCAAGAGATTACACCCCCCCCTGCCGAGGATATAACATCCTGAGAAAAGTCTGTATCACCAAAAAAGGTGGGGGAGTAGCCATGTTTTATAAATCAGAACTCCAAGTATCACCCGTCAATGTGCCACTTCCCACAAACTCCATTGCAGAAACCCTTTTAGCCAAACTGCAAATCAATAACTATAAATCCATCTATATAATCTGTTCCTATCTTCCTCCAGGTAACAATATCAGTACTCTAGAAAATATACCCCAGGAAACCATTGTGTTAGGTGACTTTAATATAGACTGGGTTACCTGTAGGTCCCCCATTCCCATTAACCACATAAATCTTTATGGTTTCTCACAAATGATAACCACCCCTACTAGAAATCACAAACAAAGTGGTAAGAAAACCACACTAGACTGGATTCTCATTAACAGTCACCCTACTACTTATAAACCAAGAACCCTTCCAGATGACATCAGTGACCATGCTCTTACCTATATAACTAAACAAAAACTTCATAGGCCCAATGCTGCTATTTTCAAAACCTCCTGTTCTAAAAAAAACTTTCACCCTGAGAACTTCCAAACAGAACTGAAGGCATGTGACTGGTTACCACTGCTCCATCTTCAACTTGATGAAGCAGTCACCTACTTTAATACTAGATTCCTTCAAATCCTGGATTTACATGCCCCCTATCGCTCATCCCGAATAAAGACCAAAACTGCCCCATGGCTCACAAAACAAACTAGGCAAAAAATCCTCCTAAGAAATAAAATCTGGGCCAAGGGGAGAGCCTCTAAAAGTCCTTCTGACCACCTTTACTTTAAACAATTAAGAAATGCCACCAAAAAAGAATTCTGCTACACTAAAAAAAACTTTTACCTTCACCTTCAACAAACCCACAAACAAAAACCACAAAATTTCTGGTCAGCTATGAACAGATTACTTCACCCAGGGCACTCCAAGTCTCCCACCCCATCAGAAATCACCCACAATAACCCTAAACTAATAGCTGATTCCTTTAACAACTACTTTATAGAAGCCATACAAACTCTAACTAATACTCTGCCACCCACTAGCTCTCTCCCACCTAATACCACAATAATTTCAGTTCCTTCTTTTCACATACAACCAGTACCTACATCCCTCATTTGTAACCTCCTTCAAAATCTCAAGCCATGCACCCCTTCTGCTGACTGTATACCAGCAGAATACCTGCAAATTGCAGCTAAAGCCATTGCATACCCTATTTCTATCCTTATTAATAGAACTATTTCTGAAAGTGAAATCCCTCTTATATGGAAGGTCTCTCACATCATTCCTCTACATAAAGGTGGGACATCAACTGATATTTCCAACTTTAGACCAATCGCCCTACTCTCTCCTATAGCTAAAATAATGGAGAAATACATCCACCAACAACTACTTGACCATCTCTTCCACAACAATTTACTTGCCAACTGCCAACATGGTTTCAGACCATTCCATAGTATTTCAACTGCCCTGCTATCCTTTTCTGACTGTATAAACAACAATCATAACAATAACACTCTTTCCTCCGCTTTGTTTATCGACCTTTCAAAAGCCTTCAATATGGTCAACCATAATCTGCTTATTGAGGTATTAAAAGCCCATTCACTGGATGCACTGGCATTACTCTGATTTAAATCCTATTTAGACAACCGACATCAAGCAGTCCTTTGGGACAATAAGCTTTCAACTCCACTCCCAGTAAACATTGGAGTACCTCAAGGCTCTATCCTAGGCCCTCTTCTCTTTTCAGTGTTTATTAATGACCTAAATACTAAAATTCCTCTTGCCACCTGCATACAATATGCTGATGATTCTACTTTAATCTGCTCAGCTAGGTCCCCAACCTCACTCCAGACCCTCACCCAATCTGTATTTCATACTGTTGAAAATTGGTTCATGCAACACTGCCTCCTCCTGAATCCCCAAAAAACAAAATTATTACTCTTTACTCCTACTCTAAAATTACCACAATTTCTCTTTACTATAACCTCTAACAATGGAACCACCATATCCCCTGATACTACAACCTGTCTCCTGGGCATAACCATAGACAACAACCTTAGCTATGACGATCACATCAACACTACCATAAAATCTGTCAACAAAAAACTAGGTTCCCTGTATAGAATCAAACCCTTCCTTATACCAACAGCCAGAACCACTATAGCTCAGACTCACCTGATCTCAATCCTGTTCTATGCTGCTGCCATTTATACTAATCTTTTTAAAAACAACCTTAACAAACTTGCCACTAGCTATAATAACATAGCCAGATTTTCCACTGGCAACCCTTTTAGAACGCACCACAGTCTCAACCTCAAACAATTGGGATGGTTAGAACTGCAGCACCAACTACTTTGTCATTAGCTTACTATAACCCAAAAGATACTTTACCACCCCAATAATACCGCAATCCTCTCTAATCTGACTACCCCTTACAAAAAACTTTCAACTCTTCACTCAGGTAATAAGTTTCTAGTTTCCACTTTTAAATCTAACAACAAAGCTGGGGACTCTCTATTCACGAACACTGTGGGAAAAGCCTGGAACCAGCTTCCAAGTGAACTTTCTACTCTCTCTTCCACACATCTTTTTAAAAAACATCTTAAAGAGCATCTTAAAACTCACTGGCTTTGTCCCTGCACAAACCCTGACTGATTTTTCACTTTACCCATTCCTGCTCTCCCTTTTACTTCACGTCGTCAGTGTACTATATTGCTCAAACCTATGTTTCCTATCTATACTAACAATTAATCTAACAAAAAAAAAAAACTTTTTATAACTTTTTAAAATGTATTACTCTGTGTTTTTTTCCCTGTCAAATATTGTTTATTCTTCTTTATTTGATATTAGTTTATTCCCCTCTAAATAACTTGGCACACAATATTTGTTTTTCTTTCACAAATATTCAAATATTGTTATTATCTGTACTTGATAATAGCTTATTTTTTATATATTAATATTGTATAATAAGTTTTCTGTCTATGCTTGGAGCATTTCTCCCCGGGCCTCTACTGAAAATGGACATGTATCCAGTTAGACTAGCCCGGTTAACAAATGTAAATAAATAAATAAATACCTAAATACATTTGGTTGACACAGACAGATGGTTGGCAGGTGTCCAAGATCAACAAGCCCTGGGTAGGTTAATATTTTCTTTCCCCAGGGATTGTGTGATCTCTGGGATAGTGTCTATAATTAGTAGGGGGTGTGAGAGTGCAGTCCCTCACATGGGGATGCAGGGGGGTTTGCTCACTTACAAAAACACTTGAGAACACGGTTATACTACTGCTCCTTGGCAGGATCAGGGCTAAGATTCAAGCCATTTTGTCTGATTGCTGCTGTGTGGGCTACTCTGTAGATGAAGGAGTAGTTTATGAGAAGGAGGAGGGATGGAACTGAAATGAAAATGTAAATAAAATGATCTAATGTACCTATGGAAAACATCACATTTTCATCTACCAGAATGCTTACACATTTGTACTGATTACCCCTCCTTGGAATTGCTCTGACATGCTAGTGCTTTTCTCAGCATAATGTTGGCATCTACAGCTTCCCATCTGGCAGGTAAAGCACCAGTTCCCTAGGAAAAACATAATTTAATGATTGCTTAGTAGCCCAGGCCCACTGCACTAGACATGGTGCCAAAATTTTTGATTGTTGTAATGGAATTATTGGCCTGTTCCAGCCTGGTCAGATTTAGATTTCTTTAAGCAAATTATCACAGCCAATCAAATAATGATAGCATCAGCCCAACATAATGACTGGAATATTTCACTGGCAGTAGAAGTCCCAGCATTGAGCTAGTGAATAAAGTAGCCCATATTGCTAAAATGTGAAAGTCTTTGCCTGACATGTTTACTACTTTTATGAAAATTGGAAGGAGCTAAACCCTATGGGACACCTCAAATCTATGAGCAGCATTTATGTGGCTCTACCCTATATTTAACCTATTGATGACGTAGCATAGTGACAAGTTGGAAGGTCTAAACATCTGACTAGCCAACCTAGGGCAATAATTTGAATGTAAAGGAATATGGTAGAATCCATGAGGGTGTGCCTGTGCTGCAAATAGTAAATCATAAAGTGATGCATCAAGTGACAATCTTTTACTGGTAAAGACAAGGAGAAGGCTTTGAATTCATATATAGCAGACATGCAGGCTTGTTTTCTGCTTAAGGCCACAAAATTAAACAGTAAGGAAACCATCAAGTTTCTCCAAGGAGCCAAATTTGAGGTGGAACAGGCATGGGTAGAAGAAGTATCTCTGGTGTGAGTAAATGAAACCTGGACATGTGGAAGCAGGAAAAGCTTTAAACTCCAAATGAAGAGCTCATATCTCCAAGAAGGGTAGATCTACAGCCAAGGTTTAATGAAACAAGCTCCAAAAATGTTTGCAAAAAGCATCATCACGTTTACAAAATATTAAAATAAAATTAATTTTTAAATCCTAACCATCAGGTCTCATGATCACAAAAAAAACCCATCAATGGTTAGAAGTAATTGCACACCTAAAATAACTTTTTTTAAAAAAATAATAAAATATAATAAGTTATAATGTCATTACATACACAATATTTACTTTTTATATCATCTGTCTTTGTTGTAGAATTGTCTATAAACTAGTTATACCATTTATTCCAGGATTAAAATCAATTAGTGTCACAATCCACTAGTATTCTGCTTGTTTGGTCCTCATTCATATGTCTTCACTCCTTGTACTATCAAGAACAATTCAAATGCCAGATAAGGGTAATTCTCAAAATGTACAGCCATAATAATTAGAAAACCAGCTGCTATGAATCCCAGTTCTTCTGTGTTTGTAGTAGGTAATCTACCTAGAGCTGCCAGTGCAGCCAGTGAATCTTTGAAACCTGGTTTCTTGGCTTCTAACAACCTTTGTATCCCAGCCACACCAGCCAACTCAAAAATGTCTTTTATCTTTAATTATTTTGGGAATCTGCTCAGTTATATGCATTCCTGTGCTATTGGAATTATCCACCAGAGTTATAGAGGTACTGCCTGCACGGTCCATTGGTGACAGCCTAAATGGGATTCATTGCTCAGTAGGAAAAACACTCTGGACTGCTTAATGTTTTTACTCAATTGTGATAACAGATTGGTCTGTGTTTGGTTTGGAAAGCAGAGCCGACTGTAGGTAATTAGAATCTGTTTTTTCTCTTTGTTCATCTAAGAAGATGAACCTTTTTTCCAAACCTAAGTTAATTAGCCTACCCTTGCTGGCATCTGGAAGGGACTCCAGAAAATTTTGAAGGTACTTCTCCTGTGTCAATATAAGCTCCCCTTCTATACTGTCTTCATAACAGAGTTCTTCATTACTTGCCTCTTCTACAGTGGTTGCAATCAAGTCTGATTTGGCTTATCCTTCCAATTCTAGTATGATTTCATCAGATGTTTGGGATCTGCAGCTGTTCTTTTTGAAGAGAATTTTGTTTCATTGACAATTATCCAATTTTGCTGCAGCACAACCTCTATTGGACTGATCTCCATCAACTTTTAATTTGTGAAACAGCTCTTACACTTCAAAAGATACCTTGGTCCAGCAAGATTTCAGGAATTGTAAAGATATCGCACCTGCTAGTAAAAACTCAAATGTTAGTATAATGCTCAAATTCCAAATATTGTCATTAATATCAAGACTAAACTATTTGTTGGGTTACCCTGTATTAACATTATAATGTATTAAAACATTTGGTTTATCATCAAAAATATGAAATGGCATGTAGGTGAATACAAGTTGGTTGAATGCTTGTTTTCAAAATGACACAATGTTGAACTGGAAGTGGTCAAAGTTATATTAGTGAATGTGAATATACATTTGCTAATATGGTCAACTTTCTAAAGGGAGATCATGGTACAGTACGGATCAGGAAACTTATCTTTTTTCTCACTGTAGTGCAATCTTGGAGATGCTATATATAATATGCAGGGGGTGTGGAGTTTTGAATCCCGAAGTTTGGGAGTTCAAATGTTGATCATCGTGTTTACCAGGTTCGATATTTGTTTTAAACAAATTTCTGAAAATCGACATTATTAGTTGATGTTTTAAATAAAAAAAAAATTGTGACATTCCATATTTTGACAGTAAACCAAAAAATTCCTTTGTTTTACTTCTTCTTACTATAATGCTTAAATTCCAAGCATTCGAATCAATGGTGAGATTAAATATGTTGTGTTTTCCTGTATTAACAGTATAATGTATGAAAATAATTATTTTATTAATGCTTTAGTCATCACCTTCAATTTCCCCTCCTTTCTAAATCAGAAGATTTCCCAATCCAAAAAGAATGGCAGAAAATCTACTTCCTCCAAGGCCCTGACAAACTAATGCCTGTTGCACACTTCTAGTGAATCGTGGTGCCAATATGATCCTTCCCATAAGATTATAAAAGCACAATACTTGTCCTGCCCCCAAAAAACTCTCTTTAGCTATTAAAACCTGGCTGTAAGACATAACAATCTTTCCCATTCCTCAGGCAACACTACTGGCCTTGCTTGCTCCATGTCATCAGTCTGATTGACTAACCAGATCTGTAATACAGAACCCATAACACAAACATCCTTCTACTGCAACATGCCCAACAATTCAGTCACTCTATTAGCTGCTGTGTAATTACTACCAACACTGCATAACTTATGTATTCCATCAAGTCTTTTGGCACAAACCTTACAGCAACAACCTAAGAACCTGCTTCACAAACTCTCAATATTCTTATGACCACCCATGCTTTTGTCACATCTTCCACCACTAGACTAACGGCTGACAAATTAACCTTGCTTGTACAACCTGCCTCTCCTACACCTCACATAACCAGTTCTAATGATCACCTCCTATGCTCAACTGGCGACTGACAAACAAATGATGAAAACACAGCTAAAGCAGAATTATATGCCTTTCAAGTAGACCCAGCCCAAGAGTGCTGAATTAACCCTACTGCTGTGGATTTCCAATGTTCCACACCTCATATGGAATCACTATTAGCTTTTCCCTTACTACCAGTGCTAATGATTGAAACCTAGGAAACTGAAACTGAAAAAGACTATCAGCTATATGATTGTCGCTACGTTGTACATACCTTGTAAAAAAGGTAAAATTAATTAATGAACTGTGCAAAACAAGTTTCTACTAGACCATCGCTACCAAGGCAGATTTAGTAGTTTCCCTCACCAACACCTGCACCACAGTCTAGTTTTCTGAGTATACAGTACCAAAATCCAGTAACACCACCAAGGAATGCTCCAGTACACAAATTAGAAAAAAAAACAAAAAAGGAGTGTAGCACCATAGACATAACTACCACTAACTACCTTGATTATAGCAAGCTCAGATGCTCATAAGCCTAGTACTTATTATACAGCAGGAACTTCTCATTGTAACATTTGTTAATGTCTGTTATGTACTTTACAGATAAAGATTCTAGTTGTCTACTGATGTACTATGTTCTTCATCTGTAAATATGTTGTAAGTAATTGCTATGTTAAATTGTTAATCGCTGTGTAATCCAATGTAACTACTGTCTGTTTATTTTAACTGTGGAGCTTTTCTCCCCGGGCCTCCGCTGAAAATGGACCTACGTCCAGTCGGACACTCCTGGTCAACAAATGTAAATAAATAAATAAATAAATAAATAAATAAAACTGGAACTTTAATACAACAAAAACAAGAACAGGATAAGCGCTTTCGGCATGTGCCTTCCTCATATCCTGAAAACAATTCCTACACACAACTATTTAAGAACCAGCTAACCAATCTAGTTAAAAGGCAATTAAGCAATTAAAAAATGAGGCAATGAAACATAGCAACACTTACTCCTCATTTGCATAGTGCATTTGTAACAAAAACATGTTTTAAAATAACTTAGATCCAAGCTTAAAACAAAACTACATTTTGTTAAATACAATCAGCATAGCATATTAAAACTTAGAGTAAATAAATAAAACACTGCTGTCATAACCATTACACAGCTTGTGAATCTGTTAAAAACTCAGAACTCATACTGTTAACATAGCAGGTTCACAACCATAATATTAAAGAAGCAACAGTCACAGGCTGATTAAAAAATGAGGCAATGAAACATAGCAATACTTACTCCCCATTTGCATAGTGCACTTGTAACAAAAACATGTTTTGAAATAACTTAGATCCAAGCTTAGAACAAAACTACATTTTGTTAGAGACAATCAGCATAGCATGCTAAAACTTATAGTAAATAAATAAAACACTGCTGTCGTAACTATTATATAACATGTAGCTTATCCTGTTCTTGTTTTTGTTGTATTAAAGTTCCAGTTTTATGTCTATGGTGTTATGCTCTTTTTTTGTTTTCTTCTAGTTATCTAAGTATAACATAACTGTTCGGTTTACTAACTTACTCATCCACACCACTGCTGCCACCCAAATTAGTATGATATCTAAAAAAGCCACATCCTTTCTCCCTTCATCTGACCACCCTTCAGGCCAACCAGCTGCAAACCATTCTCTGTCAAAGAAGGGTGTCATAACATATGCACCTGCTGCATCTATAAACAAACTTAAACAATCCTGAGACACCCACTCCCTCTGACAAAAGGACACCCCATTAAAGTGCTCAAGAAAAGATGCCCACATACTCAAATCTGCCTTAACCATTTCCATAACTCTCACTCAGTAATATTTACTCTTGCCTCCCCTTAATAAATAATAAATTGATCTGCAAAATGTCCTACCTGATACAGTAATCTTGGAAGCAAAATTCAATAGCCCTAACAATGCCTTCACCTCCTTAATCATAACCTTATCTCTACCTTGCATCCACACAATCTTCTCACGCAACTTCAACAACTTGTCCTGGGGCAGGCGAAGTACTCCATGTTCCACATCTACCATCAGTCCCAAAAACTTTAATGATTTACTAGGACTTCCCAACTTGTCAGCCAATAAGGGAACTTCCTACTGATCACATATAGAGGTAGGCAACCAAACCTCCCAGAGCTGCCTCCTGTTCTTTTCCATCAACAAGAAATCATTTAAATAATGAACGGCCTTATGACCAGCCACACACTACTGCCATATCCACTCTAGCAATGAACTAAATTTCTCAAACATAGCACATGCAGCAACAACCCATAGGCATGGCCTTTTCAAAACAAAATGCACAATTCAAAGCCATGCCCAACAATAATAAACAATGCAATAATCTGCTCTAACTGCCAGCAACCAAAAGGCAGCCTCAATATCAAGATTCATAAGCAATGGATCTTCAACATCCTTAATAATCCTGAGTGCATGATCCTGAGAAGCACATTACACCTGTGCATCATCCCTAACAATGTGATCATTAATGGAATCTCATTTGGAAAATGATAAATGGTAAATAAGCTGAAATTCACCCACTCTCTTCTTGAGCACCAAGCCCAATAGAGATAATCTATTAAACTTAAAAGGCAGTTATTCAAATGGTACTAGGACCCCTCATGCTGCAACTTCTTTGTCAACTCATACTTTAAAAATATCTCACCTCCTCTCAGAAGTTTGCAATTTTCTACACAATGTCCTCACAACAACCGATTTATTAGGAAAAACATACTGCAAACTGGTTATAACTTTCCATGCTAACTCCTGTTTTTTGTAATCTCAAAAACCTCCTCAAATCTGCCATCTTAGTAGTACTATGGGAACACTGCAAAGACAATTCTCAAAAGGATGGCATGCCCCTCTGGCCTCGAAAATTACCTATCCCATAAAAATTCTGCTGACTTGCAACTACTTGTCCATTTATCTCCTGCAGAAAAGCATTGCACCCCCCTGCCCCACTCTCATTATGCCAGCATTTTTGAGCAGCATGCATTCCCTTAAAATTGGAACAGACATGTGCAAAATGACAAACCAGCCACACACACCTACCCCAGTTAAAGAACCAACAAGTCCCATCTGTGTCCACTATATCCTTAACAAACTTAACTTGACTTAATTTCGTATCTAACATGGTTGCTGGCCAAAAATCTGCAAGTCTCACTTCCCAGTGTAAAGTTTTATTCATAGTTTTTCTCTTTTGAAAAAAAACTCTGGTCATACCACATCCATGCATTTCCTGCACAAAAGTGTTGAGCCTCCCTAATTATCAAAATTTAGGCCAGCAATGGCAAGGCTTGTAAACTGCCCTTTTCCAAAATGGCTGCCATCTAATACATGAAACCTATGGCCCAATTGTTCCAGGTCTATGTCTTAAACTTGCCCTGCCTCTTCCTGCATATGCCACCAAGGCTGTTAAATCTTTAGTCCCTGGAAGAGCTTATCTGTCTTTTTCTATTTCCACTAATCTCTCATCTGGCAACCTGCATCCTCTGTTGCCTATGATGCAGCTGCATACAAAGACTCTTCTACTTCTTTAACAGTCTTTCTGCCTGAGCTATGATTCTAACCCACCATTCCTTCAATGATGCCAGTTCCATCTAAAAATGAAAACACACCAGTTAAAAATACATATCTTTTATCAGAGGAACCCCCCTAACCCAAACTCTCACCTGTCAGTATTCTACCTATAGCAGTAAATCTTCCCTTTTTTATACATATATGCGTATCTCACTCTCTATATATAGCCGCAAGGGGCCTTCCTCTCCCCTCTCTACAAGTCCTAATCAATGCTGTCACTCAGTTGTAAAAATCTCATCATTGTTCCTTCTTCTCCCATATATATATATATATATATATATATATATATATATATACATATATATATAAATAGATATATAGATATCTGGATCTCGTACTATTGCACGAAATCCTACCTAACCAAACTACAATGGCCGAACACACTTTAGTGAAAGTGCTTTTCACCAAAAAAGCACTTTTGCTATACTGTGCAAAGAAAAAAAAATATCAAAATAACAAAATAAAAAAAAAACATATTCCTCTCTTTTACATGGGGGCAAGCCCCCCTGAATCACCCATGTGGGGGGCTGCACCTACCACTCCCCCTACTTTTATATTCTCACTCCAAGATGGCACTACAATGGGGAACATGGCATATTCCCTTATGCCCACTGTACTACGATCTCAGCAACAGCCATTCCCCAACGTTTTTCTATTTTTAGTACACTTTCACAAAAGTGCTTTTTTGATGAAAGGCACTTTCACAAAAGTGTGCTTAGCTGTTTCACTTTCAGTGAAACGGCGATTCGATGAGCAGTACGTATCCCAGATATCTATATATATGTACCAAAATGCCTATAAGAATAAAACATACATCCCCAATTACTCTTTCCCCCTCCCATATTGTTGCCCCATATGATTACGAAGACCTAGCTACCATAGAGCTCCACCAATCGAGATAAAAGTATAATGCACCAGGAAGACATCCAGAAATTAATCTAGGACCCTAAAGACACTTTTATCAATTTACCATGAGAAAACCTGGGGCAGCAGTTGAGTAATCTAACAAACCAAGATGCATGTTCCATAGGAGAAAAGATATTTAAGAGGGCCATGGGCAGGAGTCCAGGACTGCAACTCCCAGCCACCAACACACCCCTTGCCTCAGATCAACAGTATTTGCTTCTCTTGTTTTATTTTATTTATTTATTTTTTAATTACATATACCCCAAACCAACTCACTAACCCAACAAATTGCCTCTAAATTACAATGAAACCCTGCATTCAATGTTTTGAGTTAACTGTAAACCATGTACACTTCACCAGCATAACTAAAAACATCTGCAGCATTTCACTGCACATTAGCCTTACCACCTGTCAAATCTCACATTATACCCATGCAAGAAACTGAGGTAAGCACCCACTTAACCAAAGCAGCTTCAATTATTGCTGTTATGTATGAAAAATCAAACAGAAATAACTATTCCTGCGCATGCTTACTCTTTCTGTGGTATACAACAGCTGCCACTTCAGTAACTTCAATGAACTTATACTGCAGTGAAATGGGCTAAGCCAACTAAGATGATGGCATGCTTTGTCCAGTGATGTGCTCCATGCCAGTAAGAGTGACATTTAACAATCAACCCCTAAAGGTCAACAACTGATAACCAAACCAGCAAAATGCTAGGTAAGTGCAGACACTCTGCACCATTTGTTCCACACAAGATGGATCTAGGCAACCCTGGAACCTGCAATTACCCCAAAATGTCCAAATCATTCACTTCAAATAATGGCATCTGAAATGTACCCACTTTGTAGATGGTTGTAATTAGATATGATAGCTTATATATGGGCCACCCCCACTTGCAGCCATACTGTTCAAAGCCAGTTTCACCACAGCAGCAGATGCAATAAAACTGCCCAGAATATAACATTACATGATCCAGTGGCAACTCCATTTATTTCCCTGCATCAATCCCTATAATATACTACAATCCTCCAAGCAAATGTAAATAAATAAATAAAAGAACTTATATAGTGCTTAACTCCCTCCCTATAAAATGCACACTCTTCCCTTCACTAAAGTTACTTAACTTCCATGCCTACCAAGTTCCTGGTTCTTTGGATGTGGATTGCTACAATAATTCAATCCCACACCAAAATTTCAAGTCAATGCTTGCTCAGTAAGGTTAATACCTTCAACCCTGCTCCTCACTGATCTCACTTCCTTCTACCCTACCCCTTTACATCTTTATTCTCTTCTATCCCAAGCTTATTTTAATAACTTGACTCATCCTAAGTCACTTTGTAATCTACTGCCTCTATAACTAGCCAGCCTATCCTCTACTCACAACCATCTTAGGATGTCCAAACAAATTAGTCAGTGCCCAAACTATATTTATTCAAGTAATGCTCTTTTGCTATTTTGTTTTGTTTTGTTTTGTATTGGAGTACTTCTCTTTTCTACTAATGTTTACACAAAGGTAATTGTTTATTTATTAGTAGGTGCTAGTAGTGTTACTTGGCTTTCTGTCTTTCTGCTTTATTTTGCAGTGGAGTAGAAAGTAAGGAATGTGTGTCAAGAATGCCTAGTATTTACACTTCCAAGATGGCTGCACATTGAAAAACAGCTTGTTTTTACCTTTCCCAGTTGAAAAACAGACATTCAGCAGAGAAGGCCAGTAGACTTGTGTTTTTAGTACATTTCAGTAACTGGCTAACAAGTGCACTGCCTGGATGCCAGGAATAAACAAATACAGAAGACCTGGAAAAGCAATCAGCTACAAAATGTAAGAAACACTGAATGGGAAAGGTTGTGCAGCCATTCAGCAAAAAAGCAATACAACTTCAGACATGACTTCCAATAACCTACAGGACGATATAAGACAACTGCATACAGAGCTAGTTAAAATAAACAAAACACAAATGGAGTATTTATTTATTTATTTATTTTATTTTACATTTGTTGACCGGGTTAGACTGTCTGAGCTTGTGGCTCATTTTCAGCAGAGACCTGGGGAGAAAAGCTCCACAGTAAAGATACATTGAAATGTTAGAATATAATTGTTAGGCAGTACATTAAGTAAACATACATTTTAAAGAATTTTACATATTCAAGCATACAAGCAAGTATAGCAACACAAACAACTTAAGGCTGGAAAAAATGGAAGAAGCTTTAAACAGATATTCAGATGAGATGATAAAGCTGCAAAAATCAGAGGTTGAAATGAAGAAAAGTCTAGCTGAATAAGAGACTGCTCAGGAAGAGATGTTTTAAATAAATAATAGAATCAGAGGACTGGACATGGAGGGAAAACCTGACATTTTGGCTATACCAGAGAAGCTGGAAGGAGCAGACTGCATTATTTTTTCAAAAGCATAAATAAGCAATTGGACTGGTATTAAACAGCAGGAGTTTTTAATTGAATGGGCACATCATATGTATGCTCCAAACCTGGCTATAAGAAAGCAACCTAGACTCTTAATAGTAAAGGTACAATCTTACCTGCAGAATGAGTTAATCCAGAAAAAAATGTGGTACAATGGCAAAATATAAAAGTGTGAGAATGTACACCAGACAAAAGAGGAGCAAATTTATTCCACTATTCAAGGAATGTCAAGATGCAGGTGTGAGAGTCAAACTTAGGTACCCAGCTGTCTTCAAGGTATTCTTCCCTGGAGGGTCAAAACCATTATTTGACGCAGTACATGATAAGGAGGAAAGTTTGTCCAACAAAAAGTAAGCTGTGAAGCATAAGATTCTGCTTCTTGTTCTTCTGGTAATAAAGACTACAGAGGGACTGTGCCTGTCAAAACTTTTCTAATTTTTCAACACAAAATGTTGGAGAGAAGAAAGGAAGCAAAACACTAGAAGAATCATGAGTAAGTTGGAAATTAAGCCAAAACAGGATTTTGAAGATGAACAGTGCTAAAACCAGTAACTTAATATGGGATTTCAAGGCAATAATTGTATTTATGAAATATGACAGAACAAGAAAATTTGGAAATATTGGACTTTTTCTGAATTGGTTGAACTTGTGGGGGACTCTAAAGCATATTCATGTCATAAATCTTTGGAAAAGTGCTTTGGTGAAGGGAAGACAAGGGAAAAAATTAACTATAAGTAAAGATTTTTTCATAAATAGAATTAACTTTGTGGCATGTGGTTTTCTTAACATGCTATAAAGCATACATTTTTCTCATTTATTTTTAAGTGCAATGGGGATTGTAAACAGACACTGCTGTTTTTTTCCCTTTTCTTTTCCTTTCTATCTCCCTTCTGTCTTCTTGTTCAATTGTAAGAAATGTAGGCACTGTAATGTCAAAAAAACCTGCTTAAAAAGCATCATAAAAGAAAAAATAATGTACTTTTTCTTATTCTTTAATGGGGAAATGCCTGGATTAAAGGCATTAAATTGATTTAGTAACACATTTTGAGAGACAGCAAGTAAATGGAAAAGAACATTGAAAATTATTAGGCTTTTTTCAAGCAAATTCATGTATGCTGAGTAACAATTCTGCAGCTGGTCTTCATGTTTCTATGGAAACAATCTGATAAAGAGAAACTGGCTACAGTCTTGTGGAAAGTGATTGGCTGAGGAAAGAAAAGAGAAGAGAAACTGGCTAGGAGATAATGTTCTCTGAAAACATTCAGGGCTTTTCCCAGCTGGGAGAGCTATAAAGATAAGACAAAACCATTCAGCACTTAGTAGAAGGACAGGCTGCACCATGCGTTTTAGCATGGATAACTTTTCTTTTAGGTTATCTCATGTTTGTGAGTAAGGGTGTCAGTTTGCGACTTTTGTTCCTGTTAGGAGGGTAAAGCTTAAATATTTGAAGGTGTACATAGTTTTGTGTGTTAGTATTTAGTTAATAGGTTTTAGTGGATGTTGGAGGTGGGGTTTTTTTGAGGGCTTTCAATAAAACAAAATATTTGACATAGTCTCAAATGGATATGAGAAGAAACAACTGTATAAAAGTTTAACATGCCAAATAGTGTATGCATGTAACACAAAAGCTGGAAATAGACATTTAACAAAACAGGTGTTATACATAAAAAAGTGTGAATAATAACTTTTTAATACAATCATGCTTTCTTTAATGTCTTTAAATGTAAATGGCCTCAAAGAGAAATACAAACAAGAAAGAACAGTGAACTATATTAAAAAATGTAGATTGCAAATCTTTGTTACAGGTGACACACTTAGAAAGAACTGAACATGTGAATTTGATAAAGAAAGTTTTTTCAGGATGGTTATTCAGCAGAATACCTGACAAAGTAAAAGAGTATTGCATATATTAATTGCAAGAGGAGCTCCAATAGAGACAGAAGAAGATAGAAATATAATAATGGCAGTCTTGTAGTGCTAAGGGGCTACTGGCAAGGGAGAAGGGTTAAACTGGCATGTATTTACATTCCACCTAAAACTGCTATAATGGAGCTAAAGAAAATGCTGGGAGAAATAATCAGTTTTCAGCAAGGAATATTACTTAAAGGTGGAGACTGGAATTTGATTTGCAACGGTGAAGATGTGTCTGGAACACAGAAGGGAAATATATAACAAAAGAGGGTAGAATTGTGAAGAAATCTATGAAAATATTTGGCATGGATGATGTGAATTTGATAATAGGAGTTTGGAGTGAATTTACATATTATTCCCCAATATTTAAAAAATGGGCTAAGTTAGACAGAATTTGCATTTCACAGGAACATGTCCATTTAATTAAAGGTCTTGATACTCATCCAATAACTATTTCAGGTCATGCACCAATAATAGCTAAAATAAAAGCATGGGGTAATGAAATAAGAATGACAGATTGATGCTTTCCTACCCATCTGTTGAAAAGAGAGGAATTTAAGGGAAGGGTAGTGGAGATTATTCAGGAGCTGTTAGAGGACAAAAATTTCACATGAAAATATAGCTAGGGATTGGGATAAACCTAAGGTGAATTTTAAAAATAGGGTAGAAATAAAAGAAAGGTTGCTATGGTTAAGAAGTAACAAGAGTTATTTAGAGGGACTGACAAATGTTAAAGTATTGCAGAATAGGGGGAATCTCACAGAACAAGAAGAGGATCAACTGCAGAATGCTAGGCAGAAAATAAGGGAGTACCTCTAAAATATATAGAAGCTTAGAAAGATTGCTGTTAAGCAACTGATTTTTGATAATAACACTAGAGCACAAAAACTTTTAGCCCAACGACAGGCAACAGAAAGTAGAAAGGGCTGTCACCAAACTTAGGGAGCCTATAACACGGAAGGCAACAAGAGATCCTCTAGAGGTATGATAAATATTTTGGAAATTCTATGAGAGTCTCTATAAAGCAGAGAAATATTAAAATCAAGAAAATTTACAAATGGAAATGTTTATGGAAAAATTAAATATGACAAGGTTAGAGGTAGATGAGGCTCAACTACTAATGTCTATGATACAAGGAGAAAAGGCAAAGATTGTAATGTATAACAAATCTACAGGAAAGTCCCCAGGAATAGATTGTACTTCTGTGCATGTTTGGCAGCTAGGAGGAAAAAATTATACATATCTGGAAGGTTTTTTAATAGTATTTTAAGAGGAGGAGAAGTACCACCTTCCTGGTAGAAAGTAGTGATGGCTGTAATGCCTAAAGAGGATAAAGATCCATCAGATTCAGCTTCATACATGCCCATTTCAATACTAAACTATGACTATAAGGTGTTCATGTCTACAATGGCTAAAAGAATGTCCGAACTGATAGATATGGATCAGTGTCATTTTGTGGAGGGAAGGTAAGCATTTGACAACATTAACAGAACATTGATGATTCAGAAGGAAACAGAATATAAGAAAATACCAAATGTCAAATGTTTGCCTTCCCTCCACAAAACCATTATAATTATATGAGATTTCAATTACCCCCTACATTAATTGGAAAAACTTATTTTCTAGTGCAATCTAAGAAAAACAGAGTTGCAAAATATGAGTCCTTAAAATTTAAAATGATTGATATTTCATAAAATGTCAGTATTAGCAGTGGTTTTCATAGTCCAGTAATTTGCATGTACTGAACTATAATTAACTAAAAACACCTGTATAGTCAAATGTAAATGAACTAAATGCAGCATATTTATGATAAGGAAAAGCAAAAGAGCTTTGCAAAACATGCCTATTTTGTGCAAAAGCATAAAGTATCTAAACACAAGGATTATGTAGCTATAAAAGACTATGTGAAAAAAGGTAAGCATCATATTACTTCATAGTACTGTGTATACATTAAGAACAAAAACAGACAGTGAAAGGCAGCAAAGTGGGAAATAACAGACAATATAGTGTATCCCTTTAATGAATCCAAATAATGCATCCAAAATCCAAAATCAGGTAAAAACAGTGAATCCAAAGCGTGTAAAAAATCTTTAACATTCAATACATTTGTAATGTTACTGACAGTCGACCTGCAGTTATTATTCAGTTGACTTACCCTAGATTTCTTAAGCTCCATCCAGTGTTACAGCTCTGCCATCATTATAGTCCATTCTCCATATAGCCAAGGGCTCTACATCACATGGAATGGCAGAGGGAGGAGCTGCAGCTTCGCAATTGCTGAATAATAATGTGTTTTTATTTAAAAAAACAGTTGTACATACAGAAAAAAGAAGTAGCAATGGGGACACATGTTGCTAACAGTTATGCAAATATTGTTATGTTTATTTGGGAATGGGAATATGTGATATCATCAGGAAATGACTTGTGCATGAACATTATATTTTATCGGGTCTATATCAAAGTATTGAAAGTTTACTTACCCGAACACCTAAACATCAACACGTCTTCATCGAACCGCAAAAACATCGATCGTTCTGAAGCACGAAATTCAAAACATTGATTCGTCAGGGTTGGCCTTTCTGCGGTATAGCTCCGTAAGGTAAGTGTGCAATAGTTACGGACCTTAGGGTTAGGGTGCAGGTTAAGGTAAGTGCATAGATGTTAATGTATGTTAGATTTAGTGTAGGGTTAGAAGTAGGGTTTTATTAAGTGTATGTGTGTGGATTATTTAGTTTGTTTGGGTATAGCTTTTTAAGGTAAGTGTGCGATAGTTACGGACCTTAGGGTTAGGTTGCGGGTTAAGTTAAGTGCATACTTGGTGGTATATGAACGATTTAGTGTAGGGTTAGAAGTAGGGTTTAGTTTAGAGTTTGAAGTAGGGTTTTGTTTAGTGTATGTATGTGGTTTATTTAGTTTGTTTGTATAGGTAGTATGTAGCAGGCAGTGGGATGGGACAACTATGACATTTCAAGTTTTTGAATTTCACTGTTTAGGGCGTTCGGTGTATTTGCAGTTTGCAGAATATGTGTCGGCGTTTAGGTGTTCGGGTAAGTAAACTTTCGATATTTTGATATAGACCCTGTTTTATCATAGGTTTGTAGATAACCTATTTCTTATTTAGAAAGAGAATGTTGATAGTTTTAATGAATTTTATATATTTATTTAACCTCCACATGTTCATTTTTAATGAATTTTATTTGTTTATCCTTCACATGTTCATTTTATAAGTTTAAAAAAAGTATGTCAACAGATAGCATTGATTTTTCTTAGATGTTACAGTTTTGAGGACAGTACAGGCATATTAGGAACCAGTTTATATATGAAATCAGATAAAAGAAATGCATACTTACAACGAGGTAGTATGCACCCACAATTTATGTTTGAAAACATAGTTAAGAACCAACTTCTAAGGGCAGCTAAATTAAATACAATTGATGAACATGTGAATATACAGTTAAGTACGGCTTCCCTGGAGTTTGTGAATAGATGGTACAATAAGAACAAAGTACATGAAATTTGTGAAAACATTAAGAAACAGTGGACCATTACTACTAAACCTATGTTCTCAACTAATGGTAGTCAAGAAAAAAAGTATGACTCAGACAGGAAATAGATGTATGGTAACTGAACAAAAGCAGTTTGCTAGAGATATACAATCTAAGAAGAGAGGTACCGCTAAGTGTGTACCTTCTGTAGTTTTATAAATCATGACACTAGTTTTGCCTATTATATAAATTAAATGCATATGGTGATTATAACACTAAAAATGTGATATATCTGGCCCAATGTGGTATATGTCAAGCATATTATGTGGGGAAAATGAATCAAAAATTAAAAGATTGTATCTGTAACCATTTATCTGAAATTAGAAGAGAAGTTGCTACCAATACTCAATACAAGCACATAAAAGAAAAAGGAGCAAAACATACTTTTAAATTTTCAGTATCGAAAGCTGTTATTGAAACAATACGTGGGGGAGACATTAAGGCTATACAAGACTGAAGAATTTTTTTGGGATTTTACATTTAGGTGCAAATATTAAACCTGATTTAAATGGATATGTTTCTTTAAAAATGTTTACTTAAAGAGTACCAGAAACAAGTATGATAAATAAGGTGGATGTGATTAGATGTGACTTTCTGACTATATAACTGATGAAGCTGTGGATTTATTTGATGCCTGAAGAAGCCTGTTGTAAGACAAAAGTTTTTAACTAGCTGTTTTAAGGGTTTGCTGTGTTAAAGATTTCAGTACTAATACCAAATGTTTGAAGAGTGAGAGGTTCATACTTACAGTGACTTTTTTGTTTGTTGTCCTTTTTGATAAGGTTCTTCATGAGTCATTGGTCTGCTTAACAGATGAGGGGAGTTAGGATTATGGATCTATAATTTCCTGCATCAGGTGATGGTCCCTCCTTATTCAGATGGATGGTTGTTGCTGTACACTCTCCTGCCAGAACATAGGCTGCTGGAAGCTGTGTTAAGTAGGATTTCAACTGTTTCTGCTAAGTCAGGATTTAAGACATGATATAGGCAACCTAGGATGTTGTCAAGGCCCATTGATTATGTGTTTCTAGCCTTAGAAAGTGCACAGATGAGTTGTCCTCCTGAGAAAATAAATTGAGTAATATTTGCATGTATACTTTGGCTGATGGCCAGTGAAGACAGTGGGGTGAAGTGTGAGACAAACTATCATCTAACAGATTGTCTATTTTCTCTGGTTAATTATGGCTTGTAGCATCCACAAACAACTCTCTGCTTAGCTGTGCATTCTGCTTAACATTTCACAGTTATTTAAATAAATGATTTGTGACAACACTTATAAATACAGCATTGGTTACGCATCACATGATACGCTGTGCTACTTTTCACACAGTCATAAAACTCTACCAATATCGTGTGATTGCATCATTTGTACAACATGCCTACATGTTTTTAATTGGAAATCTGTGTTTGAGTGGCCTGATACCATATATGGACACATTAAATATGAGTTGGTGGTGGCTCATGTAGAACAGTTACCGACACAAATGCTGATGGTCACACAATGGTGCTGGTGACCACTTCAATAATCTTTGGGAATAGTAGCACAATTGAGCATGCAATGAATTCGACAACGTTTCATTGAATAAAAACCTGTGATATCTTTGTATATATCACAACATTATAACATGTGGATGAAACAAAACGTATGCACCCATTTAATCAGTATGGCTTTATACTATTGTCTGTCACAGAGTATTTAATGATGGTAGCTATATACATGCACACCTGTGCCATACTGCAAGTGTCACTGTGATGATTCAATAAGAACTGGATAGAATGTTGATCTGCTATACTGCAGAGGCTCATGGAAAGACTCTATCATAATGTGTGTATGCATCTTTGAGATGAGGGCATCCTCCACTCCTCTGCAGGAAGGCTGTCATGTGGCCAGAGGGGAAAAGGGGATGTTGGATGCATGTGGCTACATTAAAGGTGCTCCTAAGTTCATAGGTTCATAGGTTGATACTAGGGTATTAGCCCTAGGGCGTATACAAGCCTAGCCATAACAATTCCCTGGCTATTTCTTCCTACAATGTTTACTTTCCTGGACCCCTGTCCAGCAGTAGTAAAATGAAAAGCAAATCAAAAGATCATACAATGACTGTAATGTACCACCAACCACACACACAGGAGTAGACTGGGTCTGATTTGAACATTACACCTGTGCAGGTATAGAAGCTGGATTCCATACAATGTAACTCTAGCACCACCACATATGTGTGATTTTGACACTGTCACTTTGCACTTTATAGACTATGATAGCATCATAGTATGCTGAGAAGAAGATGTTGGGAGGAGTTTCTGACATGGATGTGGAGTCGCATCTCGTTGTAAAATTGTCTAAAAAATATTATTTAAATGTATAGACACTCAAGTTGCCTACTGTCAGTTTAGAAACCCTAACTATCTACTTACAAAAGCACATAGTACTTAAAGTTACTTCCACAGTACAAGTTTGACTTAAATATTGTCAGAGTGCACTTTATACAGGATGACTTCATCAGTGTATGTTACAAGAGGCTGTTTGTAGGAGAGTCTGACATAACTGTGGACTCACATGCTGTTCTAAAATTTTCACCATACTGAGTGTTGAATAAACACACACACCATTTGACTGCACGGAAACTAGTACCCCTACCTAAGTATCTACAGAACACAGTACATAACACTGACTGCTATGCAACACTGCTTAGCATGTTTGTGCGATAGAAGGCAAAAATATGTAACGATGTATCTTTTTCAAATTGACAATGTCTGCAGCATTACACCAAGTTTGCAGAGAGGTGAGCAACATGCGAGACAGGCGAAGCTCAACATGGATTATTATTGTAAAAAGTGTTTAGTAATTTTTATTATTAAAGGAAAAATTTAGGACTTGAACCATAATCTACATATCCTGTGTGCTGTATGCTTCACCATGTTTACCAGATGTGCTACATGAAGAGTTGATATACAGCTCTAATGTATGATGTCCTTATCATAGAACCAACTTCATGGTACAGATTTTTACACAACTCTGGATTTGAACCACCTTATTAATTAACCTACAAAACACACTAGGAGTGTCTTTCTTCTCATTGCCAAACAACAGGAAAGCAACTCATGTGCATACAAGCAATTTCCATTTCCAGCACAGTATTGAAAAGATATATACACTTGTACAATCTCATTTGTTTGTACGTGTGGCTTATATTTAGTGCAATGAGTGATCACACAAACATTTATGACTATTGTCTGCAACAATGCAGCTCTGTCTTCTCTTTGTATTGTGGTAATTATTCTCTTATGTGTGCTGTCTCTGGCATGCAGTCTATAGTGCATTTTGTATCATTGTCCTTTAAATGTATGATAAAATTACATAACATTGAAAACCAATTTTCAGCAAAGGCAGAGAAGTTTGGCTATTAGTGAACAAAAATTAGAAATGTCTGCTATTCACTTGCATTTAAAATCTTGCTAAAGTTACTTTTACACTTTGTAAGTGTATCCAGCATGACTCACCCATGCAGGTTAGGCAGTCTGAATTGCAGTTTTGCCCCCCCCCCCCCAATCAATCACAGTTACAATCCATTAGCAACTAACACTGAGGTAGTGCCAACACTGTTTCCACCTGCTACATCAAGTCAAAAGCTTGTGACTCAGCAATTCTAATGAATTCACACCTCGTTTGCATCTTTATGAAGCTCAGAGGCCCAAAGCTACATTGTAAAAAGGTAAACATTTAGCCAGGTGAACTTGAAGGTGAGGAGACCTGTGTATCTGGAGAAAACAGAAGAATGCTATTCCTTTTGATTTATCTGCAACAAAGGCTTTTAAACTTGCTAAGGTATGGTTGTATTTTTCAAGTACTTTCTAGGTACTATAACATGTTACAAAGAGCATTTTAAATGTATGCAGTAGAAAATTTTACTTTTATCTGTATGCACTTCTTATAGTTCACTGTTGGCATAGGCATTTTTGGCAGGCATTTACATTTCTCAGATAGACAAGTTATAAACTTTCAACACAAGTGTTATTGTTAAAATTGTTATCTTACAATATTCTGTTATTTCAGGGAAATGTACTATGTCAATGACACAGGGTGTTATGCTTCTAAGATGTCCCAGACACACCAACAGGCAATGGTGGGCACAGTGAGAGGTGACTGACAATCATATAATATTGACTTTTGTGTTGTAAATGTGTACACATTGTGACTTTTGTGTTGAAAGCATATACAACAAATGAATGATGTGATATTCCTTGGTTTGCACAAATTATCATGTGCTTATTGTTTTGGGGGTGGAGAGCCAACTACCGTTTGTGTCTTGCCACAACAAAAGTTGTGTTTCAAGGGTTTTCTCTTGAAAATGTGTGGTCATCCTGTTATTTCTCATTCAGGTAGCAGTAGTACATATGACCATAGGCATTGACATGCCATTGCAACTCCTGGCAGAGCCAGTTCTTGCAGTTGAGGGTGACGACAATGAACTGTTACCTCTACCATGCATGGCTCACACATGTCTAACATACAGTATGTAGAATTAGCACAGAGGTCGTCTGTGTTCTTGCAGACACTCACACACACGTTTCACCTTGAGTGCCTATACAGACACACACACGTAACAGGTGCATGGGTCATTCATGAGGCTTGCAGCTCATTCTGTCTCCGTAACCATTTGATACTTTATCTAAATTTATACCTGTCTGTCTTTCTTACTGACACACACTCACTACTTTGTGTCAGACTTGACCTCCTGCAACACCCTGTACAAATAACGATAACTGTGCCATATCTTTTTTCTATCATTTGGATTCATGGATACATGTGTATATGTTTTGATGCACAGGGTGTATAGCTAACAGGCTACTTAGTATATATGTGTTGGTGGTGCTGTTTTGAAAATTGTATTGCTTTCTTACAGATTTTTGTATCGTGGGTATCTTTGATGCATGAGGATTGTTAGCTGATAGAGAATCTGTTGACATAAGTCAGTGCTATGACATATTGATGTCATTTCTGTAACACTCACTCACCTTCTACTTATTTATAATAGCAAGTAAAAGTATGCAAGGATCTGACAGTCATTTGTGTTATTAGTCATTTATTTTCCTATTTCAGGTTCAGCACTTACCTTGATAGTCCAGCAGCTACAAGTGTTTTAGTTCAGGGCTGATTCTGTGCGATGCTAGCAGTACACAGTCATTACATGGCTAAGTAAAGGTTGAGAGCATTGCCTGGCATCAGTTGTACTTTATATATTTGCATAGGATGAAAGTTGTACCCCCTTAGGTGGTGAGCAGGTGTGCTATTCATTGCCTCTTGCTCAGGGCAAGGGCATATTGTGCACATCTACATCTACCTATGCCTACAGCAGCTGGAGGTTCCCCCTCTGAATCTTCACCTGCAGGAGGCTGTGGTGACCTTGTCAGTGGTGATGGTATGTGTGCCCCTTCCCCTTGGTGTTCCTGCTGAAGCTGTTTTCTCAGCATAATGTTGTGAAGGATGGCATAGAAAGTGAAAATGTCAGCACAAGTATGGGGTTTGTACTGCAGGGCTCCCACTGATGTACCTAGGCACCAAAACTGTGACTTCAACAGCCCAAACACATGCTCTATGATATTTCTTACTTGAGCTTATGACTCATTATAGCATTCCTCCATGGGTGCTTGTATACATTTCTGATGGGCATCATCCACCATGGTTCAAGTGCATCACCTGTATCCAACAGTAAATGGCCATGTGGCACATTACCCCTGGACAACTTCTAGTAGAGCTGTGAGGGATGCTAGATATGGGAGTTGTGGTAACTTCTGGGGTTTTCATCACACACATTCAGGATGATAATCCTACCATTACACATGACCTGCCTATCAATGGAGTAGAACCCCTTTCTGTTGATGTAGACCCTTACCTGTTCCCCAGATGGATGATGCTTTGCTCTCAATGTGCATGCAGTCTATGGCACCCAGGACTTCAGGGAAGTGTGCTACTGGGTAAAAATCCTGCATAGTTGTAGATCTGTCCTCAGGTGTAGGGAGAAAATGTATGTAGTCACTGCATGTTGTAGCATAGCATTCAGGAATTTATGTAGAATCCTGGATGCTGAGGCCTTTGACACCCCAGCATATCTCCTGTTGGTCTTTAGAAGATTCTTGTATCTAATATTGTAAGTGCTATACATACCTTTTTCTCCACAGGTATTGGTTCCCATTGGTTTGCCCTTGCTCCCAGTTGAAGACGACAGAGGTTGCAAAGTTCCAGTAGTATGTCCCTGTACACCCTTTAGCATTCTGCAATTTCCACCTCATGCAGACCATGAAAGATTAAGCAGGTATAAACAGCCTTCTCCTTCTTGGCCGAGGTCTGTTAGCAGCAACAGCAGCATAGACATTGGCCTATTACACAAACACATGCAGAAGAGCAACAGCAGCCCCTAACATTCTTTCTGTGTAGAATAGTTTCCGTGGCTGTATTCCAACAGGTTTTGAAATTTTAGGTAAAACCTGCACCAAGTCTACACAATTGATTTATAGCTTGTTGAATAGCTCCTCCATCTTGAATTGGTTGATTAGCATACAGCTCAGATGTTTATGCTGTAATTAGCATACCAGGATGTTTACCATGCTTGCAACATGCACAGTTTTAGTGCACTAAGTATGCTTTATTAAATCTGCACCACTAACTCTTTTTGCAATGGTTTCTCCACTGATCACCATGTTTTACAATTGGGCACTCCCAAAATGGTACCTTCTCTTTATTTTCTGTGGATGCTACTAATATGAAGTAAATATTAAATTACTTCAGAATTCTCAATATCATCTTTGACTTGCTCTCTTTCCTAGTTTATCTTATTGGGATGTTTGCTCCCTTTCTTCTCTCTGAGATATACCCAAAGAAATCATTGTTCCTCTTTACTAATATCATCTGTTAATTCCATTTTAAATCTTGGATTTGGTGATATTACTTCATTCATTGCTCTTTGGCTTGCATCCTTGTATAATTGCTATTTCTTTCTCTTTTCCTCCTATTTCTATTTTTTATATGCTGTGTGTTTCCCTTTAAGGGAGAGGCTTAGCTTCCTGAGTAGCTCTATGTATTCTGCTTCTCTTCTTCATGTCTTTGTCTTTTCCTAAATTCGGACTACATATCCCTGAATACTCCATCTCTGACTGTGTCCCTAGTTTATCTTCTCTTCAGCTTCCCTCTAGTACATTATCTCCTCTTTAATCTTTCCTTGGATCTAATCTGTTGTCTGTGAAAGCTCATACATCCAGCATTGTCCTCGGCCCTGTTCTTTTTGTATTGTCATAAACCACACTCTAGAATAGACAGAAGAAGTAAAACAAAGAGTAAGAAGTTTAAATGTACAGGATATGAAATGGGATGAAGCAATGGCTAGAAAACCTGAAACAAAATTAAGAAAAGCTACTGACTGAAAACCCACAGACCCAGATGCAGTACATAACTTCTGGCTAAAAGTATTAACATTTCTACACAAAGACTTAACTGAGTAATAACTACTTCTGTGCACACCCCAAACAGACACCAGCCTGGTTAACAACAGAAAAAGCAAAACTCCTCCTTAAGAGTAAACCTGCAAGCTACCCTAAAAACTATAGACCAATAACTTGCCTTCCAATGATATATAAAATACATACTGGAACTGATGCTATCAGAGTTTATAGTTATTTAGAAAAAAACTCAATTATAGCAGTAGAACATATGGTAACAAAAGAAAATCATATGAAACAAAGAATCATTTGCTGCTAGAAAAAACGTAATAGAGAATTGTAAAAAAAAGGAATAATCTAAGTATAGCATGGGTAGATTGCAAAAAATTATTTGACATCATTCCAAATTCATGGATAAAGGAGTGCTTACAGAATAATAAAATACAGCCTACATTGATCAGTTACACTACAGCACCCATGAAACAATAACAAACCACTTTGCAGTTAAAACATGATAAAGGGCAAATTATTATCCCGGGAGTATTCCACAGTGAGTCTCTGTCACTGCGGCTGTTTTGTCTTGCTCTTAACCCATTAATCAATTTAATTAACAGATTAAGCCATTGTTACCATTTGGCTCACAAATAAAATAACGACTTCTCATCTGCGTTTTATTGGATGACTTAAAACTGAATAGTCATAAAATGAGGAATTGAAAGCACAACTGCAAGTGGCTAAAACTTTCTCAGATGATATACGAATGTCATTTGGTTTTGATAAATGTGTAAAAGCAATGTTTAAATCAGGGAAGCTGCACCACCAAGAAAATATCTGTCTGGGACAGGAATGTGATATAAAGGAAGTTAAGCAGAAGGTAGTGTATACATATTTGGGAATTGATGAAAGATTGGCAATAACACGTTTCCAAATGTGAATAAAACTCAGTAAAGAGTACTTCAGAAAACTAAAACTAATATTCAAAGCTGCCTTGCCATCTAGGAATAAAGTCCAAGTTGCAAACCGATTTACTTTTCCTTTCCTAACTTACGGTTTTGCGGTGTTTGACTGTCCCCAAATGGTAATGAATCAGATAGACAGGAAAACAAGAAAAATCCTTCATGCTTATCAAATGATGTATAAAAATCAGTGATATACCAAGATTATACATTCCCATTTCTGAAGGAAGTATAGGACTCCTCAAAATTGATTACATGCGTTGATATGTAGTCATGGGACTGAATGCATGCCTGCTTATCTCGCCTGATCCAAACATAGTGAGCATTTTAAAACATGAGCAGAAGTTTAAGTTGACTTTTTTGCTTAGTTTAGAATAAGGATTTTGGTGTCGAGTGAGAATGAAAATCAATCCAGAAGTATACAAAAACCAGACCACAACTGAATATGGCAAAAAAAAACAAACAAAAAACGAAAGAATATAATAAGAAGGATCAGACAAGAAGGAAAGAAATGTGAAAAAGGCATAAAAATTGTAGCAAAAGCAGAGATTTCCTGGAACAACATCACATTGATCAGGATTTGATGAGGAATGGTCAAGGAGAGGTAAACTGAAACCAAAAGATGAAAGGTTAATAATGGCAGCCCAGGACAGTGGACTACATACACAATGGTTTACAAAGTCCACTGGACATGTAGGAGAATCAGACAAATGCAGGTTCTGTAAAAAAGAACTGGAAAAAGTCATACATCTTCTGACTGGACGTGATACACTTATAGCAGAGGGCCTGCATACTGAAAGGCATAATAATGTGTCAAGATTGTTGCAGTGCGGTTGTGCAAACATTTCCATATTGTAGAGAATGAGAAAGTTTATATCGTATGTGATCAACCATTACTGACAGTTCAAAAAAAGAAAAAGCTACAAGAAAACTAGATATAATAGTCCATGAAAAAAAGAAAATTAGCATTAATCACTGAAACTGCTACATCGAGTTATTACAGTGTCTTACATACAGAGCAACATAAAGTCATAAAATACCATGATTTGTAGGCAGAAACTAGAGCAATCTGGAAGAAAGATACCTAGGCAGTTTGAATAGTAGTAGGAGTAACAGGTCTAATAAAAAAAGAGTTTACAGTCTGACTTAAATGTGCTAAATTATGTGAATGGTGAAATACATGGTTAATGCAAAGAAATATGACAGCCTTGGACCATGACACAATTCTGATTTACATTTTCTGAAAGTACTTATACAATTAACTTACATACAGGCAGCTCTCCTTGAGCTATAGTGTATATACATGTGGGTATACCTGAGAGTATGAGCACCTCAGCATACACTTCCCTTAAATACCATTGTTGTTACACATAATTAATGAGCTTTATTACTGTAGAATGTTTCATAAACATGTCTGTGGACATCCACATACATTCTTGAATCTCACCACATTAACCAGTTGCTCAGCATAATTGTTCAGAGCTCAGTGTAATTGACCAGTGGTTGCCAAAGTATATATACATGTACAACATGTTTGATATCCACTGGTGGGCTGATGCCAACCTCATTGTACCAATTTTCAAATTAAATAATGCTACAAGTAGACATCATTCCTTTGCTGCCTGTGACTGAGTAGTTTCACGAGTCTAATGAGGGATGAGTACAGTGGGAAAATGACCTCCTTTTTTTCTGAATGAAAACCCCTTAGTGATGAAGTGTACCACATAGAAGGATTTCCTGACTGTTATGGTGAAGTGGTTATCGAAGGTGAGACCACTGTCCACCTGTGTCCCTAAGTCTCTTATCACACTTTTGATGTTTAGTGTACTGCCACCTATGTGGTAATTGACGGGTACATGTTTTTTTCCCAAAGGGGATAAATATTCATTTCTTGGCATTGAGCTTGAGCCCATGGCTCTGGTACCAAGCATCTGTTTCTGTAAGGCCCCTTTGTAGAATATCCACATCATTTGGGTATTAAATAATGGCTCCCAGTTTGCAGTCATCTTTGAACTTTGTAAGCCAGAGTCCCTTAGTGTTGGCCTGTACTTCAGAGAAGTAGATGCCAAACAAGAGCAGTCCCAGGACAAAAATCTTAGGTACTCCACTTGTCACTAGTTAGGAGCTGGATTTGGAGTCGGCTACTTTTACAGTCTGGGTTCTGTCAGTAACCCAGTTGGCAACCCATCGAGTGATGTAGGGATTAATGCCCAGTTTAGTAAGTTTATCTATAATTCCAGAGTGGGGGATGGTGTTGAAGGCCATGGTGAGGTCCAGAGAGACTGTGTGGACCACCTTACTCTTGTCCATGGCTCTTTAGACTGATTCGAAGAAGTCAATCAGGTTCAGGAGACAAGATCGGCCCTTCATGAACCTAAACTGCATGGGCTCCAATTTTTGAAAGTTGCCAATGTCTTTGTTTATAAGTTCCATGATAATACGTTCCATGGCTTGCAGATCAGGCTCATCAGACTGATGGGGTGGTAGTTCTTGGGATCCAAGGTGGATCCCTCCTTGTGGAATGGGATAACTGTAGCTGTGCACCACTCAGTAGGCACAAAGCCTGAGGTGAGGCTATGATTAAACATGACACTTAGATGAGGTGCCAATTCATTTTATAGTTCATGTAGTACACAGCCTGGGATGTCATCTGGTCCCATGGATGATGTATTCTTAGCTTTGGAGAGTGCGTTTTTTTTACCTGTGTGGCCGTTATTACCGGAATTTGGCAATCTTTCTGTATTGAGATGATCCCTTTAGAGGGTGAGAGGGGGGTGAAGTTTGCACTGAATCAATCTGCCAGGATATTGGCAATATCCTTGGGATCAGTATATTCAATGCCATTCTGTTGTAGCTCAGAGCAAATCTGAGCATTGTCATTTATATTCTTGACATAGCTATAGAGTGCCTTGTGGTTGTCTTTGGAATCTTTGGCAATTTTATTTTCATAACTAGCTCTGGGGGATTTTGTGAGGGATCTCAGCTTCTTACTTTGGCTGGTAAGGGAGTTTATTTGCATTCTGGGATCTTCCTCTTTTCTGCAACAGTTTCTTCCTTTTGTTGTAAAGTTTGTTTATGGCAAGGGACCACCAGATTGGCTTCCTTTTTTTGGAGGAGAGCGTCTTGGTTCTATTGGGGATGGCACGATTCATGCACGAGTGGATGTGCTCATACAGTGCCTTAGTGTAGGATTCAGCAGTCAAACTTTCAGTTCCCGTCTGCATGGATGTCATGAAGTCTGTCACTTCTGACTTGAGTAGCATGAAGTTGGCTTTGGAGAAGTTTTTTACAGAGGTTTCCTTACTGGGGGGTGGGGGTGGGATGTGGATGTCAAAGATGATTAGCTTATGGTCAGACCTGGCCAATGAGGAGGTGACCATAGGTGTGGACCATCGATTTCCCATGCTGATAATGACCAGGTCTAGGATATTGGAGCCCCTGGTGGGACTAAGGATTAGTTGATCCAGGGCACTGGAATTTATGAATTCCAAGAACTGTTGGCCAACGGTGTTGGTATATGAGCAGTTTTCCCAGTTAATGGCAGGGTAGTTGAAATCACCCAGTATTAGGGTGTTTGGCTGTATCGTAATATTTTCCAGTATGTTTAGAAAGGTGTAGTGAGAATCTTGGGGCATGGTGGGGGATGTGTAGTAAGCTATAATTTGGATTGCAGTCTTATCTAGTATTAGTTGCACTTGGAGAATTTCAGATGTATTGTGTTGGGCAACTAGTCTGGTGTTGTGAATATCCTTGGTGAATATGGACACACCTCCACTTTTAGTGTTTCGATCCTGGTTTGGTTGCTGAAAAGTGTGGTAAGAGTTGCAGCCTGGGTTTGCAGGAGTGCTCTCTGGAGCCTTAAACCAGGTCTCAGTTACTGCACAGATATCAATGTTCCCCATTTTTAGGAGTGCCTCAAGAGAGTGCATTTTGAGGTTTAGACTGCTAGCATTGTGTAGCATTACCTTTAGATTTTGCATGCTTATACCTGTTACGGTGGTGGTTTTGTCATTTGAACTTTGCCTAAAAAAAGCACTATAGGGGTGGGAAAAGCCTTAGCCAGTAATCTGAATCCCAGGGGTGAATGGTCTTTCTCCTTTATCAGGTTCCGAGAACAAACTGCTCCTGAGACTTCAGTGTCTTCTAATATTATAGCATTATTTCTGTACAGAATGACATCACATACATCTGGTCATCTGACTTCTGGTTCCCATGCACCCACATTGCTAAAAGCTGTCAGGACTAAGCACCTATGTGTTACCATCCACACAGACAGAGCTTTGCTCAGATCTGCTGCTGCTCCTGGAAGTCATAAAACAATTTCAAATCACTACCCTCCCTGAGTAGCAATTAACTACCTGCTAGAAAATATAAAAAAAGTCTTCCTGATACTTGGTTTCCAAGACATTTTGTCTCTAGCTGCAACCAGAACTATAAGATACAATTTTATGGCCTAATTTAATTTCAACTATTTTTCAAAGTTTGCTGTAGATGGGTTGTGATTAACCTCTTCCCTTCCAGTATCCTCTGTTAAAGCATATACATTTAATTCAGTTACAGTAATACATGTACAATTCTTTTCTTTCCAGCAGGGCACACCGTTGATACATTCTAACACAAGCAGCTTTACAAATAAATTTTTCAAAACGAACATTTGTACAAAATCAGTTTGATATATAAATGACATATAATTCTTTATAAAATTCCAGCTAGCTGTGCTGGCATCTGTTACACATCCACTGCCCTACTTCTCCTTGTATGGCTGGCAGTACATCCTATTATCAGAGTTTGACCAAAAGAATGTCTAAATTCAAAAAAGGTTTAGACCTTAAGATAGCTAATCCATCATAGCTTGAAAATAAATGTGTCATTCTGAGCTTTAAATGTCCCAGGCAGGACCAACATATTAGCAGATTGTCTTTTTCACTCACAGATCATGAAATTCAGAGAGTTGTTCACAGAAGCACAGGATATTCATCAAACTATTCCAGACACTCTCTGGATGCTTAGAAACTATGACAGCCTTGTTGGTTTCTCAGTCTTGGTCAGCATATGGATCTTCCATTTCCACCTTTTACTGGTTTGAAGGCAGTAGTCCTTCAAGATACAGAATCTGGTCTCCCTAGATTGTCTGCTGGTTTTTAGTTTTTGGATGTTTACTTAAATATAGCAGTTAAGATGATTCACATCCACATTTTGGCACTCAGTTTCTGGTTGGAAATGTTAGGACTTCCAGACTTTACCAAAGACTGATTGGTCTCCAGAATTTCTTTTTGGGTTGGGGAAAATACTGAGTCAGGTTGTAGATGGTAGTTGTCTCATTAGCAGACGACTGTTACTGGTCATTATTAATGATATCTATGAAATAATGCCCTGCTATCATCTGTATACCACATATGTAACTTTAGCGATTGGGATCTATTGGGGTTGTTTCACATAGTTGAACTACTGCTGAATTTAACTTTTGGAGATGTCTGTCTTCTTGACAATGTCTTCATTGCCATTCCAAGATGCATAAGCAGTCTCAGGAACATATAATTAAATTGTTCATGAGTCCTTTCTTAGTACTTTGTTCAATTATTTGGGGCAGGACCCTTTCAATCCTGTCTTCTTCTGTATCAACTCTTGATTTTGTCTTTCAAGGATTACACAACAGAAGAATCACCCCCAGAGTTCTTGTATCCACCTTTACGTGGCATTACAAGTACAGAACCTGCTTAGCCTGGGCATATCACTTGACTCTTTTTGAATTGGTAGAGCAACTAATTTGGCTTGGTAGGGTCAGTCCTTTGAGGTTATAAAAATGTCACGCACTGGTCATCTGCCTTTTAGAAATGCATTAGATAATGTATTTTAGGTAAGAATGTGCTATTTCTTTTTCAGCTCTGGTCAATATGGTTTAATTTGGACATTTCTACATTTTGTTAGCAGCCAAGGGAGCACCAATGAGTCCCAATGGACATAATTAAGAGCTAGCCCCTCCATTTGTGGAAGTGGTTTAAAGGGACCACCCAGGTTTGTGGTGTGTGCAGTTTTTTCCCCAAGTTTCAAAAACTGATTCAGCACATTGGTATATGGCATTCAATATTGTTTCACACAAGGGACAATGAAACTGGGCTTTCATATAAGAAGCTTTTTTTCAGAAATGTTTAAGGTGTTGTTCATGGAAAAAGTCCAGAGAATTTGTTGGTTCAATATAGCATCTATTCAAGTAGTAGATTAAAACTGAGCCATAGATTCTGCTGGGCAGCTCCAGCTTTGGGATTTCATGTAGCTGACTACACCGCTTAAACTTACAAGACAAAGATGCACTTCGATTCCAGATAGATGGCAAACATTTATCTGTTGTTGATTATGATTTATTGAATTTGAATTTTGCTTGCTTATTCAGAAGTCACTGGAATTGCGTGGTTAACAAAGTATTTAGTAGTTGTTTTCCAAAAAGAAGAAATAAGTACTTATTTTCTTCAGTTACATTATATAACTGTTTTTCGTTGGTTAAATGATAAACGCAGCTGACTTGTGAAAGTAGAGAAGGACCTCATTCAACAGTTGTGCATAGCATACCACATGTAGCTAGGGTTCTGGGCTCTAATGCAGACATTGTTTGTTGGTGTACATTTAAATCTAGCATTTCCTAAGTAGGTGTCAGTTATCCATGTATGTTAAATAATTACACGTGTATGTATGAGTATGGGAGCGCTTTAGAATCTCGAATTCCTGAAAACTTGAACCTCATAAGGTTGAGCCCATATAATTGAGTTTTCAGAACCTCAAAATTGTAACATGTTAAAAAAAAAGGTTTTAATTTAGTTGAATATAAGTTTTTTGCAGGGTGAAATTCCTCCAGCACCCTCCCTACTTAAATATACCATCTCCGTGATCACACTATAGTGAGGAAACAGGAAATCTCCCATTCTGTCCTTCTGCATACAGTGCTGAATGGGAGATTTCCCTTTTCCCCACTGCGAGATCTTGGAGTTGGTGTATTTAAGTGGGTGGTATGGGAGGTGCAGGGAGGCTTGCCCCCCTACAGAAACGATGTGTTTGACTTTTTTTTTTATTTCAATTTGGAATTTCGAGTTTCTGAAAACTCGATCATATGGTCTCGACCATATGAAGTTCGAGTTTTCAGAAATTTGAGATTCTGAAGTGAAACCATGAGTATATATACATCACTTTGACAATCAGACTTGGTAAAATATATAACATGCGAATGACATAGCTTCATTTATGGACTCATGACAAATGCTGATATATTGATGAATAAAATGTGATAATTTTATCAGCTGACACTTGTCATTGTGCATTAATTGGTTGAATTCTATGTACAACTACATCGGGAATGGGCCGGCGCTATCATTTGAGCCAGAATGTATAGAGAAAGGTGCAGAAATTGGGTCTTATAGTGAAATACAACTAGTAAAGCAATTCCTGGCATTTTCATGTGTCCCCTTCTAAGAGATTCCTTCTAAATTTGAAGAGCTATTGCAATTCTTCCCATCAGCTACTATGGAGTTTATCAATTCATTTGATCAATATTGCATTTTGGGGCAGAAATGTAAGTTTTCTCTGCACTTTTCCGTTGCTCTGCAGTTACCACCTATGTTTCTGCCAAAGGTTAGGTCTGTGTTTGATGTCAATGAAGGTTGTCTTCCATGTGTCCAAAATGTGGTTTTAGGATGGCATAAGATACTCAAATGTCTTATGGGTCAAACATCTACCAACATAAATGATATCATATATTGTCTAGTGAAGGAGCAGGCTTGTGTTAATTAATTTAGAGTTCATTACTGATCTGGCAATATCTTCAATCAACCAAGGAAGAATATTATCGACAGGGAGAGCAATCTCAGATGCATACATGAGAAAAGGCTTTCAGTATCTGTTTTGTACTTTCTCAAATAAATCTTATTGAATATGCAGTCATACATAATACTCCACTATATTCCATTAGAAATGTAATCAAAATTAGCTATGGTTACATTAGTGAAGTATGTGATGAGGATGTAATGCTGTTATGGCTAACATTCTTCTACTAGTATGCTATTTCTTTCAACATCATGTTATGGGACATTCTGAATAAATGCATGGAATGCTTCATTTTGACATTTGCACCTCCTAAGAACATTAAGGTCACTATGCAATGTATTTTTGCCATATCTGTACATGCACATTTACACTGTTGCATTCTTGTTGTTTATTATTCACTTATAACATGGCTTCTGTGCCCTAAGTACTGGAATATCACCTATATTCATAGCTTACACCAAGTATACAGCTGTTAAATTGGCATATGGTCATTAAAGTGCGAATTATTGACTATATTTTATGAAAATATATGCTTGTTGTGCTTTTATGGAAAATGGGAGCAGAATAAGTGCTTAAATGCAAAAACAACATCAAAATTGTAAAAAATATTGCCATGCATAACATAGTCAGGCTTACAAATACATTACCTGTTATATGCATTATTACATCTGTCTGTTGAAATCTTTTTTTGTGTGCATGTCTGTGTGACACTTATTATGACAGATAAGGTAACGATGAACAATGACATAAATGTGTACAGCTGCAGGTTATATGCCTATTGCACATCATTTATTTTTGGGATAATGAAATTGTTCATTGCTATGATTGTCAGGACAACATTAATTATTAGCAAAGCTCTGCTTTTTCACAATGTTTCATAGCTTTTTAATGTCTCCAGCACATGATTTCTCATTTTAATGTAACACATAGATGACAAATATCAATTTGCCACATCGACTGCACCCAGGGTTATTAGCTTTCCACAGGGGTTTACCTTAGACATTCTGATGAAAATGTAGCCAGTTATGTACCTTACTTTTTGCTATAGGTCAGTGTATCATCTGAGTGGAATATACACCCCGACCACCAATGACCCAATGCAAAATGTTGTTTTAATGCATAATGCAATGATAAATAATTTGTCACCCATAGTTGCATAATACATATCAAAGGTATCTTATCTGTATGTGTAGGCCCTGCCACTGGGCCTGTTAGGGATCAGTGTACTACCATTTGTACTTGTGTGAGCATGCACTCATCAAATAGACAGCACAGGCAAAACAACTCTTTTGAATTGTTACCAGCATGAGCTTTGTCATTTGGTAAGCAAACCAACATATTGTTTACATTTTCGAGAGATGACTACTAAATTGTCATAATGAAGTGTTTAAAAGGTTCATGTGTACATAAGGTGTACAACTTACATATGCTGCACATCCATGTGTTATTGATTATAATGCTTGTAGGATGCAACTTTGACATTTCTGCTACTTGCAGTGTTGTATTTTTTGATGTAAGTGTTTTGTAAAATTCTACTACTCTGATATTTCATCACTTTTAGATTTGTTTTAATTGTGCTGAATTTGCTCAACATTTGCTAGATTCAGTTAAACATAATAGAATCATCTGTCTCTCTCTCTCTCTTTCTCTGCATATATATATATATATATATATATATATATATATATATATATATATATATATATATGTCTTTCTCTGTATATATATATGTGTGCGTCTGTGTGTGTATGTGAGTGTGTATATATATATATATATATATATATATATATATATATATATATATATATAGGTCCACTTATTTGGAGAAACAGGTACTAATATGGCAGATTAGGTTAGAATCTTATAGGCACCCAGGTCTCAATGAAGATGTCAGTATAGCCCCTATCTTGAAACTAAACTAAAATCTATTGAAAGGTAGAGAAATTTTAAATTTGATTTTTAATTTTAATCTTTTATTTTTTGTATGAGCATTTTTGCACAAGAAAATTATGAGGTTTAGAAAAGCATTTAAATTTATCAAACCTGTTGTTTTGTGTTAACTGTCATTTGGGAAATATGAACAGTTTCTTTTACTTATTTTTTATTATTGTATTTAAATTAAGTGTTGGTTTGGTTCCATATATATATATATTACATGGTATTCTTTTTGGTTGCTGGAATTGAAGTTATGACTTTAAGTTTTGTAATAGGTCTATATTACATAATCGAAATTTTAAAAGTTCGAACATCATATGGTCAACACTATATGATCGAACTTTTAAAAGTTTGAAAATGTAATAAAAAAAAATAAACCAAAGAAAAAACCTACCTGAAAGGTTTAAGCAGAAAGACAAGCCCCCCTGCGCCCCCCACGTGGGGGCTGCACTCCCCACACCTCCCGCTTTTTAAATATACCAACACCGAGATTGCACTACAGTGCAGAAAAAGCAAATCCTCCCATTCTGCACTGTACAGAGAGCTCTGTTGAAACATTCAAACTTTTAAAAGTTCAATCATATGGTGTCGACAATATGACGTTTAAACTTTTAAGAGTTCGACAATGTGATATATACCTTTTGGTAACAGCTGTGAGGTCATATGATGTAGTTATTATTTAAACTGATTAAGTTTTATGCTTTTTTTGTATCTGAAGAAGTTGTATGAACTGTAAAACAAAAGCACTAATATTTCATTAAAAGTATCTTGCTTTTTTCCCACTTTTCTGAGATTTAAAAAAGTTCAGTTACAGGCTTGCTGTTCTTGAACTGTTTGTAAGTTTCTTGGAGGCCATTTTTTGCTTGGGCTAAAGGGAAGTCTCTCTGTTGATCAGTGGCAGTGAAAAACATTGAGCAGTCTGCCTGCCCCTGTGGGAGTGGTTACTGACTTGAAACTGTAGTTTTATTGGCCATTTTGGGTCAATTCCAAACTCCTTCATCTTCCTCTCTTAAAACCTGGTTGCCTCGTGGTTTTGGCATCTTTTCAGGCTTGTTGGCTGTTGGTGAAGCACCCACCAAGAGGAGAAAATGCTGAGAGAATAAAGGAGCCACTTTTGAGATTTTAAGTATTTTTTCTCTGTTTATTTGCTAAGTTTTTCTGCATAGTCACCTATTTTGAGCATTTTCTGGCTTGTTAAACTTGATTTCTGCATTAGTAACTGTATTTAGAGCACAACCTAGAGCTGTTTACTGAATTTCCTGTTTGCACTTATTTTTAAAATCCTTTTTTTTCTCAAAACTTGCATTTTATCTGTCTTTGGCCTAGCACTCTTGTGTGGAGTCATTTACTGCACTGTTATAACTTGTTGATACTTGTGAACCTCTGCTATCTCTGAAAAAAAAACAAAAAAACAAAAAAAATCTTGATTTTTTCCCACTTTTCTGAGATTTAAAAAAGTTCAGTTACAGGCTTGCTGTTCTTGAACTGTTTGTAAGTTTCTTAGAGGCCATTGTTTGCTTGGGATAAAGGGAAGTCTCTCTGTTGATCAGTGGCAGTGAAAAACATTGAGCAGCCTGCCTGCCCCTGTGGGAGTGGTTACTGACTTGAAACTGTAGTTTTATTGGCCATTTTGGGTCAATTCCAAACTCCTTCATCTTCCTCTCTTAAAACCCTCTTTTGCGTGGTTTTGTGCGTTTTTGTGCATAGCGCAACAGCGGGCTGCGCCGCCTAATTGGGTTTAAACTATTCCTGGCTCAACAAAGTCTGCTCTTCACTTTTTCCCTTAGAACTGCTCTAGCTCTCAATTTAAACACCATATTCTTATTCTAAGGCCCTTCACTGGTCCAATTAAGTAATCCTACAAGTTAGCACTATTAAACCATAAGCACTACTTACTCTTATACTCTCTACGATTACCCTGTCCTCTATTGGTCCATCTTAAATTCAGTTTCCCTATATTACTCTAGCATGTCCAAAGGTCAGTCAATGGTTTCCTCTCCAGTCCAGCTGGTGAATCTGGGAATTTTGAGGCAATGTTACAACTGTCTTATGTACACGGACAACCCTCTCCTCCTCCAAACAGGTTCAAATATATGTGAGAGATGCAACTATTTAGCCAAACTGGAGGCTGAGCTCTCTCATCTCAAAACTGGTGTAACCAGTCAGGAGGAGAAGGTAACCTCACACAACACAATTCCAGTATCACATAGTCCCACCACATCAGCGAACCAAACACATAAATACACAAAAACATACTCGGAGGCTCTAAATAAAAGTCTACCTAAGCAATAGAGAACTCCAAAGCAGATATCCAAGCAAACGCTACCTCAAAACAAAACACGCACAACACATAGCCCACAGAGTCAGTGTGCCAAGCAGCCACAGCCCTTAAGGCTGAATAACACACCTGATACTCTTGTAATAGGTGACTCTATTGTCAGACATACTGATGTCCCACTCACCAGGCTGAATAAAGAGAAGGTCATGGTGAGCTGCCTGTCGGGTGCTAGGATCCGTCACATAATGCAAGCACTCAGGTCATTCCAAAGCAAATACAAATATGACTCAGTCATTGTACATGCTGGTGTGAATGACCTGAGATGTACCTCCCTGGACTACATGAAAAGAGACATAGAGGAGCTCTCTGATCATGTAGCCCAGGCTGGTATGACCCTGACCTTGAGCAGCATCTTACCCTCACCTATAATGATGCCACAGTACAAAGACAAAATTATCGATTTAACAATTGGCTAAAATTTTGGTGTCATTCAAAGGGGATCCAGTGTCTGTCAGCCTGGAATGACATGCTCGACAAGCCACGTTGCTTTGCTAGGGATGGCTTGCACCTGTCACCACTGGGCTTTCGGATATTAGCAAAGGCTCTTGCCACCCCCATAGTGCCTTTTTTAGGCAAGGCTCAAAAGTCAAACCCACCCTCATAGACAGCACAAGGAAAAAGAAACTAAGGGTAATGCTGCTTAATGCCAGAAGTTTTAACCTCAAGATGCACGCACTCGAAGTTCTCCTCAGTATGGAGAACATTGATATCTGTGCAGTGACAGAAACCTGGTTCAAGGCTCCAGAGAGCACCCCAGCACTACCAGGCTATACCTCATATCATGCTTTTAGGCCCCAAAACCTGATCCGAACCACAAAAGGAGGGGGAGTTTCCATATTTATCAAGGATATCCACACTTCCAGGTTAGTGGCATTGCATGAAGTATCGGAGACCATCCATGTGCAACTAACAGTGGGCAAGACTGCTTTTCAGTTTATAGCATCCTACAGACCACCCTCTCAAAGTCAGGAATCCCACTCGGCTTTCCTGAAAACATTGGAGAACATGAAGATCTCTCCGAACACCATTATACTGGGTGACTTCAACTACCCAAACATTGACTGGGAGCACTACTCAAGCCCCAGCACCTCAGCCCAAAGGTTCCTGGAAATTATAAACTCAAATGCTATGGAACAACTAGTCACCAGTCCCACAAGAGGGGACAACATACTAGACCTGATCATTACCAACATGGGGACTCTATGCTCCACACCAGAAGTATATCCCTCATTGGTAAGATCAGACCATAAATTAATTTCACTGGATGTCCACATCCCGACCCCACCCCCAGCCAAGAAAACCACAGTGAAAAACTTCTCAAAAGCGAACTTCTCACTTCTCAAAACCGAAGTGGAATCCTTCAAGGCCCCAGGGCCAGTGGAAACTATGGCCCAAACTGCAGAATCCTATATAAACGCATTCTACGGACATCTCCAGGAATGCATGGATCATGCTATCCCAAACAAAACCAAGACCCAATCATCCAAAGGCAGGCATCCAGTCTGGTGTATCCCTGCCATAAATAAACTGTACAACAGAACGAGGAAGCTACTACATGATAGAGCAAAATCCCTAATAGGGAAGGCATCTCTGATCAGTACTAGCAAAAAATTACGATCCCTCATAAAATCCTCCAAGGCCAGCTTCGAGAGAAAAATTGCACAGGACACCAAAGACAATCATAAGGCTTTTTCCAGTTACGTTAGGAACCTGAGATGCAACTCCCAGACTTGTTCTGAGTTGATTCTAAACGACAAAAAATACACTGAACCCACAGACATCACCAATATCCTGGCAGACAGGTTCAGTGCAAACTTCTCCCCCCCAAAAGAGCAAGTATCTATCCCAGCAGAGGGCTGCCTCCCAAACATCTCTGATGCTCAGGTGAAGGCTGCCCTCTCCAAAGCAAAAACACTGCTTCCATGGGACCAGATGGCGTCCCAGGTTGCGTCCTACATGAACTCCAAGAAAGACAGGAACTAATCCCTCAAATAAAACAGCTATACCATCTCAGCCTCACTACAGGATATGTGCCCACAGAATGGCGTACAGCAACAGTGGTCCCACTCCACAAAGGTGGAGCCTCTACGGACCCTGGAAACTATCGCCCCATAAGCCTGACTAGCTTAGTCTGCAAGGCTATGGAGAGGATCATCATGGAGCTCATAAACAAAGACATTGGGGACCTACAGACACTAGATCCTATCCAGTTCGGCTTTGTCAAGGGCAGATCCTGCCTTTTGAACCAGGTTGACTTCTTCAAAACAGTCACCAAAGCCATAGATGAAGGGAAGGTAGTCCACACAGCCTATCTGGACCTTGCAAAGGCATTTGACACAATACCTCACTCGGGCATCATAGATAAGCTATCCAGCTTAAATATAAACCCCTATGTCACAAGATGGGTCACAAACTGGCTCAAAGACAGAACCCACAGAGTGAGAGTTGCTGGATCCATGTCAGACTCGAAACCGGTCACAAGTGGCATCCCACAGGGTTCTGTCCTGGGACCACTCTTGTTCGGTATATACTTTTCCGAGGTACAGGCAAACGTGGGAGGACTATGGCTCACCAAGTTCGCAGACGACTGCAAACTGGGTGCCATAATCGACTCTCCAGCTGACACAAACATCCTTCAAAAAGGTCTCACAGAGACAGATAACTGGTGCCAGCGCCATGGTTTAAAGCTAAATGCCAAAAAATGTATAGTCATACCATTTGGCAAAAACAATGTGCCCACAAATTACCACATAGGCGGAAACCCATTAAGTACAGAGAAAGTTATTAGGGACCTGGGAACCCAAGTTGATAGCAATCTCTCCTTTGAAAACCACATTGCCAAAGTGGTTAGAAAGACCTTCTACATAGCCCACCAGGGTTTCACATCTAGATCAAGAGAGGTAATCGTGCCCCTTTATTCATCCCTCATCAGGCCCATCATAGAATACACTGCCCCTTTTGGGATGTACCTCACCCGACACCTGCAGCAATTAGAAAAACCCCAAAAGTATCTCACCAAGAGGATCAAGGGTCTCAAACAGATGCCATATGCTGCTCGGTTAAAAAAACTCCAGCTCTACTCAGTTGCATACCACCTACTTCGAGGCGATCTATGCCTGACATACAAAGCTATGTCAAATCCAGAATTAATAGACATGCTCCACCTCAGTAAATCTAAATCCCTTAGAGCCACACGCTCGAGGGACTTGAACCTCAGCACAGAAATAAATAGAACTTGCTGGAGGGACAGGTTCATAACCCAGAGGCTCCCTTTGCTCTGGAATAGAATTCCAGTTCATGTGAGGCAGAGCACCTCACTGAATCTCTTCAAGAAGAATCTCGATAGGTGGATGGGGGATCGTAGGTTTGTCCCAGGGATTACTCCTGTGTCACTATTAGACAGAGACACAGTAAACTAAACCTTAAAAAGGGCACAGTATACTCAAATCAAGGGGTGGCGTAAGCCATACAGAATCGGGCTAGGCTTATAATTGCCCCAGGGCAGATAGCCTAGTATGAACCTATGAACCTATGAACCTTAAGTTGTTTGTCCTTGAAGCTCGGCCCTTTGCCTGGTTTTGTGGATTCACAGTTTGTACTTTTTTGTTGGTGGATTTTTATACTATGGTTATACTGTGACTTATGTTTATGAAGTTTAATAAAGGTTGTCAAATATCATTCGGTGTGATGTGTTTATTGAAGGGGACCAGGACAAATACACACACACACACACACACACACACACACACACACACACACACACACACACACACACACACACACACACACTCACACATATATACATATTTAGCCATGCTAGACTATTTACAATGTGTTGGTTATCATCCTGAATATTTACTGGAAATGCTCTTTTATGGGAATTTTAATGTGTTTGTACTTGAAGGTAAAGAATGTGTTTCAAGCATGTTATTTAATGAGGAATGTGACATAAACCTATCTCTCTCTGCTGCATCTAAGAGTAGGAAATATATTTTTGATCTCTTATACTATTATTATGAAAAACATACTTTTTTCTGTATTTTTTAATGCTGGTTCTGCGGATATTGTGCCTATGCACTTTGTTATCTAGTATAAGCTTAATTCTAAATTGTTTTTCTATTAGACATGTTGGCAGTTGTTACATTCTGAGTCTTTCTGTAAAACTACAAAAGTGTATCACTATAGAGGAAACAGCTTTGGATTAAGTTATACAGATTATTTTGTTTGCTGGTTCTTTATTTTCCAACTTGAGCTTTAGGGGGTACTTTTCCATGAGGTTGTTGTTCTGTGTGTCAGTATTTATTTTCTGCATTTCATAAAATAGATGTATTACAACTACACATTATTCTTATAACTTGGAATGTGTTATTTACACAATTACTTGCTCCTTTAGCTTTTAGAAAATGGCAAAACCAAAAGGAGGTCAGAGCAACATGTAGGTGATGTTAGGAATAGACTTTCTGAAAGTGCTATAGCTCAATATTTTTATATAAACATATATTAGAGAAATTTAAAGCCTACAGAATATAATTTTGGAACAAGTTTACTATAGCAGTAGGAGAAGTATCTCTTTGAAATACTTTATGTAGTTTAAGGAAAGTTTATTTATTCAGGAATTTGGGATTTTGAGACCTGGTGATAATGTTGAGGTTTATAGGAAGGGTGTCATTGCTTAATTTCTTTTTAGCTTGTTAATTTATTCATTGTTTTAACTGACTTTTCGTTTAAACATTTGATTTTCAGATAATTTTGTGCTCTCAGGAGGACTGTTCTCCAAGTAAATAGTGAATAAAATGTTCCTGAACAGCTACTCTTCATAATTATTTTATTCAGTGTATTTTTCACTGCAATATGATCCTTCTTGAAATTGTACTAGAAATGATCATCTCTCCTCTCAATAACTTTAGATACTATAGTTTTTCAGGCCCTAAAGAGATACCAGAAAGCCTATTTTGTACTACCCTGAAGACTAGTATAACCCCTCCTGCAAAATCTTAACAAAGCATTAAAAAGGGCTGCATCCCTAATACCTGAAATCAGACATCGTTCTCTCATTTCACATAGGATTTTCTTCCAAATCTACATAATTGCAGTCTGATCAACATTGTCAGCATCTCCTGAAGCTCTGAAATATTATGTATATAAGGTAGACAGAGATACTTTCTTTTCACAGTGAGAAAGGTTGCATATATGCAGACACTACATTAGAAGTTATATTTGAACTTTTTTCTCACTTGTCTCACTTTTTCAACCCAAGTTTGCTGCTGAGTTCAGGTTCATAGTTGTTCCCTATTGTTTCAGTCTTGGTGAAGCTTCATGTTATTTGAGTCACTAACCAACGATGACCCCACTCGGAAGGTCCTCTATATGGTGAAAGGACACAGATCCAGTAGAAGTATGGATCACAACTGTACCAGGTAGAAAGTGAGAGAGCTAGGACCATCATATTTTCTGGCAAGGCTAAACAATGTTATTGTTAGCCTATCCACTCCAGTTGGATATCCACAATGTGCCTATGGCTGGGATATACACACCATCAAGGCATAGTCCAACTTATGGAGTGACCTCACCTTGGACTGATTCTCTATAAGTGAGCATTTATATAGCAGCTTTGTTATCTATCAGGAACCTAAGCCTCTTGCACTTCCCTGAGCACATAACCCTTGCTTTCCTCTTAGAAAGTGCAAACAGGCAAAGTCTTTTTATTCATCTCTCTTCCCATTTAACCAACCAGTGCATGGGATGCTAGCTGAACATGTTTTTTTCCAGATCATTATCAAATGTTAATACTTTTACACCATAAATTATATTGTTTTAGAACAAAAAAAAATCACACATTTTTATCCACCATATTTATATCTATGCAAGTTTATCTATGAAAACAGAAATCAACATGTAGGTAAGTATACAGTATTTGGGACATTGGATGCAATATACAATGAGTGACATTCTCCAAAGCTCCATAATATTCATTTTATATAAATGGTAAATAACTATCATGTGATCACAGTTGAAAATCCATATTAAGTCCAGAGTATATATGCACTGAAAATATGTTACAACAGCTCTAAAAATATTACAGAAAAGGAGAACAAGAGAGGGAGGAAACATAAGGATGGAAGTAGACAATAATAATGATTTCTTTACCTGGAAATATAGATAAATGCCATAACAAAAAAATATTTTAATGCATATCAAAAATCCTTCTATGGCCAAAAAGCAAATGGTCCACCAAACATCAACACAGACCAAGACTGTAAAACATTAAACCTTACATCAGTGTCAACATAGTCTTATATGATGTATCCAAATATAATTTCCTGAAAATATTACTGTGTAATGTCAAATAATGTTATGACAACATACATGTGTTAGTGTATGTGTATCTATCTATCTATCTACATAGATATATAAATATGCAGGTTCATACTCTGTAGCTGTATATGTATATATATATATATAGAGAGAGAGAGTGAGAGAGAGGAATGTTACAGCAGAAAATGTATGTATTAATTAAGGAAAATGTATCTACTAGATTTCAGCATAGATCTGTTTTCTACTAGAAATTACATATGAAGTGTAAAATATATATGACTATCATTGTACATGTCCTTGGAAATTGTTTATTAAGTGATGTGAAATAATTGAAATCCTTCCTCATATGTGTGTACATACTATGCAGGCTTGCAAAGGCCACACTGTATGACAATATTTAAAGCTTCATAACATGAGAGTTATTTAAATGTGAGATTATTCATATTTATTGTAAGAACAGCACTTTATTCACAGATCATATTTGTCCTTAGTTGGAATTATATTAAAGCAAAAATGTGTACTTCTGAAAAGTAGAACTTTCTGCTGTTATAACTATACTCAGAACTTAATTGTAGATTGCTGTTTTGGCAGTCAAATAAAAAATGGTTACCTTTGTAAGTTCAACAGTAATGCTCTAGATTAGAGACAGCATGCTGCATTGCCAGAAATATAGTTTTAAAATTTATGGATTCACTATTATATTATACCAGCCATAAAGATGATTTTGTGATTTCTTTGTGGAAGAGTCATTTTATACCAGCTATACCTGTGTTGGTAGATTGACACAGAATAAACAAACATGTTCTTTAATTTGGAGGCAGAAATAATACAAACTAGAAAAAATATATAGCATGTACAGGCATTTATTTTGCTTTAGGTACAATTCTGACAAATATTTTGTTGTTGTTCATCACTCAAAATATATTGCAGTGCCATATAACTCCTTTACAGAAACTCATTGATGCTACATTTCTGATATTTTTGATCTTGAAGAAAATATAGATATATCTAAAATGAGACTACAGTTACATTAAAAATTTATTTCCAGCCAGATGTGTGCAGTTTCAGTACACCATAACTTTTTGAAAGATAAAGACATTTTTTATGCTGCTTGCTGAAAAGTAACAGGGTTATGAGGATCAGTGTTGATTGGCATTAATATCTCTTAAGAATTTTTCTCTTGGATGAAGACTAATATTTGAGATACTGCTCTGTAGCAACTGATACATGCAATCTATCTTTATTAACAGATGCTGTCAAGTATTTAGTTTCTGATTCTGGCACAAAACTACAATACCTCCAACCCAGCAACATACACTCGCAAGACTTGTGGAATGCTGGAAACTGCTCAACTCTGCATAAGGACTTATCTGCCTCCTACTTCTGTTTTTCACCACAAATATTATTTTGTTATATTCCCTCTGTTTTGCAAATCATCACTCAAAACTAGTTAATGTCCCTTGTTCCTCTGACTTTCCATTTCAGATTTACTTATCTTCCTTCTTTTATACTGATCTTAAATCAGAATAAGTTGTAACCCACATAGCTTGCCAATTAGTCACCTTCACACCATGTACACACACACACACACACACACACACACACACACACACACACACACACACACACACACTGGGAGGGTGGCCTAATGGTTAAGGTGTTTAGCTTACAAGCACAAGGTGTGGGGTTTGAGTCTCATAAGGGATAATTGGCTTGGCTTAAAATGACTCGCAAGGGCAGTTAGCTTAGTACTAACCTATGAACTAATATTTATTTCCTCTGCCTTTTAAATTATCATTAAATTTTGAAAATGTGTGTAAATCATTCTTGTATTCATACCAGCACTTTTTGATATAAGCAGCCTTTCTTCATCAGGATACCATGCTGTTAGCACAGTTACATTTTACTACACAACATGTTTTGCAATAAACCTTCCTGATTTTTAACATATTTCATTTTGGATGTGTTTATTAACAGCATGTTCCCAGTGAGTTGCATAATGCATGCAGACATATTTTCATAATCTGTAATCTACAGTAGTGTAATAAATGACACTTCCCCAAGATCTAACTCCTGTTTTATTAACTACATAAAATAAGTCATACTTTCTGAAATTTTAAATTATTTCTAGGTTTATTTAAGTAAGTGGCTTGGGAACTTACACATTTCAGAGCAACCTCTGGTTTAAACACTGAAAAAGTCAGTAGGTAAGAATTGTTTTTTACACTTATAGTTTGCAGAGAGGAGTATGGGTCTGCACTATTACCGGACTTGTGGTATAGTGTTGCATCTCCTCATCCTTTATTTTCCTAATGTGTAACCTTCAGCATGTCCTTTAATCAGACAGTGTTTTGGACTGGGAATTAGAAATTTGAGCTACACTCATTTATGGTCTCCTGGACTGCATGCCTACTAACTACATTTGAAGCTAAGGCAGTTTATTCTAATAACTACCCCATTTCACCATTATATCACCATTATATCCACTAAGGATGATTAGTAATGGTGCTTTAGGCTAACCATAAGTGTATTCTGAAATGAGTGTAATTAAATTATGCTTCCCAGCAATGAGTGTGCACTACAAGAGCCTCTATATTTTAGTACAATTTTATTGTGGTCTAACAGGTAAAATCATACTTATCTGGAATATTCCATTGTATGACATGCTCTTTCATATACATGCTATGCTTTTATTCGTATCACTAGCATTCATTAGATATGGGACTTGAATATTTAGTGGTGGAGCAATGCCTGACATTGTAACATAGTTTAGGAACGGGGCAGTATAAGTGTTATTTTCCTGATTCTGAGCATTTGTCTGTTACGATTAGAACTTTGTTAGCAAGAGTATGCTACTGTATTGTTGACGTAAATGACAATTAAACAGATCGAGCATAATAGTATTACTGTACTCTTCAGAACATTGATAAGGAAGAAAAACGAAGAAGAACATTTACCTAGTGGAGGCCTGCAAGTTCTGGTAATTTAACTGTTTACAAACAGCTGTATTACACATATTTGAAATACATCTTCTGCTTCTGGCTGAGCCCCTTTTCCTTACTCTTTACATGTGATAACTATGAATATTTGATAGCATTTTTATTCTGGAGAACAACAGAACTGAGTGTCATTCCAAAAGAGGGAATTAGTAAACGGGCAAAAAAGAAACTCGCTAGTAAATGAATGTAGTGTAATGCAAAGTGCAATGCATTTCTTGGTGGTAAATGTGGCTTTCCTTGTATGGTTGCTTTAGGTATTTTATTTTTTCAGTCATCCTAAATTAGAGAGACAACTAACTATTTACTTCTCTTTAAAATCATTGTGTACTGACAAGGTAAATAACTACATAAAACTTACCCAGATATAATCCCCAGTTATAATTACTGCTTACTTTGGAACTGAGAGACAAAATAAATGTTTCATTCTTAGGTCTATGCATAACTACAGTCGCTATAATTTATAACTCAATAACAGATTACCCCAAGTGGTTTTATACTGACTGTCTTCTTATAGCCTATGTGCTGAAAGGAATGTGAGCAGACATTATGATAAAAAATAAAATCTGTTTCACTTGTTATAACAAATATTATTTCATTTCAGTGAGTTTACAAACATAACTGTTTGTTTGACCATGCTCAGCTAATAATCTATTATCAGGTCTATGATCTAAGTAGTTTTTGTAGTGCCTCGACCTATACTAATGTTATAATGGCTTCTCTGACTGCAGGTTCTGATTTCTTCAATCTTTCTAACATTTATCTGTTTATCTGAATATTGTGGTATCCGTACATTGATACTCAGGTCCACTAATACCTAAACTGTTTCCTGTGATCAAGTAGATTCATTGCTGGTATAAAACAGTATCATACCCAACCCTTATCCAGAAAAACAACAATGCATCAGTGAACCAACTGTTATATTTTCTGAATAAATTGGCAAGTGATGCTATCCAGAATTTCTCTGACTTGGTGGTTTTCCCTATGAAAGACTGACATCAAGAGCTTTATTCATATTTCTGTCCCATGTACTCTTTACTAGGAAAAGGAGAATTGAGACAGAATATACAGATGGAAACATGATATAGGCAGAGAGAAAGAGGAGATGTCCTAGAACATTTGGGGCTGGGGGTGCAATGGAGATAACATCTCAAAGTAAGGTGAGGTGAGATGCCTGCTGACCTTCAGAATGGAGGTGTAGTTAGAAAAAAAATGGGACAGTAAGGAGAATCTATAAGAATATCACAGGGTAGGTAAACAGCAGGTTGATCAAAGACATCTGGATAAATATCCATCAGATATTATAAGGTCCTGTATGACCAATTTGTCACTTCCTTGGCAGTATGTTTGTGTAGGCAGAACACTGGCATTTACAGACAAAGACTCAGACTGGCTAAGATAAAAACACGAAGATATAATAAAATTCAGTCTCCTTAGATCAGAAGGAAGCTATAAATGATGTTCAATACCTGATACGGGCAAGGTTTTTGTTTTGTTCATAAAAAGGGTAGCTCTGTTGGATGAGTGAAAGTAATCTAATAGAAAAAGAAGCTATCCTGCAAATCCAAACCTTAAACATGTCACAATTATGGTTTTATAAATGTGTGTCTGCTTCCTCCCCTGTGACACAGCCTCAGTATATCCCAAAAAGCTGTTAATTAAACGTCAGAGAACTTCTGACATAAAATAAAAATAGACAGGGTGACAGATAAATGTGTTACTTTGTAAAAATTCCTGATAATACATTAACAACACAGATATGAGGTAATTCTAGTAGTTTTTTAAGAAACTCCTAAATTCAAGGTATTATATTAGACATGGCCCCAGTTCACCAATGATGTAATTTTTAATGAGAACATGGAATGCACACTATAATTGCTTACACAGTCTTCAAAGGAAAAGACAGCTACAACTCAACTGTTTTGTAACTGAATTTAGGAATTTGAGTGAAATAGCAGTCAGTGTTTTTTAAATGTTTCTGATGATGATGATGTCAGAGCGAGAAAAGCATGCTAGGACTGGTTTTAGATCAACCACAGATGCAGTCACATAGAAAAAAATAGTGCAGGCACTCTCGATTGTTGTAATAATGATACCTAAATAACAAGGGTATAAAGAATAGTACCTAACTTCAAAATATGACTTAAGGCTAACAAGTTAATTATACTTTACTGTTGCTCATTTGGCAGGTACTGTAGAACAGGCCATGTGCTGTGACAGGCAGTTGCACTAATAATATAGCTGTTTAAGGATAGCATGCAAGATCTGTGAGACTATGTGTTCAAAAAGCAAAATAATCATGCCTTAAGGAGAAAATATGGTGCTTTACAAGTCTAGATGAACTTATGTTTTTGAGCCAGATATTAGATGAACATTTTAGTTTATGGATTCAGTGATGAGACATCTGAGGTTTTGACAGGTTTTGGCCTAGTGCACCAGAGACAAGGCAGTTTAATAAGAATATATAAGGTATTTTGGGACTGACTACTCATATAACCAAAATGTGAAATATTTGGTATTTGTATATGAATGTATGTTTTTGAATTAATGCACCAACGCAGTGTCACATTAATGTTGGTGTAATGCTACTACAGCTTATATCCTGTGATGATTCAGGCCTTTATCTCCAGTGAGGCAATTGCTTAATGAAAACACCAAAGACATTCTGGGATAAATTGTTCAACCTGCAAAAGAACTAGTCCTTGTGAGTGTGATTGAACAAACTAATTAGTTTAGTGTGCAGTCAATGGTGGTACAGCACAGGTCATGTTCAGTGCTTGCCAATGCAAAATGGTTGTGTAAGGAACATTTGAAAGAAACACTGACGTTGATTATTCACACTGCAGAATGAGCAAGAGCTTTGAGGCTGTAGCTGCATTTTGGATTTGAAGTCAAATTACTATTTCAAAGTCATTTAATGTTTGTGATGAAGGTGCTACCGACTGAAAAATGTGCAGAGTGTGTGCATTAGTCACAGTTATGCCACTCTTTAATAATAGCTACAAGGATTTGACATTGCTCACTAAGGCTGCAAAAAGACTATGTGCCTTTGGGGCTCACAATTTCTGTACAGATTGGAATCAATTTTTAATGCTGTAGCATATTTTATGCATGATTTAATAGCTATATATATTGCAAGTAAGGTTCAGTGCCAGGTCCAGATCACCAGTGGTGTGGCTATTTAAGATTAACATGCTAAGCCACCTGGATTGCTTTGTTGTGCTACAAAAGGAATAGTGCTAAGTAAATACAACTGCTTGAGAGATAACTGTCATTTTAAAGTATTTAAAATTATTCAAAAGTTGTTACATTCAGTCATTGTATAGCTCCTCAGCCTACAGCTCTAGAGATGTATTTCTACATTTTATTTTTCAAAGGGAACATGTTAAAAAGTGGCAGACAAAGTGGTACTGCTTTAAATATGGATGAAATAAGAACCCAAGGACAAGAGCAGAATGTATGATTCTGAGTTTAGCACTAGATGTGATGTTAATTTAATATGTTATTGAAAATACACATTAGAAATGTAAGAGTCACTGGGACTGATTGTGCCACCTACATGAGGAAGAATATTCCTTCTCCTATAAGTACTATTGTTTTAGATAAAGGACAAACTAATAATTGAGAGAGATTCTCTACTTCTGTAGCTCAAAGGGCTCAGGTATGCAATCCACTGAAGATATAGATGAAGTTCAAATAAGGATTTGTACAGAAACATCTTGGGAAAAAAAAGTATCATAATGGAAAGTAAAAAAAAAGAAAATGTAGGAATGCATGCTTCGTGAGGAGGGGAAGAGGATGGCATTCTTCCATGTAGTATGTCTGATTGTTCTGTAGCCTACCTTCCATTTCAATGTTTCCTGTGCAAAGTTTGAGAATATTAAGTGCAATCTTTGGAACTGTGAAAACTTAAGCGTGATTGGTAGACTCAAGTTCCAAAACTGTGGCATTTTAGAGTCTTCTCACTTCTATGATGTACAAACTCCCAACATTGGAAGATTAAGCCAGGGGAGATGCACCCTAAAAAAGCACTTTACAAGCAACGCCTAATAGATTGGGCATTACAGGGAAATAATGGAGAAACCAGGGTGTTTTTAGGCCCATCCCAAAAGAAAATGGGAATGTGTGTTGCTGTTTTATATGTATGAATCTTTTGTTTTTATTAAAAAATGTCATTTTGAAGTGAAATATTTCCTTCACTGAGCACTTTAAGTATAGAATACACTAATAATGCATAACAAGCATGTCACTCGTCTGGTCAGGATAAAACAGACAAACATTCGTGGGTTCAGTTCAAGCAGCTTCATTACACACAAACACACCAGAAATGAGTCTTTGTAACTTAAATAAATTTATAAACTGACTACCACACTCATACAAGTTAACACTCTGGCTGTTCTCTCAAAAATGGCACTGCTGCCTGCATGTGTTCACTATTTATATGAATGTGCTACATCTGGAAACGCTTCTTAAAAGTACATATACATACTCTGATCTACAAAGCATAGATCAAATTTAGAAAATGTTTTAAATCTTCTTAGAACATAGCTGAATTATGTTGCATCTTTCATTAAATTCCTCTTTGAATTGTTTAAATCCTGTTATAGGAATTAAAAAGAAGAAAAGGCTATCACTTGCATATAACAGATGAAAATTGTTATAATGAAAAAAGGGAGGCAAACTGAACATGCAAGTTTTGGTGGTCTAGTGAAAGAGAGGAAATGTGTTCCTCACATGCATAACATGTTTTTTTACACCTAAGTACAGAATTCTCACAAAGACTACATTTCCACACAAAAACACAAATGCATAATCACACTTTAATGTTTCAGAAAGTATCTTGTTTTATTATGAAGCTAATTTTTGCAACAACATTTTAGGCATGAATACACTTTGTGAGGAAGAGTCATTTAAAGTCAATGATAAAATAAATGCTTTCAGTTTAAAATTACGGACAGGATTCAATAAACCCTACATGGCTCACTGAAACCATTTGCGCTTTGCGCCATGATGTTAAAACAACAGCACACTGATTTATATGCAGTAAGTGGCTCTACACAGTGTGTAGAGCTGAGTAAACACACTAAACATTGTGGCATGCCAATTACTGCAAAGCAGATGAATTGTATGCTAATCAACAAATTAAAGATGGCAGAGCTGTTTAACAAAATATAAAGAAATAATGTAAATTTAGTGTAATCAAACTTATTGGAATATAGCCATGGAAACTTCAGTGGAGGGGAAAATATTAGGGGCTGCTGCTATTATTCTGCATGTGTTTTTGCAACAGCTCAAGGCTGTTCTACTGCTGCTGCTGATGATGACATACCTCTGGCAAGGAGGAGACAGATATTTAGACCTTGTTTAACATTTCATGGTCTGCGTGAGGTTGAAATAGTGGAATGTTACAGAGTGGATAGAGGCACACTCCAGGAAATTTGGAGCATCTATCAATCACACGTTAGAGAAAGGGCAAACTGAGGGCAATCCAATAACTGTGGAGACCAAGCTATGTGTACCACTTAGAATATTAGCTACATAAGCATTTCACTGACCTATAGGGGACATGCTGATGGGTGTCACAGGCATCAGCATCCAGGATCATATACCAGTTCCTGAATGCTAAGCTATAGCATGCCAGTGACTCTATATATTTCTCACAACCCCCAAGGACAGAGCTAGAACAATGCAGGAGTTCTACCCCATAGCACATTTTCCTGAAGTCTTGGGTGCCATAGACTGCATACACATTGGGATCAATGCACCATCTTAGTAACAAGAAAAGGACTACATCAACAGAAAGGGGTTCCACTCCATTAATTGCCATGTTGTGCGTAATGGTAGGGTTATTAACCTGAATGTGTGTGCTGGGAACCCCAGCAGTTACCACAACTCCCATATCTGGCACACCTTATTGCTCTACCAGAGGTTTTCCAGGGGAAAACCGGGGGATGCACTCGAACAATGGCTGATGACATCCATCAGAAATGGACACACACCCATGGAGGAATGCTATGAGGCATACGCTCAAGCAAGAACTATCAAAGAGCATATGTTTGGGCTGTTGAAGTTATAGCTTCGTTACCTAGGTATGTGGAGGGAGGGTTCTGCATTATAATCCTAGTACTTATGCCAAAATTATCACAGTTTGTGCTATCCTACACAATATCATCCTGAAAAAACAGCTGCAGCAGGAATACAAAGGGAAAGAAGCAAATGTTCCACCACCACTCTCTAAGTCACCACATCCACACATAGGTGACTAGTCAGACAGGGAACCCCCAGATTCTGTGGGTGTAGGGAGATGTAGGCATGTACAATATATCCTCGTACTGGCCAAGAGGTAACGGATAGTACACATCCTGACCACCTAATGGGTGCACCTTTCATCCTCTGCACATTCATACAGTAAAATTGATACCAGGCAATGCTCACAGCCTTTACTTCCCCATATAATAGCTGTGCACTGCTAGCATCAGACAGACTCACCCCCAAATAACAATAGTTCTAACTGTAGGGCTATCTAAGTAAGTGTTGAAACAGTAATAAAAAAATAAATGTGTAAGAACAGGAATTAATGGCAGATACCTCCTGCCTAACTGGCACTTGTAAATGTAGCTAAGTAGAATGGGTGTAAGTTGTACAGCCATGCCATTAATATCTGACATGAATGACATGTGTAATATATATTTATGCAATTTCCAAAATAACCTGGGCCATGAAACTGAAATACCCACTATAGAAAAAAAAAACATTACAATAAAAGGTATACTTATCCCTGCACTTCCACAAGTGAAGCAATAAGCAGGATTGAAATCAGTCTCCTCCCATTCAAGTTCCCTAGCAACATGGTTAAATTTCAGCCCTATGAGCACCGTGAAGATGCAAATGAAGTATGAGCTCATTAGACTTGCTGAATACCAAAGTTTTGACTTTGTATATTAGATGTAAACATACTGTAGCCTCTACACCATTGCTAAGTGCTAATGGTTTGCAAATGTGAATGATTAATTTGAGTGAAGGAAAACAACAACATTCAGACAACCTTCTCTGCAGTGGGTGTGCCAGTGAGGATACACTTACAAAGTTTGCAACTAACTGCAATGAGATTTTAAACAAAACCAAACAGCCCACGTGTATATTTCCTTGTCATAATAGCACATTTCCCTGCCTTTGTTGAAAACTGTTGTTGACTTTAATGTATTTGTATCACAACTTAAAATACATATGAGATAATATGCACTAGAGACTGCATGCATAAATGCTAGTAAAGCAGAGATAAGGGAATGATTTCCAGAATACAAAGAGAAGGCAGAGCTGTGGTTTTGAAACCTGTTCATAATGTGTGATCACTCAATCCACTAAATATGTTATGCACACATTTACAGTCAACCAAGAATGGCCAACTTTATGAATTGTTTATTACTGGGCATGAAATGTTAATTACTTGTATGCACATTATATGATTGCTATTGCAAAGCTGTGTCTGTGGCAAATAGAGATTACCCACTACAACTGTGTTGGGTAAGTGCAGTAGTCTGATGGCTCATATCCAGAGCTGTATAATTGTTTAAACTTTGCTTCCATTTTTTTATCCTTTTTTACTTCTTTTCCCATGTGTGTGGCACATGGCATAGCACAGACATGGTTAGCTACTTAATGAAAATTTAATTTCATTCACCTTACAAAGTGCAAACATGCTTAGTGCTATTGCATGGAGGTCAGTTGCATGGATGGTAATGACTACAGAAATTCCACCTGTTACCTGACTGTCTCTGTGGCACAAGGTGTAAATGCACTGAGCTGAAAAAAAAGGCAGAAAGCAAATAAAAAGCAGGGTTGGAGTCCCACAGTGGTTATTTTTACTGAGGAATGATCATAATGAGTATTTTCATAAGTAATACATGTTCAGTATTGCCTTTTACATGTGCGCATTGCCTACCTATTTGCAAGCAGGGATCACTGCTTAAGGAAAAATGTGAAAACTTTATAATTTGGTTCACCTTCCTTTGTGCCAAAAGGCTCAGTGACAATGCATGGCCGTCTGCACTCTGGAAAGTACTGAGTGTGGATAATACACTTGTTTCATTTTTCCAGTAGCAGCAGGTGTTAAGCACATTGCGTTAATTGCTGGAACACAGGAGAACCAAGGTTCAAATCCAGTACTCTATACTTTTTAGAAAGGGTATCCTGCTGTAATTTTTCACAAATCTTTGGTTATAAAGGTAATACTATATACCAATGCTATTCCCTTTGCATAACCTCATTATTACAAACTTTGTAAAGCTAAACTCATATTGTATGTTAATTGTGAACTGCTACCTGACTTTGTATCCAAAATTTTATTCTACTAAGTTATTAAATTTAACTTACTGTGGAGTTTTTTCCCAGGGTCTCCACTGAAAATGAGCCACTAGACGCAATCAGACTAACCCGGTCAACAAATGTAAAATAAATTAAATAATAAATAAATAAAATGTATAACATATTGATTTACAAAAAATTATCATTACTGATTGCATGCACATGTGTTATGTGTGCAATTGGTGTAGCGTGACAATGAAGATTTTGTCATAAAAATGCAATTATGTATCTCTGATGGACACAGTAGTTTACTGATAATCATCTATACCCCTCCCATAACCCAAGTATAACTGTAAAACAGAATGTATTGTGAGGTATTTATCATAACTCCAAGCTCAAGTTTTGCAAGTCTATCCATTTCCAGTATAATGTCAGAAATTGGTTTTGTATCACACCTGAGAATGCATAAGCCAGGACCTTTTAATGATACACATGTACAGACCAAATTGAAGTGCAGCACCAGTCACTAATTAAGCTGTATATCTTTAATGACAATGGCTGACAAACATGGTTAGTGTGGAAATGAGGAATAATTACCTGTGTGGAAATGTATACCTTCTCTTTTATATATGTTTGAATTCCACATTATACAAATTCCTTTTAATAGTGTGTAAATCCCCACAAAATATGGGTCAAGTCATTCCACTGATCCTCCAAAGTCATGGCTGAAATGTCAAGCCATTTAGCATTTCAGTGTTCAGCTCTGAACAAGGTGTGACATGGTATAGCAGCTCACATGCCATAAATCAATGTCAAATACCACATTATCACTGCTGTTATATAAACTCCCATCCTCTATGGCAATGTTTCTCTAGGCTTGCCATCATGAACATTATGTTGACATGGTTGTGCATGTTTTTGCACTGGTGGGAAAACATTGCAACTATTGTTGGAAGACCTATGCAGCTATGGCAGGAGATGGGAAGGATGGTGCCAAATTCAGGGAACAGAGGTGGGGTATGGAGGAGTCAAAAATATTTGTTGCATGCTTTGTGAAGCACTACAGCCTTTGGCTGCTGTAGCAGGACTGCACTGGGTCTCAGTACAAGGCTGAGGCTTGGAAAAGTCTAGCCAAGGCTTTTTGTGGTGGGATTGGCAGAACAAGCACTGGGGTGCTCTGTAGACACCACTACATTGACCTAAAGACATTCAAGCAGGCGCAACAATGGCTGGATGAGTTTAGAACTGCTGACATGCCCCCCCAGTTGTGTAAGTGTAGAGATTAAGTAACATTAAATGGTATGAAATGTTGTATACAGCCAAAATTGGTATACATATTACTTTTATGTCTCGTCTTTCATTTTCTATTTTACAGCTGCAGAGGAAATCTTGGCAAACAGGAGGCATATGCTGAGGGGTTGTAGCAACTCAGAAAAGCAAGAGATATGTCTGCATCACAAGTGACCTTGATTGTAATAAACATATTGCGATTCCATAGATCAGTGTCATGTTCAGCATGCTTATCTTAACGGTAACACTAAGCATGCATGCTTTTTTCTGTACCTCTTGGTAATTGTACTAGGCAAGTGTAATAGAGTTTCAGATTATAAAGGTTCAATTCCCACAAGTTGCCTATAGATTCACATTCAACAAGTATCATTTCTAAATTTGAAATGCAGCAGTGCTGGCTTTAATGCCATGTGGTTAAGTTAATCTGTTATATCTTTAAAAGCATATATGGAATATGTGCATATTCCAAGGATTACTTGTAACAATTCACATTCATTTTTGGGGTTGTGAAAGCTCTATAGCTACTATAATAAGAAAATCACAAATGTGACATGTTATCATTTTAATATTCTATTTTCTTTTTTGTCTCCTCCCACCCCTTAGCTTTCTTTTATTTTATTTATTATTTTTTGGGGGGTTACCTGGAATCAAACCATTCTGATGTCATACCTTTCTGTCAACAAGCCCAATGCTTTTCAGCAAAGAGAGGTGGGCCATCTGCTGTGGTTCTGCCTGCCACAACCCACCACCCCACTGGTTACCTCACCAAACCCTAGCACCTTTGTGACACAACCTGGCAGTGCTGTCTCCACAGCCCCTGCCCTACCTGGTCTATTCTCGTCAGGTAGCGTTACCCCGACAACTGGCGCAGTGGTACTCTCCAAGAGTATTGATGGAGGTGGTGATTATGTCACACACGAGGTTTTGCCAGGAATGGTGCATGATCTAATAGACACTTCATGCCCGCATTAGCCACTTGGAGAGGGTGCTCATTAAAATAAAAAAGAGACTCCCATGTCAAGCAGTCTCACTGGAAAATGAGGAAGGAGACAATGATGACAGTTTTGAGCGTGAAGACTAGATTTGCACTCTTCCCACACTTGATGGGCATGTGCCTGTGATGTACCCTAATCAATCCCCTATCATAATGTCCCCAAACCTTTTGTGTCTATCACCATCCCTGTGTCTGTCTTGTTTGACCTGCTTCCTCATCTACTTTACCTACCTGACCCTCAGATTTCTAAGTCTCTTGTCCAGTATTCCTCTTTTTTGAAATCCAAAAGAAAAAAAAAATGGACACCTGTCCCCAAAAAAAACTTCACATATGTGCCTTCTCAACACACTTAATTTGGTCCAATTGACAATACACAGTGTTGTTTCACACCCATCTGTGTTGTAGTAACAGTCTAAATTCATGAAGATTTCTCAACATGTCCACATTACAGTGCTGAAGAAGTGGATATGTATGTTTTTTTTTCCTAATTCCCTCCTGCAAATTCCTTTATTGCTCCACCTTTGTTCTTCCTTGTGTTTGTTTCCTCATTTTACCACTTTACTTTCAATCTCATTTTCACACATTTAATTTGGCCAAAAATAGAATCACACACATACGTGGTCAGAAATGGCAGACAAAAAAAGTTACATTTTGTCATCTGCATTTGCAGAGAGGTTGGCATCATGCACCAGTGCTGAGTGGCAGTGAATGGCTCTTCATGTCTTATGACAAAACCTGGTGAGTTTTTGCCTTCAGCCGTACTAGTCCAGTTATCTCCATGCAATGGTGCTTAAATATGCTGCACTATAGGAACACAAAGTTAAAACAGAGTACAGACACTACTTTGAAACAATTAGTCTGATAGTTCTGTACACTGATGGATGTAATAAAGTATAACTGCTTATGTGGAGTGCTAACATAAATCATTTGACTGAAGATTTTTTTTTGCCCATAGCATCATGGGTTTGATTCCAGATGCACCTCACATAATTTCTTACTGGGATGTTATATATCAACGATATGTTTAATCATCCACATATTAACATCTGTCACAGTTTTGGGGTTATCATGGAGATATATTGGATACTGCTCAAAATATTATTTGCATTGACATCCATCCATCCCCACAACTATGAGATATTTATCCAACCTTGTTCAGCTTAGCATAAGCCTATTATCCCTCTTGTAATCCTTCTTTACCCCCATGTCAGTCACTTCATGCTGCAGAGTATGGCAGGTTAATCATGAGAACAGACGAAAAACATGCCCATGAATGTTCCATTACACCAAACATTTTTATGTGAATGCCCATCTTTCCTTGTATGCACCCCTTCACTCCCACCCCTCTTTATGGGTATGCATCTATTAGGCTGATGGATGTACAGGTCATCTTATGATTTCTGCATATGTATACTGAAATGACTCTGCTAATGGATAATACAAACATGTTACCTTGAGTCAATAGGTGATCAATGCTCCTGCAGAGTGCAAGGTTTCAAAATCTATTCTATTATTCCTTTTATGGCATGTTCAGGTGGTGATGGATGCAATGTTCATCTAATATGATGTAGAAACTGTCCTTACTGTGAAGAAGCATACTGCACATACTATTTGGGATATCTGGCCCAATACAGATAATATTCTCAGTCATACTAATCATTTCAAAAGATATACCATCCCTTGTCATTTGTAGCAAGCTGTATAGACAACTAACTTGTGATATACAGTGAGGCCTGCAAAACAGCTACTGGTTGTACAAGGTTACTAAAGTAGGCATTACTGATACAATTTGGGGAAGGCATATACTTAAGTGTAGTCATTGATAGTCACTGTTTCAGTCCTGATCGCATTTACTTAGCTAATGACATAATGACCCCATTTGTAAAAAAGCAGATAATCTGGATTTGAACCAGGAGCTCTCTGTTCTTACACCCTGTGCCACAGAGACAGCTAGGCAGCACATGTGCTTTCCACACTTCATATTGGCTAGAGTGCTGACACCCATGCATCAGCACTAAGCCTGTTTGTACTAAGGAATGTGATCAAAATTAAAGTTAAGCAGAGACCCAAGTTTGCTTGGCATTTAACATCAAGCAAGTGGGATAGGCAAGGCCAACAACTATTTATGGAATAAAACTTTGGCCCCACCATTTCAAAGATAGATTACAGGAGGTTCATCATAATATCTGCCAGCAATTTCTTGGATGCAAGCCTGACAGATGAAACATTAACAGCAAACATGTATTTTGCAGTTAATCCCAATCAGGTCAGTTACTGTATTATCAATAGTTGTATACAATTTGGCAATGAGCACCAGTGGACACCACTACTTTATAAGTCCAAGTTGAATTCCTGAAATCTGAACCATGCATGTGCAAATACTTTGCCATCATCCACACAAATCAGCTGCTCAGTGATACACTTTGTGAAATGGTATATAGCATGTCTAACTCTGGTAACTGGGCTGTAATCCTCCAGTACATGGAAATGTATGGATGAACACAGGAGAAGGGCAGTGACATGTGTTTTCCTGAGCACATACTTTCTAATATTCATGTGTGCACTGCAGCAATGCACTTACAGATGATATATCAGTACTTGGGCCATTGTCAAATAGACTCCACAATTACATAGCATAACACATTGTTACATTTGGTATGGGTTTATAGTAACAATGAACATTCAGTACTGTATTCTTTAGCTTGTGTAACTGCATAGGTAGGGATTCCAATCTCACAGCAGTCAGAGTGCGTGTGTGTGTGTGTGTGTGTGTGTGTGTGTGTGTGTGTGTGTGTGTGTGTGTGTGTGTGTGTGTGTGCGGAAAGAGAAGAGTATGACTATAGGTCCTGCTGCCTTCATTCAAGTAGCATTCAGAAGATGCCTTTACACTGCTATATGACTCCATAGCAGTTTTGTACAGCCCTCCCAGCATAATCTTCTCATTGTTAAAATGAGACATCTGTGGTTGCACAAGAATTAAGTAGGAGTTCTGTAGCTTAGGTGTTCTAACCTCACAGCAGTCATCTTCAGTGCATGTGTGTGTGTGTGTGTGTGTGTGTGTGTGTGTGTGTGTGTGTGCATGTGTGTGCATGTGTGTGCATGCGTGTGTGCGTGTGTGCGTGTGTGTGTGTGTGTGTGTGTGTGTGTGTGTGTGTGTGTGTACAATTTTACATCATGATGTGAGTCCAGGTACTCCTGCCAACAACGTCTTCCCTACATACACTGATGACATCATCCTCTATAAAATGCACTCTGCCAGTGTTAAAAATAGACTTGTGCAGTGGTGGTTGTATTAAGCACTGTGTTCTGTAGTTTGTGTTGCTAGACAGGTAGGGGTTCTAATCACACAGCAGTTAACTTGAGTGTTAGTGTTCATTCATGTAGCAGTCTGGAGACAATTATACACCAGGATTTGAGTCCACATCTATGTCAGGCACTCCTGTCAACATCTTCTTCTCTGCAGACACTGATGGTGTCATCCTGTATAAATGCACTCTGACAATGTTAAAATCAGACTTGTGTAGTGGTGCTAGTCTCATACCTCTCAACTGTACAGATTTTCACAGAATGTCCAGATTTATGCCTCATATTTTTGGTCTGTTTTTCATAAAATTGTGGTTTTATGGCAAATTAATGGCAAATCATTCATGACTTAAATTAGAAAATAATGACAGAAATTTGAATTTCAGACTTCATACCCTTACAATGAATAAAACAGTCACACAGGAAAACAATTAGTTAAAAAACACAAAAAGAAATATCTTGCAAAGCTAGACTTTCTACTGCATGATACCTTAAACCTCCTTTATCAAATACACTATGGGATAGATGCAAATTACTTTACAAGGATATCAGGTGCTACAACTGAATGGCAGTTTTGAATGTCCATGACTTTTTCCTTTACATTTAACTCTATTTATAGACAATTTCAGGCCAATAAAATCAAACCCCTCTAACTGTGAGCATGCACATTTCTGCTTTCTTATAACACCATCAGCACAGCATAAGCAGAATGTTTGACTTTTGGAAACACAGGGTTGTTGTTCTGAACTGATATACACAAACATTAGGGTGTCTACAAAATATCCCAACTAACAAACTAAAACAATGAGTAAAAAGGTCACACAGAAAAAAAAAACAATTGGTTAAAAAAACACAAAAAGAAAAGTCTAGCAAAGCTATACTTTCCACTGTGTGATACATTAAACCTCTTGTATCAGAGGCAAAATGGAATTATATGCAAATTGCCCTTTAAAGATATCAGGTATTTCGGCTAAATGGCAATTCTGAATGTTCATGACATTTTCCTTTACTTTTAAGTCTATTTATAGACAATTTCAGGCCAATAAAGCCAAAACCCTCTAGCTGTGGATATGCATGTTTCTGCCCTCTTATGGTAATTTGCTTATATAAAGGGATGCCCCATAATTTTAAATTTAAGGTTTTAGCGGTAGTATATAAAAGTTTAAGACAGGGTGATATAAATAATAAGCTAGAAATGTCTGAGTATAAATGGATTGTTAGACTTGAAGCGAATAGGGCACTTGGACTAAACAATATAACTGTTAAACCTGTTTTAATAGCTAGAAAGAAACAGTATAAATGATGATTTATAAGCTTATGATGAACATTTAAATGCTTATGAAGTTAAAAAGTAATGTATATAGATTCGAATTTTAATATTTTAATATTTTAATGTTAATTATTTTGTAATTTCATTGGTGGCTGTGTCATGTGATATTTTATATAAAAATGGTGGCTTTTAGTGTAATGTTTGAATACTGAAGAAGGGTTATCTCCTGAAAGCTTTATTATCTTTGTTAATAAAGTGAGCATTTTCTACTCATTCATTTCTTTTGTTGAGTTACGGTTACAACGTTTGATAACACTAAACTACAGGTGATCTGTTTTTTGTAATTTGCATATATCCCATGTTGCCTCTTATACAAGAGGTTTAAGGTATCACATCTTGCCAGCCATACATAACTATTATTTGGGATGAATATCCATTAGGATTTGACAGTACAGACTTTCCTTCAAAGTGTTCTACTAGATGCTTGTGATATGTCTTTCTGTGTTGCACACAGTAAAAACACAGCTCACTGACAATTTTGATGGCATGGATTTTATTCTTGCAGGTGTTGATTGTGGCTGTTGCATAATACAGACCTTTCAACTGGCCAGGATTGCCTGTAACTTTAACGTTAACACTCTCCACCTTAACCCCTATAAAATGCACAAATTTTTGAGGAAGGGATGGTGACCTTATAAAATACTGACAATCATTACAGTTGTACACATCTATTAATGCAGAACATGTGTAGGTTACACTCACATATTTGTCAATCTGCAGATTAATGAAAATAATATTTTAAAAATGTCCCTAATTGTGCCTGTTTCTGTCTACATTTGCCCAGGAGTCTGTTGTTAAGTGTCTAGGATTGGCTGAGAGTTATGATGACGTATCAGTCATATTCACGCAAGTCATTTTTTAGATCTCCACACTATGCACAACCTCTCCTAATTTATGTACTGCCCTTGCTAAATGTCCTCACTAGTGAGCATATCAATGATGTTTAGATCACAATCATTCACCTCCATTGACATGTAACCTTGTGTGACCATCACATATATACTACCATGTGTGCGGATATAATGTAGTAACACAGGTGTAAACAGCAGTACTTACCTTGCTATTGACACATGTGCTTAATGTTCTGCTACTGATTTTTCTTGGAAATGTACATATATTGATATATCCTATCTTGGAGCCATTGCCATGTTTACCACAACATCTTCCTTCCTTCTTTAATATCATTCACGCCTGTTGCCCATTTTCATCAATACACTTTCCCTGACTCATTGTCAGGACAGATTTGTGTCCTAGGGACACCCTCTTTTGTAGAATAGACCCCCTCTCCATGTAAAGCAGAGTACCTCATTAAACCTTTTTAAGCACAACCTGGATAACTGGATGAGAAACAGAAAATGCACCCCTGGGATTCCTGCTAGACAGTGGATTAGGGTGCTGACTTGGAACATGGGCTAAATCTTTGGCTAGGCTTGTAAGGACCTCAAGGCCAATAGCCTAGTAACTTTTTATGATCATATGATCCCATGATCCTGCCTAGTGTATCTTTCATTGTATTTGCCCTTACTGTCCCCTGTTACTTTGTTCTGCAAATAACTGCAATTCTACACATTCCACTCATTCCACTTTTTCACTGTGTTATTACAGCAGTTATTGTAGTATTTGCAAATCTGGTAGTCATTGTGGCTATCCAAGCAATCTACCCCAGCAAGTTTCCGCACTGGCGACCTTGAGTGCTTCATGTTTCTGTGATCATGCTGCTCCGCATGGTTTTGTAGCAGCAGCACTGTTACTAGCCTCAAAACCTTGCTTGTACTCATGCAAGCATGATGAGCAGTATAAATGTGCCATTAGCTCTGCTGCTCATCGTGCTAATACATAAACTCCATGCAAGCTTTATGCAAAGCATACACAGAGTTTATAGAATTCCCAGGAATATCCTGCCTTTTTCACTCTCTAGAAGTTAATCCTGTTTCAGAATTTCTGCTGAAATACGCTGAATCATCAGGTCACAAAGATGATATTTAGTTTTCTTGGCTGATGGCTATAACATATTTTTACCACTTTTACACAGAACCTCCATTTATGGAGATTGTGCATTTATGTGAAAAGCTTGCCTTAAAGTCTGACTTCATTGTAAAAGTAGATATATCATGTAAGTTGCAGATGGGGAAAAAATTATAGAAACACTTCTTTGGATAGCACCTGCTCTTAGTGCAGACATTAGGTGCTCTCATTGTCCATCAAGCTTTCATTGCACATTAATTCACCCAGGGAACTTTGAGTGATAGCAGTGAGTTTCAGGGTTCACTTTTTTGGGAAGGGGAGGGGGTCTTCTTTTTACTGAATCAAAGATTTTTCAAGTGTTGAGATTAGCTGTACGGTGTCTCCCTCTCATTGTGGGGAACCATACACATGTGTGTGTGTGTGTGTGAGTGTGTGTGTGTGTGTGTGTGTGTGTGTGTGTGTGTGTGTGTGTGTGTGTGTGTGTGTGTGTGTGCGTCTGTGCTTGTGTGTGCATGTGTGTGTGTGTGTGTGTGTGTGTGTGTGTGTGTGTGTGTGTGTGTGTGTGTGTGTATATATATATATATATATATATATATGTATATACTTTATTTATTAGTTATTTATTAACCAAATTGATGAACTTTTCAGTCCCTTAGAATAAACTGCTGCCAGTTTTTTTCTATGTACATACCTACAGATATAGATATAGCTATAGATGCAGACATATAGATACAGATGTGCATGTCTCTCTCTCTCTCTCTCTCTCTCTATATATATATATATATATATATATATATATATATATATATATATATATATATATGTGTGTGTGTGTGTGTGTGTGTGTGTGTGTGTGTGTGTGTGTATATATATATATATATATATATATATATATATATATATATATATATATAAATATACAGCTTTCTATCTGTGTATATTGGTCTACCTCAGTTTAATAAATTAACACAACACCAAAAGTGAAATCATGAAGATGAGTACATCGAACGTTTAAAAGTACAATCGTAAGGTAAGTTAAAATAAAATGGAAGTGGAAGAATAGTAGTGAGGAAAGGATGTAAGGGGTTGTTAGAGTTATTTGCAGAGGTAAAACTTGCCTTATGGAGGCAGGAAAGAATTAGTTGGGGATAAAGAGTATCAGGTAGGAGTGCAGAGAAGACTCATAAATGTGTAAGTTGTCAAAGAAAGGAGAAGAAGGGAAGATAAGGTATTAAATGCAGATAGTAAGGCAAGCGATACGCTTATATCGGCTGGCGGACTATAATAAGTTTCTATAAGCGTACATATAAAGCAAGACAGGAGGTATTCAGTTAGACAACATGTGGCTAAGAGGGAGATATAGAACTGAGAGAACTTGGGAAAGTGAGAGGTGATGTACGAATGAGCTGCGTAGACTGAAACCAGGGGATGAATACAAGATTAAAAAAGAGAAGTTCTGTTACACATATGTTCCCTGTTTGTGGTCAAGAATCCTGGGTAGTATGTACAGCCTTCCACTGGGAGGAATATATTTTTCCTGGGGTTAGCTCTGTCTTGGGAATCTCTGGCAGGACTGTGAAGAAAGTGAGGTCAGTTATGGATGTATTTCATTCCCTGTTTGTGGTCAAGGATCGTGGGTAGTAGGTACTGGCTTCTACCAGGAGGGGTACATCTTTCCTGGGGTCAGTTGTGTCTTGGGACTATCTGGCAGGGCATCTTTTTCTTGCGCACTCTTTTTTCTCTTATTTCAGTTATATCTCATCTGTTATACCCAAGTATAATGTAATGCATAACACTATATGAATTAGCACCTATAAATGTACATATATAGTTTGTCTATGTATAATGTTTAGGTATCTTGCTTAGTCTTATGATCATAAAAACTACCTGTGTAGCCTGTTTACACATTTTGTATTGCCTTCTCGTCAATGTGGAGCCCCCCCCCAGAAATCTGCTAAAATTGAGTTTAATAGAAATCTCAGTTAGACCATGCTGGTAATCAAATGCTAAACAAATAAATAAATACATTTTTGAATATTTTTGATGATGCCATAGTTCTAGAAAAATAATTACCCCTTTTCAATCTCTTGATTTTTATGGGATCACAATGGATCTTCAGGGCGGGTAATTTAAGATGCCAACAACTTTGACTGAAAATGTTTTAGCTACGAACAAGATCTAAGTTGTTGATGCTAGGAGACACAGTTTTTTCTTGCTAGGCAGTCTGAACATGAAGCCAATGACAGAAGGATTTTGTGGAACACTTGAAACACACACTAAGCTAAGGACAAGATTGGGGATAGTTGAGCAAAGAAGTAAAGGAAGATGTGAATGTTTGGAAGACATTTCTGCAACAGCTCAAATGCATATACCTGCAGAATTCATTGTTAGTGCATAGTCGGATCTAGCAGTATAAAGATACTACTGGGGGGATTGGAATGAGGCTTTGCTCAGAGGCAGTTGGTTCATGCCACACCAATTCCAGGAATGGAAGCAACCAGGCTGCTTAAAGGGTACCACATTCCTTAAATTCATGAAAATGTATGTAATTTTGTAATTTAGAAATACAGATGCAGTTAGATACAAGACCACATCCTGCCATCTTCATCAGTCTAAGACAGAAGTGTACAGATTAACAGTCCACATAATGGATGCATGAGACACTCAATGAGGCTAAAGTTGTCAATAATTTAAATATATATATGTAGCTATCTATCTATATATATCAATCTATCTAAATATATGTATGTGTGGGTGTGTGTATATATATATATATATATATATATATATATATATATATATATATATATATATATATATGGATCTAGGATGTTTGATCGAATGATCAAATGTCCAAATCCATTTAGGATGAGCATACTTACACGAAAGTGCTTTTCACCGAAGAAGCACTTTTGCATAAGTATGCCTGTTGCCGCGGAAGTACTATGGTATGGATAAGGGAAAATTCCCTTTTCCCCACTGTAGTGCTGTCTTGGAGGGAGAATATTAAAGTAGGAGGGGTGTGGGGGGTACATCCCCCCCAAAGAAATGTTAATGTAGTGTTTTTTTTTTTTAATCACACGCTTTAACAAAAGCACTTTTTTGATGAAAGCACTTTTGTTAAAGTATGTTTGGTGGTTATGGATTTGGATGTTTGATCATTCGATGAGATGTCCTAGATATATAATATATATATATATATATATATATATATATATATATATATATAGATCTAGGATGTTTGATCGAATGATCAAATGTCCAAATCCATTTAGGGTGAGCATACTTACACAAAAGTGCTTTTCACTGAAGAAGCACTTTTGCATAAGTATGCCTGTTGCAAAGGCAGTACTATGGTATGGATAAGGGAACATTCCCTTTTCCCCACTGTGCAGTCTTCGAGGGAGAATATTAAAGTAGGAGGGGTGTGGGGGGTACATCCCCCCCAAAGAAATGTTAATGTAGTGTTTTTTTTTTTTTTTATTCACACGCTTTAACAAAAGCACTTTTTTGATGAAAGCACTTTCGATAAAGTGTGTTTGATGGTTATGGATTTGGATGTTTGATCATTCGATGAGATGTTCTAGATCTATATATATATATATATATATATATATATATTTATATATATATTATATAAATCTTTACACACACACACACACACACACACACACACACACACACACACACATGTGCACACGAGTCTACTTCATATGGTCGACAGACCATTTGATCGAAATTCATTTGTCGACAGCTCATTTGGTCGACAACCAATATCCGAGGCACTTAACAGGGATTTGCCCCCCCTCCCCAGTGTTGTGCGACCCTGACGTGGTTATATATAGTTAGGGGGGGTGTGGGGGGCAAAGCCCCCCACCTATATTTGTTTAAAAGCATGAAAATACAAGAAAAAAATACACATTTTAAACAAAAATAGTAGACCCATGTAAATATATAAGCAAGTATTTATTTTTATGTTGTGCAAAATGTAGGACTGCTACTCTTTTCAATAGGTGCCATGGAATCTTTTACATCCAACTGAGCGACTATATATATATATATATATATATATATATATATATATATATATATATATATATATATGTGTGTGTGTGTGTGTGTGTGTGTGTGTGTGTGTTTACTTCAGAAGATCGACAGTCCATTTGATCGACATTCATTTGATTGACAGCTCATTTGGTCGACAACCAGTATTCAAGGCATTTAACAGGGATTTGCCCCCCTCCCCAGTGTTGTGTGACCCTGGAGTTGTTATATATAGTTAGGGGGGGTGGGGGTCACAGCCCTCCACATTGGGGGGTGTGGGGGGTGAAGCCCCCACCTATTTTCGTTTAAAATATCATTCAATATTTCAAATAACCCTTACTATATAAAATAGATTCTTACTACCTTTCTCATATACTTTTTATTCTTGTTCTTATTCTATCCATACATAATCATATTCATATCCATGTCTATATAGTTTGTCATTAATATTCTCAAAAATAATTCTTCACACAACTCTTACCAGAGTTTCACCACTCTTTGCATTTCAAAAATTCTTGCTCTGTTGCCTCTTCCTCCACACAAAATAAATGCACTTTTCAACTTTCTTTTATATGGCATATTTTTCTTTACTGGTGGTTAAGTTTCTACCAGTCTTCAAAGAAAATCCTAACATTCTATCTTGGCAAGCCACTTTTTCCTGACTTTAATTGCTTTAGTCTCTTCTTCTGGTAAATTGTCTTATGGATTTACATGATAATATTATTTTATATAATTGTTCTACTACATCCTTTTCTATATCAATCATTTTTATCTTCCATTTTAGTATTTTTTTGGTGTTTTTTAATTTCTTCATTTGACATTCTTTTTCTCTTTTTTCAGCTCTCATGTCTGTTCTCATAATTAATTTCTCATTCTCTTGCTTTACCCACTGTTACACTATATACTTGTTTAATAAAACAGAATTATTTTTCACATTTTTGTGGGCTCCTATATACATTTTACATATATCCTATTTTCCATTAATACAAAATTTACCACAATAAATCTTTTTACTGAATGCTACTCTATACGTCTTCCACAGAATGCATATTTTTCATTTATTTTATCAAATACTCCCTTTGCATCATAATTATATAATTTTTCACAAATGTTACACTTAACAAAGTTACCTCATTCACTGAAAATTATACACACCCCCCAATTATGCAACATCCCCCAAACGCTTACTTTAATCTTTTTTCAAGGTCGTTCCCATTTCTTTTAAACATCCATGTAGACCAACCAACACATCCGACATCCATATCTTGTTTTTAGAATGACAACTATATTATCTGTGGATGTCAAAACTACTGAAATCACTAGCTCCTTTTGCATTTCATATCTAGCATTGCTTACCCTGTAAACTATTTCACTAAGCATCATATTCAGTACAAGTACAAACAAAATTCTGCTCCTGAGGCATCCTTGTCTTATACCACACTCAATGCATATTTCCTTACTGAGCCACCCTTTCACTAACACTCACACTCTATTATTTTGAAATGTCAACATGCACACACTCCTAATGCTATTACCTATTGCACAATTCTCCATAGCATCCCACAAAGCATTATGTCCTACTGTACCAAATGCCTTGCTAATATTACCTACCATAAGTTTCACAGCCTCCATTTTACTTATAATATCATCCACAATTTCTCCCACGGCCAGTAACAATTCTTAACATCCCTTCCCTTTTTTACAACATATATTTTCTTCCATATTATACCTCATCATGCTTTCCATTCTCCTCTATTATGCTCATAAAAAGCATAAAAAGATTTTATAATCTATATTTTTATTGTGATGAGTCTTCAATTTTTATTACATTCTTCTCATGTTTCTTTCATATAAATTTTAAAACCCCATTATACAACTCTCCATACACAAATCCTTAATTTAGCCATTAATTCAGTACATTTACAAAATATGGTCTTTGCAAATACATTCATTTCCTGTCCATTCCATACTCTATACCATCTCAGCCTGATACTGAATCAACATTGATTTTCCTAAGTACTTCATTCAATACACTCATAGCAATTTCTTTTTCAAATTCTTCCTTAACTCATTCTGATTTTTTACACTCCATTCTCTCCTATTTTCTTTTGTGTGGAGTCTGCATGTCCTCCCCGTGGTTGAGTGACCTTAAAGACATGCAGGTAGGTGGCATACGTGAATGGGTGTGCCTTCTTTGAAGGTTGGGAGTTGAGCTGGCAACTCCGCATTGTAAAAATCCACTGCCAATCATTAGCAAATGAGAGTTCCACTGTGGCGACCCCTAACCAGGAAAAGCCGAAAGACTTATTCTCTCCTATTTTCCATCTTTTATAATTTATTGTTGTGTGCTTTTAACCTCTTTTGCATCTTTCATTTCCATCCTATAATAATATCCCCCTTTACTATTGTACCCAAATATAGATACTTCCTCCCTTCTCCTTTCTAAATAATATTTCTACCTAAACAGTGATGCCTTTATTTTTACTCGGTTTCTTTTATATATTTCTTTTTCCATGTCATATTTGCTTTTCTATTCTCTAAATTCTGTAAAATATTTCTATACATTTTCCTATACTTCCCTTTCTTCTCCTTTCATACATCATCCTGTTACTGAAAAAAAAACACGTATACTTCTTTTTAAATTCAATCCATCATTCAGACCAGTTTTATAGAAAATTACATGGTTATATGATCCTTCCTTAAATGCAGTACTTTCATCTCTGCGGTTTCATCCCATTATCTCTCATTTATTTTTTTTTACTTCCTTTCCTGCTTTAATACATTCCATTTCTTCTATCACCTCCATCCATATTGCTAAATAATCTGAAAAACCTATCACAACTTCCTCACCATCTGCTACTGCCAAACCTTCTGATAACATAATATAATCAAATTCAGATCCTAGTATCCCCCTTCTATAAGCCCATTGACTTTTATTCCAAAGAATTAATATACACCATTTCACCGTTTTCTGCATTTTTTACACCTTTCCCCTTAAATTAGAATTATAGACACCTGCAATCAGAATTTTCATGTTAACCACCACATAGTCTAATATTTGATTAAAAAGATTCAATCTCTTTACTTGTTAGTTATAAATGTATATAACACTATAATAATAGAAACATGGTCTCTCCACCTCACTGCCAGAATACTCAACCTTCCCATCCTTACCAATCTTACATGTAGTAATTTCACTGTTTTTTACATAGCACAGCCATTCTAGAACAATGTTCAATTCTTAAGTTCCATATTTTATTTCTACCCCACAAATTTTCTGTTTGCAGTCTTTCTTCGCTTGTCAGGTATCTTACATTCTCTAACAGTATAACATCCACACCACATTTAAAACACCATTCCAGTGTCCAAATCCAACTTTCAGTGTTAATAATACTGTTTACATTTACCGAAAGTACCCTACAGTCATTGCTTTTCCTTCTTTTTGAGTTTAGGGAAAATATATTTAAATCTTCTTTTTCTCATTTTTTACTCTTTCTCCAAATTAATAGTTTTCCTGGGTTTATGTAAACGTGTTCCATGATCCTCAGAATCAGATTTTTCACTGGCTAGAAATTCAGAAAAAAAGTTATTAGTATCAGTTCTTTCTCCTGACTTCGCTTCCTGCATGCCCTCTCACTCCTCTTTTTCTCTTCATATTTTTTTCTTCTTCACCTATTTTATACTCTCCACAGCCTCTTGTTGTCCTCTCACATGTATGTTTTCCTCCCTTTCCCTTTGTTTTTACTATTTACTGTTTGCCCTTGACAATCCATCCAAAAGTGCCCCTTTTTTACACAACTTGCATTCAGGCACACAATTTTTTGCTGTATACCCTTTCTCCACACATTGTTTACATTGTACCTTGTCACACTTGTTAATTAAATGAGAAAGTCCCCACAAATGAAATATGATTTTGGTTAGCTAGCACATCACAATGTCTTTCTTTGATCAGTCACAAAAATGAAACTTGGCAAGTGTGTCACCATTTTTTTTTCACATTTAAAAACAGCTTCCAAACTCTACCTTCATTCCATAAGTTTCTCTTTCTCTTTCACAATATTTTTGAGAGTTTCACACAGACCCTACTTAAATTCTTAACAATGTTTTCTTCCAGTTCATCAATTCTATACTGCAAAGAACTCTGGTCCGCTAATAATTGGCAGTTGATTTTTATGTACCGGCTTGCCAGGCCTGACGCACAACCTTCAACAAAGGTACACCCATTCACGTATGTCTCCACACAGAAGACGCTCTAGCTGAAAATAGAACCGGACAGCGTCTTACTGTGAGGTGACAACACTACCACAGCACCAAGAAAATTCCTTGAAGAAAGAGTTACAGTTTACTTTTGGTAGTATACAAGACATATCCATTCTAAGGATATGTCTTGTATACTACCAAAAGTAAACTGTAACTCTTTCTTCAATGAATTTTCTTGTGAAACTATTTTAGAGTGGTTCATCTTCCTTTGGTAAATCTTTATCTTGAAGCTTTGACAGGAAAATATTTGAAACATAAATATTTTTTTCCACCAAAATGTCCCAAGAGGTTGCCAATACAATATTCCAGCTTATTTGAAAGATTTTTGATGAAAATGGCAAAAAAAATGTATAGGAGAAGCAGAGCAAAATTCCTGTGCTGCTAAGTGTTTGCTATCTTTTTTTTTCTTATTCTCATAGATGGTCATCTCTTCTTTTTAAAAACAGTTTTACTTATAGTTTGTTGCTGCCTTTTTTTGTATGCATTATTTACTGCCACAAAGCTAGACACCTTCTCAGTTTGTTGCTGCTTTCTCCATTTACTTTCTGTCACTGCTGCATAAGTATCAACTGCTGCCACATCACCTGGTTCCTTTTCCACATTATCATCCTCTGTACTTCTGAAAAGGTTGTCTCCCATCTCACCCAAATGTAGCTCTCAACTCTAAAGATTTTTGCAGAATGTCCAGATTTTTGACTCATATTTATGGATATGCTCTTCATAAAATTTGTCATTTTTTGGATTTTTTGGCAAATCAGTGAGGGTTGAATTCACTAACTAAGGAAATTTTCAGAATTTATAGCCATCAGAAATTGAATTGTGACATAGCACATCACTGATACCTTCTCCCTGAAATTCTATTTTTTCCCTTTTTTGTAAGTAGCATTGTATGGCCCCTACTCATAGTGGCATCCTATTTCACTAGCCTCAGGTTCCAACACATTTTTCTAAATGTATACCCACTGAGAAGTAGCTAGGCAATTCAATTTGGTTAGCAGGGGTAAAGTGCACAAGTGTTGTCTAACTTGGTGCTACTCTAAAAAATGAATCAACATTATTGATACCAAAACAAAAGCAGTAAGAGAAACATAACTCATAGAATCTTGACTATCTACCTTCCACACGAAAGTTCAACCCGCTCCATTCACCCTTGCTATGCTTGGGGTCACTCTGCTCCTGCTACCCTACCCCCAATTCCCACCAAACCCCACTACAGTCAAATTTATTGTAAACAAACCCAACACCAATTTTCAATAAACCAATCAAATCTCACCTAAACATTCTACAACTTGACCCAATCAGGTAACCCCCCCCCTATTTCAGGAATAATCCTACACATACTTTGGACCATCACTAAATTTACCCTACTCATCACAGTCCTTACTCTACACATAAAATTAATCCATCTTCCAGCTCCTTACTTCCTTTCCACTAAAAAAAACAACTCACTACCCCCAACTACACTACCGCCAGTACAGATTACTTACCCAGTTTCTGCACAACAAAATGTTAATCTTGCACTGCTTTATTATTCTAACCCTCTCTATATTAGCACAAATAGCACACTATCAGGCAAACTAAACTTCTACACCCAATCACTATCCCCCCACTTCCCAACCTGCTACAATCAAAATCCTCTGTACTAAAAATATCCCATCTATATTCAACTGCTCAACTATACAGCTTGCTCCATTTCTAATATTCCACCAACAATCACATTCAAGAATATCTGTACAATACGACAAACTGATTTCTAAATACCTAAACATAATCCTGCACATAGCATCCCAACTTTTTTTCAGTGGAGACATTTGCCCAAACCTAAGCTCAGAATCTAACATAACCACACCCAGCACCCAGCAATCCAACCTACTAAACATACCCAGGAAAAGATCCAATCTAATCATTATAAATATTAATCTTATATGCATACTCATCAAAGTACAAGAATTTCATGCCACCCTTTCACTTTACTCCCTGGACATAGTTCTAATAACAGAAACCTGGTTCAAAGCAGAAATCAATAGTAACAAAATACTCCCACCAGGATATAATATATACAGACAAGACAGAAAAAAGAGACACAGGGGTATTGCTCTATTATAAAAAAATAATAATCTCACACTTGATATTATTAACCACACCCCTCCTGTCTTCAACAATGGAAAATTCCTGATCACCAAACTTAAAATCAGCTCAAAGAAAAACTTAAATATAATCAGAGCCTACATTCCCCCTGGCAATAATATTAGCACATTAGAATCTATCGTACACTGGACAGTAAGTACCCTACCCTAAGAAACAATCATCATGAGAGACTTTAACATAAATTAGTTCTCCTGTAACTCATCCCACCCAACTGAACATATCAACCTTCACAGTTTCATATAAATGATTCAATCTACCACCAGAACAGATAAAGCAACAAAAAAGAGTCTATCCTAGACTGAATACTCACTAACCATCCAGAACTGTCACCTCACTCAGGGTGCCTCCCTGACAATCTTAGTGACCTCATCCTTACCTTCCTTCTCTGACACCAACTAAACCTAACAAAACATTCTAAGAAATCCATTATACAAAACAATTCATCTCCCAAGCCTTTGTATCTATCCTTAAACAATGTGATTTGAATCCACTCATAACCCTCCCCCTAGATAATGTAGTAGAACAGTTCAACATAACCTTCCTTAACATCCTAAATCAACTATTCCCAACCAGAACAATCAGAATCAAATCTAAGTATGCTCCTTGGCTCACCAAAGAGATAAAAGTATTTTAAAACAAGGATATAAAGCTTAGGAGACATGGATTCACAATAAGACATTTACAAATCAACAAAAATTCCTAAAATTAAGGAATAAAGACAAAAAAACAAATCAAGCTTGATAAAACAGTCCAATACACCAACACTCAAAACACAAAAAAATAACCCACAAAATTCTAGTCCACCATCAATAAAATTTGACAACCAGGCAAAATTAGTACCCCTTACCCAACAACGAGTAACTCTACAGACAATATTGCCACATAATTTAATAAATACTTTACTGAATCTATCCTAGCCCTCATGAATAACAACTGCTACTCACCTCCTCCAAACCATTTTTCCATACAACCATCCCAACAAATAGTATAAAAAATTCTAAATAAACTCAAACCCACTACACTTCCACATACCTCTCAACCTCTTAGAGCAATAAATCTGGACAAAGCCTAAAATGATGGAAGGACAAATAGGGACAGCTTTTAAATATTGCTCGTGCAAACTTAGAAAGTTGATAGAATAATAAGTTTTGCATTAGCATGAATTTTCTGAAGGATATGGAGTCTTTAACTCAAATGTTCATCATTATTTAATTACTTCAATCCTCAGCTATTTGCCAGAAAAGTACAGATTTTAGGAGGAACACATCAAAAATATGAGGCAAAAATCTGAACATTCTTTCAGAATCTGTACAGTTGAGAGGTATGCATTTGCAGCAGATAATTTACCAGCTGAATTCCTCAAAATCATAGTCAATGTCATTTCATTCCCAGTCTCTATTCTAATCAAACTGCAATAACTGAATTGACTACTGAATATAGGGTTCCAAATGGAAGGGGAAATGATTGGTCCCTGAATATTGTAAAAAATTCAGACATGGACATTAACATATTTAATTATTCAAGCTATACTGTAAACATTGCCTTAGTAGACTTTTTGTCAAAAGGTTTGACTTTTGTGCCAAGTAAAAATTTTGATTTGAGCAGGACTTTGATTGACTTGAAACTGTACACTCATAAGTTGAACCTCGGTTGTTTAATGGGAATAATTGTGAAATTTCCAAATTCAGGGTTCCAAGTGTTTTTAATCCACCACTAAACCCAATATTGGATTTATTTGAGTGTATTTGTGAAATAGATTTAAGGAGTATTGATAGTAATAAAAAGAGCAGAAAGAGGAATTGTATTAATGCTCAACCTGCTGAATGGGAAACGTTAGAAAATTTAAGAAAAAGTGGAGTGCAGGTTTCCAAACCTGATAAGGGTGGGGGACTTGTGTTTATGAACATTTTTGATTATAATGAGAGAATGCTCAATATGTTAAATACTGACATATATTTTGGTTTCCTTGAATGAATTGAACCATGCTTATAGGAGAATTAACATTTACTTGAATGACTTGTTTATAGAAAATCGTATTGACCTTGATTTACTGAATTATTACTCTATGCCAGCTCCTCAGATTCCAGTCATTTTTCGGGATTCCGAAAGTTCACAAAGATTTGGTAAAAATCCCTTTCTGGCCAATTGAGCATGGTAGGAATTCCATTACATACCCCCTGGCTAAGTTTGTGAAGGAACCTCATATTTCCAAAGTTTCATGGTACTTTTTGGAAAACATCAATAGTTTGAATTTCAATCCTGATCCTGATTTTAACTTTGCTACTGTAGATGTGAAGGACCTTTATACTGTAATTCCGCAAGACCTAGGAATTGAATGGGTGAGCCTACTTTTAGCTAAGAGGGGTGTTAGTAACACTAATGTTTCCCTTATTCAGGAATTATTGGATATTGTTTTGAGCAATAATTTCTTCTTGTTTGAAGGTAAATATTATTTGCAGAAAAAGGATGTAGCCATGGGGTCCCTAATAGGAGCTAGTTTAGCAAACTTATTTATGGCATGCTTGGAGAGTGAATTTGTATTTAGTAATAATCTCTTTAACAACATAATTTCTAACATTCACCCATATATTCAATACAGAGAGGCTAGCATTTTTAGACATGGAATTGGCTAAGGATAGACAGAATAGATGTTATAACGTGAAGATCTATAGAAATGAGACATATTCAAACTCCTTTTTGTACTTTACTAGTGCTCACCCTTGGTATCAGAAAAAATCTGTTGTGAAGAGATAGCTTATAAGAGCAGCCAGAATGTGCACTACTAATTTTGATTTCATGACTGAATGTGACTTCTTAGTCCAGATTTTTTTGAAGAGACACTACCCAGCACCCTTACTCGAAGAATTGGTGAATGAAGTTCAAATGAAAAGTTATGTCGGCTATTTCAAAGCTATCTTAGGGGGTGGACAATGTATGATGGAAACTGGGGGTACAGTGAGTGATGATATCCAACAAAGTGAAATAGTAAACTATCCCTTGACTTTTATAACCCCTTATACTATTGATGCTGGCAACATTAAACAGGTCTTGATTAAGAATTGGAGTGTAATAGCATCAGAGGGGTAATTACTGAATAAACTAGGGGCTAACCCTAAACTTATTTTTAGAAGAGCTCAAAACCTGAAAGAGTTATTAGAATTTAAAAATTTGGGACTGACAAGACAACAAGGTATGTTTAAATGTGAGGCCTGTGCCTATTGTAAGCATATGGATGTAGGTTATACATACACAGTGAAAGGGAGAAAGTATTCTTGTAAGAGTAACTACAACTGTAATTCTAGTACATTGGTGAATTTAGCCCAGTGCCAGTCTTGTCCTAGTTTTTGCATAGGCAAGACTGATCGTTAATTAAGAGAGCGTGTGTATGAACACCTATATAATATTAGAAAACAGAGGTTGGAAAGTGCTTTAGCTAAACATGTGATCAATCAGCCAGGCCACTCATTTTTATACAGAGTGATAGATCAAGTTGAGTATGATGAAAGGGGAAGTTCACATACCCTAATACTTGAGTAGCGTGAGTTAATTTATCAGATTAGAACACATGCGTATAATCAACCAGGATTAAATGATCTGTGTTCTATAGTCTGTGTGCTAAAATTGAAGAGTTTGACTCATTGAAAAGTTTATAATTTTATATTATTTGTGTATGTTTTAAAAAATGAGGATGCTGAATGTTTTTCAGAGGGCAGATGGTATTTTAAATGTATTTTAAATGACTTTATATACATTCAAAAAAGTTTTCTCAGAAAAGTAATGTGGTCACTTTAAAAGTTTAATATTGCTTTGGCATGTGACTTTTACCCTTGATCATGTGATTTTGTATTTGGTATTTAAGTGCATCTGATACAGTTGTTCTGTTTGTCTGAAGAAGTTGAGTTATTAAACTTGATGAAAGTGCTAACATAGAAAAAAACAGTTTGTTTCCAGTTGTTTGCCTCTTTTTTGTTTTATTTTTTGCTCTATTCTATTCAGTCAATCAATGTCAGAATACCACATTTCGACACTCTGGAAAACGTCTCATATAATACCACTATATAAAGGAGGTAACTACAGAACTATCAATCTACTGCCCATTATCATTCTATCCCCTTTATCAAAAATCCTAGAAAAATGCATTAATTCACAAATCCTACATTATCTCTTACACAACAAACTTATGGAAAACACTCAGCATTGTTTTCACCCTTATCCAGGAACTACAACAGGCCTTCTCAGCTTAACCAAAACCATTAACTGTCACCGTAACAAAGGTAAGCTTGCTTCTTCTATCTTTCTAGATATCTCTAACACTTTCAATACAGTTTCCCATGATAAACTCTTATCTGCACTTTCTGATCTTAATCTGAACTAGTTCACTATTACATGGTTCCAAGACTATTTGTCAGGTCATACTCAGGCTGTAAAATGACAAAATGTCCTAGTTCCACTTCTGCCTATTACTTTAGGAGTTCCTCAAGGCTCTAGACTTGAACCATATATTTTTACCACATTTGCCAACAACTTTCATACTGCCACCTCACATGCCATATTAGTCCAATATGCAGATGATTCAACCCTAATCTGATCTGCCTCATCACTCCAGCAACTTCAAAAAATAACACAATAGTCCTTTACTGCAGTTGAAAACTGGTTAGCAAATTCTCAGCTCATACTTAACCCAAACATAACTAAACTGATTTTGTTTCAACCCACCAAAACTACTATTCCCACCACCTCTTTCACAATCACGTCTAATAATAATATCTACATTACTCTTGTCACCCAAAAACAACTTCTAGGGGTCAACATTGATAAAACATGAAATTTGGTATGCGCATTGCCCAAGCTATATAGAAAGTGCATAAAAAACTTGAAGCACTATACAGGTGCACTAAATACCTCACCAATAATACTAAAACAATTATTGCTAGAACCTACCTAGTCTCTATCCATCACCCCGTTTCATTAACCTTAACAAATCCGACTTAACTAAACTAAACAAAACTGCTGTTACAACAAAATAGCAAAATTTGCAAACAGTCTCACCTATCAATCTCATCACTGCCAGGCCTATAAACAATTATCCTGTTTAGAACTACCAAATCTGCTCACCCTCAGCCAATTCACAGTGTCCCATCAAATAACTCACCAAACTGAAAAAAAAAACACCAGCCCTTCAAGACATATTAATCCTGTACTCAAACAAACACATGCTATTATCCAGTAAGAAATCACTAATCAATGTAACCAGATGAAAAAACAGTGACCTGGAACAATTTGCCCCTTAACATTAGAACTGCAGCCAACAAAATAACCTTCAATAACATTCTCAAAACACACTTAGCAAGTTCTTGGATTTGTACACCTTCCAACCCAAACTAAACAACCAACCTTTACTTCCCCCTACCAACTACCAATATTTTATCTTATTTTTATTCTTCCTACCTCCTCTATCTATCCTTCCTGCCTCCTCAAACAAATCTCTCAGTCTCTCTAATATTACAAACGTCTTTTGTTATTATTATTTATGCATGACCATTTATCTGTTGTAATATTACTTATAATATTGCTTGTAAAAATATTTCTTTGTTATATTCCTTGTTATATTTCTTGTAATGCTCTAAAATTGTAGTGGAGCTTTTCACTTTAGGCCTCCACTGATAATGGACCTGTTCAGCCCAGTCAGACTTTCCCGGTAAACAAATGTTAAATAAATAAATAAATAATAAAAATAAAATTATTATCAACAGTTGGTGCTGCAATATTTTGTAACACCAATTATCATACACATATTAGCTTATATGTAAATATATGTATTTTCACTTATACATAATGAGGATTAATATCAAAAAACTGTTGTGCTAAGCAGTGATAGTAATTCTCTGTATCTGCATCAAGAAAAGACAAAAAATAAAATAAAAAAAATGATTATGAAGATATAAACACAGGTGAATGTGACATAAAAAAATGAACCAGCAAGTATCTGTTGAAAATGCTTCAGCATTAAGAAATTCAAGCAGATTATTATTTTTTTTCGTGTTCCAACAATCTTCTCAAATGATCCTCTTTAAATATTGAAAATGACATGCAGATAACGATTGACATCTTGCCATTAATTTTTCCCTCATATAGTGTAATAGGATAAGACAACATTCAGACCAAAGTTCTTCCTTGCCAAAAGAGAAAAAGCAGTTCTGCATTTTTTACAATCTTCTGGACACAAGGTCAGTGACATTCCTCAATGGCGATAAAATTCAGGTGGCAGCCATAGCAAATGACAAGCTCTTGTCTTACTCTCCTTATGTTCTTAATGTATGTACATCCTCAAAGTGCATGCAGAAGTCAGAGGCAACATCAGCAAACCCTTCTCTTAACAAAGGAAAAGCACTGCCCATTTTACGTATATCCAAAAAGCCTAGAGCAATAAGACATTTGCCAGCAGTTTAAAGTCAAGATTTAAAGAATAGTGCATTGTAAAGTCACGCTCCTGGTCATTTTTTGAGGCAGCCTGACCAAATGGAACAGATATACCTTTTGTTTAATCTTGAAGAGTTACACCTGACCATTTTAATTGAAGCAATTCTCAGACCACATTAAAATGAAAGCTAGAGAGGAAGGTAAGTCACAACACACAAACAGTTTGAATACATGATCCTGCATTAATTTAAAGAATGTTATGGTATACTTATTCATCACACAGAGAATATAAGATGTACATATTGATAACAAGAACCAATAACAGGAAAACCATGTATGGAATATAACTTTCTCATAACTATGTCTTTAGTAATGAATGCCCCAGCTTATATCCAGATTACAGTTCTTGATAAAGTTGAGAAATTTTTAACAGTTAAAAAAATCAACAGTTAAGTGTTCATGACATCAGCCTTCTTCTAGCAATGTATAGCTTACTTTTTACTTTTCTACCACATATTTTGTGAATCATCCTTATAACATAATTCTTAGCTGGCAATTCTTCTGAAAGCTGATTATAAATATATTCTTAATTTAGCAGGGGTCATCTCAGCTGTGTGCTGCTTGTTGGCACACAGCATCCAACAGCTGTGCAACATTAAGTTCAGTCTTGTCAACTGTACACTGTGAGGTACAGTCTTTCACAACTTCTTTCTAGATTCCACTGGGGATTGTCACAGAATGCCTTTTACATCTGTTTGTCATCTTATTCTGACAAACCCAGTACTTTTCTTCACTAGATATGCAAATACATATCTACTTTTAAAATTGTTTTCCTATTTCTCTGGCAAAATCTACTAGAATAAATGCTGTCAACCATTCCTGGCACTGATGTGATGGTGAGTTCCCCAACATCTTCTTATTTCTGAAATAACCGTATTCCATGCAAAACACATTTGTTAAAGACATAATTAAATCAAGCAGTCTAGTTTCATTCCAAACCAGATATAAGCATTACATGTAGCACCCAGTCAAATTTATGTACTCACGTGTTAAGTCACACAGATGACTAGATCTATCCTTTTCCATAGGATACACTATAGATGTAGTAGTTACAAGTTATATATATTTGTCACGTTCCACTTAAAAAAAAAAGAAAAAAGAAAAAAGCAGACAAAGCACCAAAAGACCTTTGATGATCTTTATTGAATGCACATATAAAACAATTGCATCATAACATTATTATTTATAACTTCATTTTCTTTGTATGGCATCAAACATCACTTGACCATTCATCAAGGCAGCGTATCACCGCTCACCCTTTCTGAATAAGCAGTGTCCTCCACCCACCTACTTATTCTAACACATCAAGCAGTGTCCAACCTTCATCCTACATGCTTATTTCCATCCCAACACCATGTGCTAACATCATTCAACCATTAACTTCTACCACTCCAGGTAGCAAGGTAGGTATTGGTGATAGCTAGTATTGCATGTAGCTGATGCTTTAAAGACATATTTTCCTGGTTAGGGGATGTATAAATTCATTATCAGACAGAATATCAGAACAGCATGAGCAGTTATGGCATGGAAATGAGCAGAACTATTATCTCATCCCATCCATTTGTTGATCACATCTCTCTTTACTAGTATTTAATCTACTAACCCACAATAGCTGACTCTTTAATACACCCTTAAACACATGGTTAGCATGCATGCAGGTCCTGTGTGTGTACTTGTTTGCATGCACTTCCTTTTTATAAATTGACATAGTAATGACATTCTCTTAGGTTCATAGGTCTGTACTAGGCTAATGGCCCTGGAGCCTTTACAAGCCTAGCCCATAGGATTACCCTGGCATCGTGCCACCCGACCTTAGTTCCCAGTGCCTCTGTCGAGTAGTGCCACTGGAGTGATCCCCAGGGTGAATTTTCTATTTCCCATCCACTCATCAAGATTTCTCTTGAAGAGGCCAGTGAGGTGCTCTGCTTGACATGTATTCAAAGTCTATTCCATGGGTAGTTATAAACCTGTCCCTCCAGCATGTTCTGTTGATTGTGTCTATGAGGATGAAGTCTCTGGAGTGTGTGGTGTGGAGGGATTGAGATTTCTTTAGATGCAGCATTTTAACAGAGCTGGGTCAGACATGGCTTTGTAAGTCAAGCAGAGATCGCCTCTAAGTAGGTGATATGAGACAGAGAATAGTTGGAGTTTTTTGAGTCTGTCCATATAGGACAAGTGTTTAAGGCCTAGGATCCTCTTTGTGAGGTACTTTTGTGGCCTCTCCAGTTGTTGCAGGTGTCTAGTGAGGTACATGCAAAATGGGGCATTGTACTCAATGATTGGCCTAATGAGGGAAGAGTAGAGGGAGACAATGACCTTATTTCTTCCTGGATGCAAAACCCTTAGTAATGAGATGTGCCACATAGAATGACTTTCTGACCACAGAGGCAATGTGGTGGTCAAAGAGAGGTTGCTGTAAACCTGTGTTCCCAGATCTCTTATAATGCCTTCTGTGTTCAGTTGACTACCATTGATGTGGTAATTCAAGGGAACTGTTTTTTCCCAAGGGGGATGATGACACATTTTTTGGCATTGAGCTTAAGGCCATGGTTCTCACACTAGTCGTTGATCTCAGAGGCCTTTCTGTAGGATGTCAACATCACTTGAGGAGTTAATAACAGCTCCAAAACCAAGCAAGCCAGCAATAAATTCTAACAAAAATACTTTAATAAAAGTATAAGTCAGCTAGAATACCCATAAATTAATATACAAAAGTAATAACACCCAAAGGGTGACAAAGCATACCGGTTTCAGCATAAAGCCTTCATCGGTGCTATCTAACAGATAGTATAACAATATATATATATAGATAAAACAGCCAAATTGTGTACCACACAGATATCCAATCACAATTGTTCATTGAGTCCTGGGGAATATAGGCCACCCAATGTAATTATCCAGATTTTTTCTTTATAATCCAACAGAGAGTATAGATTTTCTGAAGAGGTATTTGGTTTATATATTCTATCTATAACTGTAAACCTAAACCTAGCAGAAGGATGTAATGCCTGATGTTTATATAAAGCATTTGTATTCCTATGACATTTAATGTCACTCATATGTTCTGATATTCTAAGTTTGAATGGGTGAGAAGTCTGCCCAACATAATATACCAAGTAAATCACCCAATCAGTTCTACAATTTCCAAAATCCCTTATATCATATACTTTAGGACAATTAAAGGAAGTGAATGAGCTTTGTTTAAGGACCATGCTGCAAAACCTGCAGTGTCCCTATGGAAAACTGCCCATAACTGGGCCTCCCCTGTAGTGTAGTTTGCAAACTATTCTGCACCACCTGATTACTCTTTTTGTAATGGTTAAACCAACCCCCCCCCCATGTTTTTCCCCTTCTGTATCTAAAGCTACATCAAAATGGCAAAAACCGAGCTAATCTATCCTCCATATATAGAATGTCCCAATGTTTGTGTATAATATCTTGTAAGTATCTGGTGTTACCCCCAAATTCCATGATAAACCTAAGATGAAACTCAGATTTTGAACTTTTATCTCTATATGAAAGGGTCTGTTGTCTATTAATATCATAGACTTTCTTGCTGGCTAAATCAACATCATATTTACGATAACCTCGTTCATAAAATCTGCGGGCCATATCACATGCCTGAAGACTGTAATTTTCCATAGTGGAACATATTCCTTTTAGTCTTAAAAACTGATACTTAGCAATGTTATTGATGACATGAGGGGGTGACAATTAGAAGCATATAGCAAATTGTTAAACTGTGGATATTTCCTGTAAACATTACTGCTCCAAGTACCATCTTCTAATACCTTGACCTCCACATCCAAAAAAGTCACACTCTCCCAATGATAATTCAATGTAAATTGAATTCCCCATTTGTTTTTGTTGAGATACTCAATGAACTCAAATAAATAATGCACATCTGATCTCCATATTAGCCAACAATCAGCTAAATAATGGTGCCAAATATCTATCTCCTCTAGAAATAGATTATGATTGATGTCATAAATTAAATGATATTCAACATAGCCCATTAACAGATCCGCATAAATAGGAGAAAGATGCTCCCATGGAGGTACCCTTCAATTGTAAATAACAAACATTGTCAAAATAAAAAAATATTTTTATTCAACATGTGCTCTGTTAAGCACAAAAGAAATGTGTTAAAACCAGGCGGATAAAGAGAGGCTTTAGAAAGCCAAAAATCCAATGCTAATAAACCAATGGCCACAAGTTACAAACTCCCAGTCTCAATCGAAGACAAAAAATCCAAAAAAACAGTACCTTCAAATAACTGGTTAAATAAACCTATGATTCCCTTTGTGGTGCACATATAACCTCAAATGTCAATTCATTGATGAGTAGCCAGCCCAACACAAGGTTCCAAAGCTATATAGCCAAATTTCTTCACACACAAATGATATCTGGAATGTAGAACCACCAACAACATCTGAAGAGAGGAGCCATGTTGGAAACAGGGACAATGAAACCCATGCAAGTACGGCAAAGTGCATGGCCCAACCAAAACATGTAGATCAAAAAAACAAGCAGGCCAGCAATAAATTCTAGCAAAAATACTTAAATAACAGTATAAGTGGACTAGACTACCCATAAATGAATATACAAAAGTAATAACACCCAAAGGTTGACAAAGCATACCGGTTTCAGCATAAAACCTTCATCAGTGCTATCTAACAGCTCAATGAACAATTGTGATTGGATAATTGTGTGGTGCACTATTTGGCTGTTTTATATATATATATATATATATATATATATATATATATATATATATATATATTTGTTATACTGTTTGTTAGAGGGAACGGATGAAGGCTTTATGCTGAAACGGGTATGCTTTGTCATCCTTTGGGTGTTATTACTTTTGTATATTCATTTATGAGTATTCTAGCTCACTTATACTGTTACACTATTTTCTATTGTATTGCAACTATTAACATTTTCTCTATTTTGACTCACTTCAATTAATTTTTCTGTCAGCATTTCCTTTGGGTAGCCCCTAACTACAATTTTTTCACATAACATTTTGCTTTCTTCCTGAAATTTTTCATTGCAATCTGTTAAGTCACTCACTCTCCTCAACTGTCCTTTTACAATATTATTTTTGACATAACCAAGGTGCATACTATCATATCTGTGATATGCATTATTCTGAACATTTTTCTTATATATTTTAGCACTACATTTATTACATTGTTTATAGATGTCTACATCTAAAAAGCAAATACTTCTACAGTTATAGTTCTAAGTAAAACTTAAATAATCACATGCATTGTTAATCTCATTCAAAAAACAAGGAAGTTCATTAATTTCTCCCCTCCAGACAAAAAAAAGGTCATGAATAAATTGACCATAATATAACACATAATTAAAATAGTTATTATTTTTAATATATAACTTTTCCCATGTGTTTATAAAATGATTGGCATAGCTAGGGGCCATTGCTGCACCCATAGCCACGCCATCTGTCTGTTGAAAAAATGTGCCATTAAATTTAAAAACATTATAAGATACTATAATATCTAATATCTCTATAATAATAGAAATCTCTTCCTTGGTATAGCATCAGAAATCCACAAGCTACTTACTAACATAGTCCATCCCTATGTCATTGAGTGTAATGGTGTACAAGGAATTAAAATCCATAGTTACCAAATAGTCACCTTGCTCCACCTCCATTCTTTTAATACAATTAGCAAAAGCAAAAGTATCTGTGATATACGTATCTCCAGCTTTCACTACCTTTTGCAATTTTTATCTATGTAAATGGCCATCGCCTCTGTTTTGCATCCTCCACTTGCCACAATCGGCCTTAAAGGGGGACATTCCAAGTTTTTATATGTTTTGGGCAAAACAAATATTTTACTAATATTTGGATTTTCTTTAACAAAAAAAAACTTGCTTCGTTAATAGAAATCCTCCCTTCACATAACCATTCTTTTATCATAGAATCTATAAATTTGCAAGACCATGTTATTTGGTTTAAACTAACCTTTTTATAGTAGTGAACATCTTGTAAAGTGGTTTACCTTGCGACTTGCACGACATGTGCAGGATTTTACATAGGGAAAACTATACGTAGATTAAGGGAAAGGATAGCAGAACACCAGAGGGCTATTAAGAATAAGGATAATCATAACACGTTGCATTCACATTCCAAGAATTGTGTTAACTTTAAAAAGTTTATATTTTTTGTAATTGATAGGGTGATGACAAGTGAAAGAGGGGGTGATGACAACATCAGAGTTGAGTCTTTAGAATTTAAATGGCAGGTGATTTTAGATGCAACAACTTACCCTGGACTCAACGACCATATTTCTATTAAGCCCATTTTGAAGCAAAGGGCTATGGTTGTTTAAAGTCATTTTGCTTTGTTTTAGTGGGGAAAAGCCAGTAATAATTTAAATAAAGGTTTCAATACTGATATGTGTTTAATGAGTGTGTTTAAAGTGAGTGCATAGATGTTTTAATACATGCTTTTAAGCAAGTTTAGCATGCATGTTTTATGGTTTATTTGGAAGATACAACAGTAAGTTTATAGGGATTGTAATTAATCAAGGAAGTTGATTGGTCAATATGCATGTGGAATTTTGTATTTAAACAATGTGATTATGAGCTCCTTTTACTCTGAAGAAGCCATCAGTTGATAGTGAAAGTGTTTAGTATTTTGGAGCCTTTTAGCTCTTCATTAAAACAGCTTGGTGCAGTCTGTGAATTTGTTTTTTTGTTTGTTTTATTTAGTTATTACCCTGTTGGGTTTAGATTTTTATAATCTTGTAAAATAACAATCATAGCATTCAAATAAGCAATTTTATCAAAAAGCACAACAGCATTGCCTCTATCAGCTTTTAATATTACAATACTAATATTGCTTTTCTTTCTTCATATGACATGTTATAATATTTGTTAACAGGTTTCTTTGACAAAAGATCTCTCAGCTGTTTTTCCATTACATTTTGAAATGCCTCAAATTCTGGCCTCAACGGAGGGTTAAAACAATTCGGCTTAATACAAGCAGTCGATAATACAACATTTCCACCACTGTTTTCATTGTTATACATACATTTCAAATATAACATTTTAACAAAATCCCTCAAGTTATTTAAAGTCTCACAAATATGTGCTCTTGACGTCGGTACAAAAGTCCAACCTCTGCAAAAAACAGAGATCTCATAATGCCCCAAACATCTATGTGAAAGATTAACAATTTTAAAATCACTTTCAGAAAAAAATACCTTCATCTAGTGATTGCTTTTCTTTTTCTTCCACGATGTGTTCTTTTGATGGGGCTTTCCTCTTTTTCTGTTGTCTGTTTCCCTTCGCTGGCCCCATAGTTACTTGAGCCCATGATCTCCTTCCTGTACCGGGATCTTGATAGACGTTTACACCCTTGTACTTGCAGAAACATTTTCTATAGTCTCACTCTGTATTTCTCTCTCTCTAGCAATCTGCTCTGGCTTCCTCATCTGAACTTTTGGCCCTGTAGTTGATTCACTTTCTTTCAAATTGCCCATTGCAACATAAGACATATAAGCCACACCCTGTTCATATTCAAGACAATCCCTCTCATATTTCTTAAGCTTTCTTTGCTTAAGAATATCATTTTCTTTGATTAATCAATCTTGTATCAGACAGATTTGTGTTTCAAAGTTTTCATTCGTAGTATCTCTTTTAAGGGAAAAATATTTATCTTTGATTTCTTCATCTAGTTTGTGGATTTTTTAATGATAGCAGTCTACCAACATAGTCATGTACTCAATACCAGTTCTTTGATTCAGTTCCACCCATTTTTCAATGAGCTCCTTTGGTAGGTCATTTCCTACTGGCATCTTGTTGATCTTAAACCTCTCGGCACTCTCTTGACCAAAATGCTACTCTCAAAAAACATAACATCCCACTGTAATCTTTTTAACTTAACCATAGACTTCTTAAACAATGAGAAGCGTTCAGTGAGATTAATGCTGGTAGACTGAACATTGTTTTTATTACTCAAACTATCCATGAACGGATTAATAGGTGCAGCAAGGCAACCATTTAACAGTTCATCTCTGGTCGTACAAAAAACAGGCTGCAAAGTCACTGAAGCATTGACTTTGGTAGAAAAAGTACTATTTGCAGTCTTAGTGCTGTACACATTGGGCAGGATTCACGAAGCCTCCGTGTAAGAGTTATAACTCATACATGGAGGCTGCAGTTAAATGGAGTGATGTCAGCATGCTCTGCATATTCATGAGAGCATGCTGAATCACACCTAAGGCTAACACGGTCTGTGTAAGACAGTAGGGGGCGTGTCCATAGGCCGAGCCCTGTAAGCGGACACGCCCCCAGAAGAGTACAAGTGCCCAAAGTAAACACCCACGACAGAGTCCACGGAAATGTGAATAAACACAACACAACACGTCCCCACAGACTACGAACATAAAATGTACAAATGAACATCACATAATTTTTTTTTAAATTGTAAAGATGTTTAACCGTGAGTGCGCTCGTTTGCGCGGGCGTGCCCGTAGTGCAGCTACAGTTAGCAGTCAGTGGGAAAGCATATAAGAACTAAATATGCAAAGTAAGCCAAGAAGCAATAGCGTAGCGGTAGAGATGTTGGCTGAAGAGCAGGCATTCATGGTTCGAGCCCCCACAACACCAATTTTTATTTTTAGCAAAATAAGCACGAAACAAGTCCCTGACAAATATGTACACATAAAATCACATTTTATGTAAAATGTAATGAAATAGCCCATTTATATTGAAGAAATGTGAGGTAACAAAACAATGAAAAATGCCAGATGTGCCCATAGCTGAGCTACAGTTTAACAGGGTGAGTGCATCTGCCCGTAGGTGAGCAGTGGTTTAACTGGTGCAAAATGAGTGCCCGTAGCTGAGCGTAATATGCGTGCTGACAGCCAAATGAGGCTTAAACCAGCGTACCCCGTTTGTGCGGAGCTGCACACCATGCAAACAAGCTAACCGACGGGCAACTTTGAGCAAGCCGTATCAAAACTGCCTTTCCACAGACACACCCCTCAGCTTGTCTAGACAGTCATAAAAAATAAAAAGTAGTGGCCAGGTTCAAACCCAGGATACAATACACCATAGTCAAGGTACTGAACCACTAAGCCATGACAGCAGTACCTATAAATGCATTAATAGCTAATATATAGGAATGAATACAAACTGGAGCATGACAATGCAGGTTTACTGAAGTTGATACAATTCCAAAATGGCCAATCACAGATATGTGCGGGAAAAATGGACTATATAAGCCCCATAGGTGGGAATACACAGCATAAACGATTGTAGAACTGACTTGCAGCCAGAATGACAGGAGTAGGAGAGGGTAGTTGCTTTCAAGCACAGAGGTGGGGCGTTGAGGAGTCCAGGTACATGGTCTGGCTCCTAGTCCACAATCATGAGGCCCAACTCATGCAGGGCCAGGTCCTGTGGGGAGCATACAGGGCTGAGGTGTGGGACCGGTTGGCTCATGATCTCACCAGTGCCACAGGGATTCCAAGGACTGGTGAGCAGGTCCGTCACCACCATGCGGACCTGAAGAGATGCAAGCAGGACCAATTGAACCTGTGGATCCAGGAGGCCCAGCAAATGCCCAATGCCCCACTACTGAGTAAGTTACATTTAATTATGTATGTAAGAAATTAAACTAGCTGATATTATGGAGATGTGTATTCCAATATTACTTCATTTATATTACAGCTGCAGGTGTCTGTTCTGCGAACTGCAGAGCCTATGGCGATAGGCTGGTGCGGTTGCACCACCAGGCAGGTCAGTAATCCACTACCAGTAACTGTAAAGAAATATAAAAGTATGACAGTCAGCAAAAGAGTGCAGTGTAGTCACTAAGGAATAAAATGTGCAAGTAACAGTGTGGAAGTGTTTACAAGTATTGCTTGATTACAAAAGTGTGTTGCAGCCTGTAAGCCAAACAGAAAAATGAAAATGTCTGACATAAATTCTGAAATAAAAATGCCCCACCTGTAAGAAAATAGTACACAACCTGCAGCAGGATGAAAAGTATAGCTGCAGAAGATGATGAAATCACATGTGTGAAATATATCCCTGTTGAAATACTGAAACATGACAGAAGTGAGACTGCTGGAAAGGATTGTAATAACTACAGGTAAAACATGTCAATAAAGCCTAGAAGTAAGTACCATCCTGAATAGTAAAATGAAAACAAGTGAGAGAGTATGAGAAAGTGTCATGAATCCAGCAATACAGTAGTAATAACCCCTGAATAAAGTATACTGCAGTCAGTACAGAATGAAATGCATGTGAGAATCCAAACCAAACAGCGAAATCTGTTCAAAGTGTTGCTGCATCTGGAATGTGTATCCCAAAATCTGGATATGTTGCTTTCAGTCTGCAATATGCAGATAGTATGATTGTCTGATATACCAAACATCCACACTTGTCTACAGCTATATAAAGCAAATGTAGCAGGATGATGTAGAACAAAGCTAGATATGAATGTGTATGAAGAACAATAAAATGTATATTGATGTTGCAGTAACAGTCCTATCACCAAGTTGAAGTAGTTATCATATTGGAAACTGTAGTTAGAACAGTAGTGTGTATATATGTGCAGCTATTAGAAATGTACAGCATATGTATTGGTATTCGAAGGTGTTAATATTATTTGCTTCACCCCACCCTATAACCACATATAACCCAATCCAGCAATACAGTAGTAATAACCCCTGAATAAAGTATACTGCAGTCAAGACAGCATGAAATGCATGTGAGAATCAAAACCAAACAGCAAAAGCTGTTCAAAGTGTTGCTGCATCTGGAATGTGTATCCCAAAATCTGGATATGTTGCTCTCAGTCTGCAATATGCAGATAGTATGAATGTCTGATATACCAAACATCCACACTTGTCTACAGCTATATAAAGCAAATGTAGCAGGATGATGTAGCTGAACAAAGCTAGATATGAATGTGTATGAAGTACAATAAAATGTATATTGATGTTGCAGTAACAGTCCTATCACCAAGTTGAAATAGTTATCATATAGGAAACTGTAGTTAGAACAGTAGTGTGTATATATGTGCAGCTATTAGAAATGTACAGCATATGTATTGGTATTCAAGGTGTTAATATTATTTTCTTCACCCCACCCTATAACCACATATAACCCATTCCATGTGAAAATGGTATGTGCAATCACAATTAACACCCCTGGACATTTGTCCTGTTGGGTCATATATATTTGCATGTCCGTTGATGCATCTGCCCTGTTCATATATCCAAACCTGATGGCCTGTTGCCATCAATCAACCCTGCATGTTGTTGGACTGTGTATTGCTGTTCAAATTATGCATGTGTTATGCTCGCTGTTCAATGGTGTGAATATCTGGGTGTTTGGTTAATGGGAATACTAATGCATGCTGTTACAACTAATTGTGAATGGTATTATATGTCACTAACCCAAACTGTCATGACGTAATGCAAAACATAGGATGACAGGGAAGGCGGGTTCCAGTGGATCCACCTCTCCCACCTCAGCTGGCGAGTGCACCTGGCACTAGTGCCCAGTCTGGACCCTCCTCCGGTGGCCCTGTGCCACCTGTGGGTGGAAGCGCTGCAGGGGATGGGGCTCGCCCCCCCCCTCTGCAAGTGTGGCCGGAGGAGAACCACCACTCACCCTCCGTAGCATCCAGACTGTGGTGCGTAGGGAGATTCGGGACTCTGTTCTCGAGCCCCTACGCCAGCTTGAGGCACGGGTGGCACAACTTATGGGCATGCCTGTTGCCCGGCCTACACAGCCCCCAGCACAGCCCCGTCCTGGGCAGTGAAGGAACAGTGGCAACTGCCTATGGGTGGGGATATCAGTTCCACTGTTGCCATCTGTGGGTTCATGGGCACTGGATATCCAAACCTCCGTCCCCGTCAATTGTGTAACCCCCCCACACGTGTCATACACTGCCCCTGTATGCGTCTTGTTTGTCTTGTCTGTTTACCTACCCAACCTACCTCCCCAGCTGTACTGACTTCCTTCACCTGACATACCACTCTCACCTGAAAAAAAAAAAAAGGGCACTCTGTATCCACAAAAAAATTACGCCCCATACATAGCTGCCCATTCCACACACATGTCTGCTGGACATGGAAACTATCAATTACAATTGGCTGTACAACAAGTATTATTGTTGTCCTGACACTTCTCTCAGGGGTGGAAGGTTTCAAATGTCACACCAAATTACATACATATGCACAGCTGTTGCTGATGAAGAAATGGGCAGCTATGGGCCTTACCTACATCCCTCCTGCAAATCCCAAGCTTGTTTCCCTACTGTCTTACCCTCTTTGTGACCCCTTTTTCACCACTTTCCTGTCTCCCCATTTTCATTTCTTTCAAAGAAAATAGCACGGGTGTGCGCCAGAGTAAGCACTGTTAAGCGGTTGTAAGCGGGTGTGCATGGAGCTAACCGCCAGTGCGCATGCGTGAGCTCCGCGCAAACCAGTGCTAACCCGGTTACAACTGCTTAAAAGTGCCTTAGTCACTTTGATTGACAGGTCCTGTACTCAGTTCAAAAGCAAAATAAAATCCCACTGTCAGTCCCGAACCCAGGACCTTGCAAATAGTAGTCTGTATGACCTACCACTAAGCCATGACTCTTATACAAGAGCATTGTGCTAAAATAAATATAACATGTAATAGTAGGGATGAATGTAAAGGGAATATAGGATGTGTAGTACCCAAAGCATGTCATTTAGAATTACTGTCAAAACCACTGGATTCCCATAATAGTAGTGTGTGAACAGAAACAGCCATGCTAGTTGGTAGCTTGTAGGTAATAATGTCAGTTAATGTACATATATAAATGTATGTATATGTACATATATATATATATATATATATATAGTTGTAGGTGTCATTGTGCATACACACTTACTACAGGGAACAGGAGAGAGGAATGGAGAAATGTGAATCTACAACACAGCCTGAATCATGAGAGAGATACTAACCTTTACACTCACAGAACAGTGTCCACAGCATACCAGCATGGTCCCTGCCCTTACAATCTGAAAGGGCAATGCCTATCTCACATACCCTTTTATAGCACTGCCCTGAAATCACAGTGAGAACTGCAATCAGTACACAACTGGCTGTATGCAATTAGCAAATGCTGGCTTACAATTGGTGCAGAGGCCATCACATGGACCTATGCAGATACCTACAAAAGCATCCTGTACTAACACTCCACACATGCAATACATTCATTGCACTGTCTGGAAGCAGACAGAGGGAGAGAGACAAACCGAGACAGAGAGAAAAAAAAAAAAACACGATACACACTGTGACTCTAAGCTGTCAGCAGTGACAGTAGCAGCAGGAATCAGAAGCAGTGGTAATGCAACCAGCTGCAACAAACACAGGTAATGCAAAGTAGCAGGTTAATAGTGTGCATACTGTGAACCCTCCAAATGTGTCATAGGTCTGTATCTATAGGTATGTCCATGTGATATGTTGTGTGTACGTAGTTCCGCCAAAAGGGGATGACTATACATCACATGTCAATCAGTGTTAGGCCATGATCCTGGCAGCAGTTGTCTGTGCGTTGCCCTCAGCAATGGCTGTAGTGACCGCTTTCAAAGGTCAGCCAGGTTCAAAAGGCAGGATCAGCCCATCACAAAGGCACACTGGCTGGGAACAAGTGTCTGCAGGTACTCAATATCACTGCATATGCATCCCATACTGCATAATTCCATAGCTTAGCAGACCAGGCCCATTATGCATATGATGTGGTAGTTCCCAGGGTCAGTCGAGGTGCCTCCTTAGTGGTGTGGGACCACTGTTGCTGTATGCCACTGTCCATGTACATATCCTGTAGTACGGCCAAGATAAATTATCAGTCTTATATGCGGTTGTATGTCCTCTTGGAGTGCAGGTAGCACACATCCAGGGATACCATGAGGTCACAGTGATGCTGTGTGTTCTGCTTTGCTGAGGGCGGCCCTCACCTGGACATGTGAGATGATAGGGAGGTTACATACAGCTGTGATAACTATTTCAACTGGTGGGGGAGAAGGAGGGGGATACGTGCACCGAACCTGTCTGCAAGAATGTTGCCAATATCTGTGTGTTTGGTGAATGTTAAGTAGGTGTGTATTAACACAGAGCATATCTGAGGCATTTGGTCCATATGTGTAACATAACTGAAGAAGGCCTTGTGGTTATCCATAGTGTTTGTGGTCATTTCCCTCCCAGAGTAGGCCGTGGCCATTGTTATGAGGGACCGTAGCATAGTACCAGTGCTGACCACAGATGCCTTCCCTTAATGTGAATCTGCTCTGTCCTGCAGTAGCCTCCTGCTATTGTTATACAATCTGCCTCTGTCTGGGGTCCACCGGACAGGATGCCTAACCTTTGTGCATAGGGTCTGGGTTAGAAATGTATGTGCAAGTTCCATGCAATCTGTGGCATGTCCGTGGTAAGCATTTGCAAAGGGATCAGCAGTGTGGGTTGTGGCTTTCACTGGCCCAGTGTGCTGCATGGATACCATCTCAGTCCTAACAAATGAATAACTCTCTAATCACATACATATCAAAGTAGTCTACTGTGCTGGTGGTGGTGGTGGGATATGTATATCCAGGCCGAGTAACTTGTGTCCACATCACACTAGTGGATGGCGCCCACATACAGTACCTTGGGCTGAACCCCCAGAGTGAGATTGTGCATTGGACCTGTCAGTGTGTGCTGACCGATGGGGCATGCTACTATGTTGTGTGGAATGTGGCAGGTATTGTTGCACAGGTGTTGGCTGAGCACTGATATCTGGCCATGTACTTGTGTATCCACCACGACACACACACATGCAACATATGGGAGTAGTAGTATATCACTACACATTAGTATCATGTATAGTATGTGTGCCATATATTGCTGACATAGTCTGCTGATATCCTGTTTGTGTTCTCTTCCAGGGAGATGGCGCGTCAACGTAATCCAGCCTACTCTGCAGTGGAAGATGAGGAGATACACCAGAGCCTGGTGTGGGAGTATGACATCCTGTTTTCCCGCACCAGTCAGAATCAGCAGGAGAGGGCTGCACTGTGGCAAGACCTTGTCCATAGGGTAAATGATATTGGCATGCATAATAGGACATATGCAGTGATTTAATCAGAAGTGTCCGTCAGCGTGCATCAGATATCCACAGGCAACAGGTTGCCACAGGAGGTGGGGTGGCCACACATCCCCCCATCACCAGACTGGAGGGGCTACTCCTAAGTGTTGTGGCTCCAGCCCCGGAACAGCAACAGCAGTACACCTGCATCATGATGGAGGCTGGATCCACACAGCAGCACGACATGGAGCGTGCAGGTAATATGCCATATGTACACTTGACTGTTCTGTACACTGTTAGTTTATGCATGTGTAAGGTGTGTCCGTGGTATGTATCTGTCATCATAGTATGTAATTGTGCATGTGTGATACTGGCAATATCAGCAGCTGACGTGTGAAAGGCAACTGGTGTACTACTGCACTGTATCATATGCAATATCAATGGCACAGTTGTGCCAACTGACATTAATCTCATCATTTCTGCAGGTCCCTCCGGGGTTACAGCAAGGCAGGCCATCCATGCTGGTGAGTGTGTTTAACAATAACTATAATAGTCCTGATAGTGCTAGTAACAGTAGTGTAACTCAGTAGTGTTCTGTGTGTATACTGCGTGGTGTGCATGTGTGCATGTGTGCATGTGTGCCTGTGTCCATGTGTGCATGTGTGCATGTGTCCATGTGTGCATGTGTGCATAAGTGCATCACTGGTAACAATGTGTGGAGACTGTAAACTGTGTTTCCTGTCTTCCTCCCACAGGTTCTGGTGCTGCTCTGGTGTCCTGCAGCAGGGAACCTGAATCTGGTGCCACAGGTACTGGTAATGATGATATTTGTGTAATAATACAGGAAGGTGTGTCAGGGTCCGCCATTGGTCAGCCAATTGACAGTACACAGCTGTCAACCCCATCATTGCGCACAGTCATCCTGCCAGTACATCCTTTGTCACCATTGTCCCTAGGTGATGGACAGGATACAGTGGGCATTGACCAGGGTAATGTGGTACCTGTGGCACATGCGTCCCCACACAGCAGCCATGGGCAGGGTCCTGCGATGGTACCACACAGACAGTTGCCCATGGGTTCTCGTGGGAGCATCCATGGGCATACTGCCTCTGGCAGACATGCCCAAAGAGGTCTGTCAACCTCAGCTATGTTTCGGGTTGTCATGCAGGCACAGTCACATATGGAAAGGTACACCAGACAGGGTCTGAAGGAGCTGAGAGCATGTCGCACAGCCATGACTGACAGTATGCATGACATCACGGATGCTATCCGTAATTTCACCGATGTCATAGATGTTGTGGGGACATATTACAGCAGTTCCACAACCAAATGTCCATGAGCCAGGGCAATGGTGGGCGTTTGCGGCGTCGACGTGGCCGTATGCCAGCAACAGCAGCAGCTGGTAGCCGGCACGGACAACAGGCCCGCGCACGCCCCCATAGTGCCAGCAGCAGCCCCAGCAATGCTGGGTCTGTGCTGTCATCGGAACGCCCCAGGAGACCATGTGCACATGGCTCTGGACAGTCCCAACAGGGACCTGTGTCCAGTCAACACACTCCCGCTTCTGATGACAGTACCCAGTCTGGCTTAGTACTGGATACGGTCTGTAGCACCCATGCCAGGCACAGGTACCGTGTCCATGCCCACAGACACTGATCTGTATGACCTGCCAGGTGCAGTCTGTGGCTGTCCACAAACCCCTGTATATGGCAGCCATGAGGTGGAACTGTGTGCGTGCATACACACATGCGAAATGTTAACACCTAGGTCGAACACATACATGCACACACTGCACCAACACTGCCCCACCCTGTACTACTGCCCCTCACCAACACACATACACACACATGTCAATTGGTGGGATCAGTGGCTGACTCAGGCATACTGAATTCACACCCTGTGCATATGATGACACTGTGCCACCTCCTGCAATCTCCAACATCATTGCGGGAACAGGTAAACACATTGCTGATGCACAGGGTGACTACATAGACGTGTATTAGTAGTATCATGTTGGTAACAGTACAGTGTGCTGCTATGACTGTGTGTATATCCCAGCATGCCTGATGCAGTAACCGTATGAATGTCCTGAATTGTTATCTGCACCCATAGTACATACCAAAGTGTAACAGCTGCACATAATTGCATGCCGGTGGTAAGGAAGTCAACAGAGAGCCGCATACATGGGTAGCACAGGGGGGAAGCTAATGCAGGTAGTGATATGCAATGGTGGACATGTACAGTAATGGTGTCAAGTTGCCCACAACAACTATGCAATGTGGATGTTTGCGCATGTTGATATGTGTGCAGTACCAATGTAATCCAAATCACAATTAACTATGACATAATATCATTTCTACCATGGGCATCTGCGCTGTGTATTCCTGGGTACATGTTGATAGTGCCTACATATTTGCATTGTTACTTACTGTTATTGTGACCCCTTCTTTGTTGTACAATGCACTACTTCCAGCCCTGCTTACTGTAGCTTTGTTTGCATGCATGTTCACTTGGGGTTCCCTGGAACACTGCTTACACCTGCAATGCAGAGTTACAGTGCTTCTGTAGACTCCTAGTGACATCTGCATAGCATACGATACATATGTAAAGTTTACACATGACAGAACATCACTGTCTGTCCTGTACGCATGTACTTTGCCTGTGACACATTGCAGATGTCTTACCTGGCATTTACCCATGTGTGCAGTCATATATGCCAGTGCTATGAATCAGTAGCAGTACACCCACACATATACACCTTCAGTATGTTGTTCCCCATTGGCCCTATGTGTTGGTACTCACCATGGCAATCACACTACTAAGGTAGCATGTGCAAAGGTAACCTGTGAATCACCTGTATGGTCCAGTTGTGGTTTATGTGAGTCATGTGGCAATGTCACAGCTGCCACATGTATGCAGTCAGCCATCACCCTTGGCCAGGAACATACAACACATGTGTGGGATGCCACCACACAGCCAATCTGGGGACTGAGCTCTCTGAACCCAGTAATGCCATACCCTGTCAGGTGGCATGTCATATATACTACATCCTGGACAAACTTCAACCCCAGTCCCTGCTGCTACTATTGATAAAACCCCTGAAGATGTTTCTGATAGTTTTAACCAATTCTTTACTGAGACATTTCAAGCCCTAGCTAGCCAACTACCTCCTAGCTCCCCTGGTCCTGAAAGTAGCACCCCTAGAAACCTACTTGCGTTCAGCTTCCAACCAGTCGCCACTTCACTTATCCGTACCTTGATTGAAACATTAAAACCCACTACACTTTCTGCTGATCAACTCCCTGCCGAGTACCTACAAAAATCAGCTGATGCTATTGCTTACACCGTCTCAAAACTAATCAAACGAACCATGGTAGAAGCTAAATTTCCCACCATCTGTAAAATATCCTATGTAATCCCACTTCACAAAGGAGGCAGCTCTACTGAATTCTCCAATTATAGGCCAATAGCTATACTCTCTCCACTTGCAAAGATTATGAAAGAATGTATTCATAGACAATTCATGCACCACCTAATCCAAAATCGCCTTATGGCAGACACTCAGCATGGCTTCCATCCTCATCACAGCACTACTTCAGGCCTCCTAGCCTTTACTAACACCATAAACCATAATCGCAACAATAATTATATATCCTCAGCCCTCTTTTTGGATCTTTCCAAGGCATACGATATGGTTGATCACCAACTTGTAATCCACACCCTGCAAACATTCTGTCTAGATCCTGGAGCCCTCCAATGGTTTCAATCCTACCTGAATGGTCGACAGCAGGCTGGCCTCTGGCAGAACAAACTCTCTAACCTTCTACCTAACACCCTCAGAGTACCACAAGGCTCTATACTAGGGCCCTTGCTGTTCTCCATCATCATTAACGACCTTTATACTGTCATCCCAAAAGTCAGCTGTATCCAATATGCTGATGACTCTACTCTGATTTGCTCAGCCACATCTCCAGTAGAGTTATGGTCAGCTACCCAGACCACCTTTAATACAATAGAAAACTGGCTTTCTGAACATCGTCTGATCCTAAATCCCAAAAACTAAACTGCTGTTATTTCACCAACACGTAGGTCTACCGCTTTCACCTTTACCATAAAATCAAATGATGGCACAATAATCTCCCCTGACCCATTTACTAAACTATTAGGTGTCATCATAGACAATAATCTCAAATGTGACCTACATGTTAACCAAACTATCAAAACCATCAATAAAAAACTAGGGTCACTTTACAGAATAAAAGCCTTCCTAACCCCTCCAGCTAAAATTGCCATAGCTCGCTCACACCTTCTTTCAACCCTTCTGTATGCTTCCCCTCTACTCTCGAATATGAACAAGACTGTCCTTAACAAACACTCAATCTGCTACAACCACATTGCCAGGTTTGCCACTGGGCTGCCTTTTAGGACACATCATTGCATCAATCTAAATCAGCTTGGTTGGCTTGAACTACCTAGCCTACTACAGTATAACCAACTGATTATGGCCTATAAATTCCTCTATAATCCGGACAATACTCCTGCACTTAAAAATATTATCACCCCCTATAACAATCCTAGACCGCTTCGATCCTCTAACAAACTACTAATTCAGACAAGCAAATTTAATAACACAGCCGGTGATTCTCTCTTTGCAAACTCTGTAAGTAGATCCTGGAACTCACTTCCAGCTGATATTACCTTACTTTCCATCTTAAGTCAATTTAAACCTAGACTCAAACAACATTTGTCACTTAACTGGCTATGTCAATGTATCAAGCCTGGCTAACTCGAATGTGTAAAATCTGTTAACCAGTTTACTGTGTAATTTAATTTAATCCTGACTTGTGCTCAGGACTAACTTTAACCTGTGGAACTTGTTTAACTTGCTTACTTATGTAATCTCTGTAAATAATCTGTTTGTAATATGTAATGCTGGTATTATGTAATGCTGTATCTGCTTACCCTTGGAGCTTTTCTCCCCGGGCCTCCACTGAAAATGGACATGCATCCAGTCGGACTATCCCGGTCAACAAATGTAAGATAAATAAATAAATAAATAAATAAAGAATATTACAGTGACTACAATACAAGTCAGACATTGACATGCACTGACAGCATGCTGAACACACTGGGGCATACGTGGGGACTCAGAATAGCATCCTGCCTGAGCATCACACACCTCCGCAGCTGGCACACAGGCATATGTTCCGTCAGAACAGAGCACATGCCACACATGGCACACACATCCTGTGTGCCACACACTCACAGCCTGCAGGGCTACACAACACACCTGCTACAGATGTGTCAGGTACCTGTCTTGGGTGCTGCACTGGGGTCCCGCTCAGCAGGCTGTATCTGGTGAAGGTCACAGTGATATGCCTCAGGGGCACTATGGTCCACCACAGAACACATGCATACAGGTCAGTCAAAGGCATGGACACATATGACTCACTCATTCACCATGCCACTATGGCTGACCTGAGACATACCTCCCTGGACGACATGATAGGGAACATAGAATGGATCTCTCAGCATGTGGCACAGGCCAGTATGAGCCTGATCTTGGCTGCCAACATACCCTCACCAGGTATGCTACCGCTATATGTGGGAAGGGTGTTGTATGTCTACATTCTGCTCAGTCTCCAATGTCATTCATAGGGTATCCGCTGGCTGTCAATGTGTGCTTACATGCTAGGGAAGCCACAATGATGTGCAAGGGTCATCTTGCACGTGACACCCATGGCCCGATGTATATTGGCAAAGCTCCTTGATACACACATATTGCCTTATGCTGCAGGACACGGTTTACATAGCCACCTCCACGGGTATCACACAGGTTAGGACACTAACAGTGCTGCTACACAACAATAGCAGTGTACACCGCAAGATGCATGCACTGGACACTGTCCTCAGCACAGTGAACTGCAATGTCTGTGCAGTACCAGAGTCCTGATTCATGGCTCACAGGTGTTACCCATCACTGACAGGTTATGCCCCATACCATGCCTGTCGTCCCCTACACATGTAACACACATGGACAGGGAGGTGGTATCCCAAGGCACCACAGATACACACACCTCCAGGTTGATGGCACAGCACAAAGCATCAGGGCCTAATCATGTGCAGCTAACAGTGTGTTGGACTGCCATCTGTTTCATAGCCTGGCACACACAACCCTCCCATACACAGGAAGACCACCTATCCTCCATAACAACACTGGCAATATGACAGTCTCAAGAACTGTCTTTATATGGCTGGACTGCATCCAGCCAAGCATTGTGCCTGAGCATTACTGTAGCTACAACACACTAGTTGAAGGGTTCACAGCATGTGGTCACTGAATTGCAGTGGAATGACATGTTACCACTACCACAACAGGTGGAAACATGCAGCACCTGTACATCGACTACATGTAGACTATATGGCCCAGACCAGATGTGTATCCCCTGCTGTAGGTATTTTACCATATACACCCACACTGTATAGACACATACCCGCGTGCCCTGCACAGTAAGACACAGTCATATTGGTATACATTGCAAATACCATTTATCCACTTGAGGCATGTGTCAGACATGGTAACTACTGCAGGTCACAGGTATATATGTGTATGTGTCACACACATACATCATGTGTGCAATGCCATTGCTGGTTTAGGCAATGGCATGCATTGTTATGTACAAAGACCCACACAAGGTCATAATGTGTGACACAACCACACGTGGCAGTTGTGGGTTACCAAAACATACCTATCTGTACTCTGACAATGGTAATAGACACAGTAGTAGAGCGCACTATTGGCATTACTGGCCAACTAGCGCTGTTTGGCTGTGCTGATAGTGTGGTGACAACCTCTGTGTTTACTGGGGGAATATGCAGCATCTGATGTATTGTAGTATTTGTCAAACGGATCTGTTTTCTCACACTTGCATTTATACACACCCTACTACCCCCACACACACACACGCACACTTGCCATTTGCAGGATTCATACCCCTACCTAACTAGGTCACGACACGTGAGAGAGATGCATTAGCGAAGCGCACTATTCGGATTACTAGATAGTTCCTCTTCTCTGGCTGTACTTATAGGGTGCTGACATCATCAGTATTTTGAAAGGGTAATGTGCATCAGGTAGTGTGATCTCCTGATTGCCAAAACTAACATGTTTTTCATACGGAAATGCACACACACAAACTCCCCACATCCAAACACACACACACTTGCAGGTTTCAAACCCCTACCTAAATATGTTATGGCACTTAAGAGTGACGCTGTAGCAGGTTGCGCTATTCTGAGTACTGGCAGATGTCTCTTCTCCAGCTTTATGTATAGGGTGCTGTCATCATCACTGTTTGGAAAGGGTAATGTGCATCATGTAGTGTGATCTCCTGATTTCAAAAAAGCACATGTTTTTCATACAGAATTGCACACACACACACAGAGTCCCCACATCCAAACACACACACATGGTATTTACAGGTTTCAAACTCCTACCTAACTATATTATGACACTCGGGAGAGACGCATTAGCGGAGTACGCTATTCGAATTACTGGGAGGTTTCCCTTCTCCTGCTGTACTTATAGGGTGCTGACATCATCAGTGTTTAGAAAGGGGAATGTGCATCCTGTCGTGTGTTCTCCTAGTTGCCAAAAGGGATATTTCCGTCATGCAGATTTGCACACACACTAGCCCCCTCCACACACACTGAGCATTTGCAGGATTCAAACCCCTATCTTATTATGTTCTGACCCTCGAGACAGACGCATTAGCGGAGTGCGCTATTCGCATTATTGGTAGGCTTTCCTTCTCCTGCTGTACTTATAGGGTGCTGACATCATCTGTGTTTAGAAAGGGGAATGTGCATCCTGTAGTGTGTTCTCCCAGTTACCAAAAGGGACATTTCCCTCACACATAATTGCACACACACTAACCCTCCTCATCCAAACACACACACTTGCCATTTGCAGGATTCAAACCCCTACCTAACTATGTTATGACACTCGAGATGGATGCATTAGCAGAGCACGCTATTCGCATTACTGGGAGGTTTTTTTCTCCTGCTGTACTTATAGGGTGCTGACATCATCAGTGTTTAGAAAGGGGAATGTGCATCCTGTAGTGTGTTCTCCTAGTTGGCAAAAGGGATACTTCTTTCATACAGTCTTGAGCACATACCAACTCCCTCCACACACAGTGAGCATTTACAGGATTCAAACCCCTACCTACGTTATGACACTCGAAACGGATGCATTAGCAGAGCGCACTATTCGCATTACTGGGAGGTTTTCTTTCTCCTGCTGTACTTATAGGGTGCTGACATCATCAGTGTTTAGAAAGGGGAATGTGCATCCTGTAGTGTGTTTTCCCAGTTGCCAAAAGGGACATTTCCCTCTCACACACACAAACCCCACTCACCCACACACACACGCACACACTGAGCATTTGCAGGATTCAAACCCCTACTTAACTATATTATGACACTTGAGGGAGACACATTAGCAGAGCGCACTATCCGAATTACTGGGCATCTGTTCTGCACCTGCAGTATTTATAGGGTGCTGACATCTTTATTTCTACAGAGGTATGTACATGTAGTACTACCTGTCAGGTGGGGGATAGCATATATATGCATTTGCAGCCACCTATGTCAGGGTCAGATATGCACATTGCACTGGCAGGTTATGTTCTATACCATACTTTGTGACCACAGGGCCTGTTACACACAACACAACCAGTCCAGAACACCACACCCACATCCAGGACACACACTTAGCTTCCCTGGGGACAGTGCCAGGATATGCAGGTGTTCACATACACCATTCCAGTTGTTAACATCAGGTACAGGCATATTGTGTGTGAGAACTACTCAGGCCTCTACCACTTTACCCTGCAGCCACTACAATTTGTGGGTCCATGTGCTATGGCAGAACCACACACCACAGCCACATGGGGGAATACATATTGCACCTGTCCATCTGCAACGTGGGTACTCACTGTTCCACACCAGAGGTAGACCACCATTGTTGATATCTGACCATACCCACCTTTCCCTGGACATCCATATCCCATCTCCACCCCCAGGCAAGGTTGTCACTGCATACAAACTGTATTTAGCACAAGCAGACTCTACACTTGTGAAGACTGGGGTGGACGACTTCAGAGGACCCATGCTGGGGGACTATACTGGCCACTCAGCATAATCCTTGACAACTGCATTCTATGAGCATGTGTACGGTTTGCATTGATCATGCTATCCCACATATACCCATGACTGCTCCACAACAAGACACCTGTCAGCTGTACACCAGCCATATATGCTGTACAACGGACAGAGTGAGCTAATACATTGCAGAGCTGTAGCCCACAGAGGGAGGACATCTGTGAACAGTTCCGGCACGGCACTTCATTCACACATAATCATTACAACACAGTGTTGACAGTGGAATCGTCCAGAGAATGCAGATAGGGCTCCCCTCAGTCTGTTATTGACGGACACCTACTGTCAGAGATCCTCAGCAACCCTCTCCCAGCACACACCGACAACATGGCTGTGGCTTAGCACATTCAATCCCTGGGACCTCCACGGTGCCCCTGCTTGACAGAGGCACAGCTCACTAGTCTCACATGTTGCCTTCTTTGACCTACTTTACAGCAGCACAGTAGCCTACTGTCCTGGGGATGCAGATGCCAAGCACACTCTGGCTGAGCTGTCATTCCCTAGGGCAACAAGCCTAGTATTGACCTCTGCACCCATATGTTCAATTGTCGGATGCACAATATTTGTTGTGCTGTTCTACTGTTTGCAGGTCTTTATTGCCATAGCATTCCCTGTTCCTATGACCAACTTGTGTATCTGTGGAAGATGTTTGCATATGATGGCGATCCACTATATCACTTATGTCGCTGTAGTCATTTACTGTGTGCACTGGGCAGATTGCTGTGTTGTGGTTGGTTCCTGGACTGACACGTACAAATACCAGATATGTGTGGCCAACTGCTAAACGGAGATATGGCCTAAGTGTGTGAGCATGCCCAGTTCAGCCTTTCCATGGCATGTTGTCTGACATATGCCTCATTTATCAAAGTGTGCGAGCATGCCCAGTGTGAGCTTTCCATATGTTGCACTCTGAAGTCCACCACATATTTGGGTGTGTGTGAACTTCAACAATATCTCACGTTTATGGTTGTGTGTTGGGTGTCATGTTGTGTACTAACTGGCCAACTGCTTCGTGTCTGCCACAACAGGGATTATACTGTGCCTGCAGGGATTGCATGGGATACTTTGCAGACAGTTCTCAACATACTTTCATAATGACCTAACACTGTAGTACCGTATAGTGCACTGGTTCAGTACTTTCACTGTGGTGGACAGTATCCTGGGCTTTAGACTATGACTGCTTGACAACTTCATAGTGAGCACAACAGACTGTGTAGGGGCCAGTTGTGCACATATGACCATGTTGCATTATGTTCAGATATGTACTACCTACACCAGGCTCGTCCAACATTGCTAGTGTATTCCACAACATGGGTGGACATTGGCAAACACTAGCAATGTTCCCTAGGCCATTTCTGATGCTAGTCACAGGGTGTGTTTGTCCTTCGACACACATTGTAACTGGAGTTTGCCATGACATATGTCATGGTTAGTATACTGTGCCTCCGTCTACCTCTGACATAACAGTGATACCCAGGGTTAGCCTATCATCTCCCATCCACTCATCAGGATTCCTCTTGAGGAGTGTCGATATGTGACTCTCTGGCTGACCTGTACCAGGAGTTTACTGAAGAGTGGGGGTGCCTTCTGTGTTATGGATCATTCTGTACAGCTTGCCCTATGTATGTCAGTGCTGGGGTTCAAGTCTCTCGTGTGCATAGCTCACTGCCATTCAGATTGTACAAGGTGCAGCATGTTCATTGATTCCAGGTTGGACATGGCTTCATACATCAGGCACAGCTTGCCTGTAGTTGGGCAGTATGGCAGTGTGTGGGGCTGTAGTTTGTTTACTCAGGCAACACATGGCATCTGTTCATGCTCTTTGCTACTCCTGGTGGGGTACTGTTGTGAACTTTACAGTTGATGGGGTGTCTGCTGTGGTATATCCCACAGGGGCTATTGTAGTCAATTGTGACGCTGATGGAGGATGACTGCAGAGCCACAGTGAGTTCCCCTTATCTACATCTGCCAACCTTCATGTTTGGGTGGGTATACAGTATATGTTTCTGCGAACACTACAGCCACATGTTTGTCCAGTGCAGGATATCTATCACCTTTTGTACCCAGGTCTCACATTACATGTTAGGTACGTCATGGGTTAACACCTGTGTGGTAATTTGTGGGCACTTACTGTATATCCACGGTGGTTGTCTATACACAGTTCTGCAATTAGCTTGCTGACATGGCTATGGCTCCAGTTGTCTGTAGGTGGCCCTTTTGTGGGTTGCTTGTGTCAGCTGGGGGTCGGATATGGTGGGCTGTTTGTACTCCTCTGCATACATGTTCAGTCACAGTCCTTCCATGTTGGCCTATACCTATGGGACATATATACAGAATGGGGGGGGCAAGACCAGGCCTTGTGGGATGCCACTCATATCTGCTTTGTAGTCTGACATGGATGCGGCATGTCTGACCATGTCAGTTCTGTCCTTGGTCTGGTTTTCAACCCCTCTACTGACATAGGGGTATATATTTAAGCTGGTGAACATATCCATACTGAACTCGTACGGTATTGTCTAGAAGCATGTGCACGGTCCAGCTACGCTGTGTGGACCACATTGCCCTCATCAATGACCTTAATGACTGCTTCAAATGGGCCAAACATGTTTAGGGGCAGGATCTGCAGTTATGACAGCCACACTGTGTAGGGTCCAGTATCAGTAGGTCCACAATAGCCTTCTGTCTGTGGTACATACTGATCCTTTCCATAGCTGTGCAGAACAAGCTTGTCAGGATCCTGGGGTGGTAGTTTGCAGTATCCATTCAGGCAACACCTTTGTTGTGATGGACCACTGTTGTTGTACACTGCTCTTTGGGCACATATCCTGTGGTAAGGCTGACATTGGGCAGTAGTGTGATTTGGCATTCCATTATTCTTGGAGTCCATGATGTCCTCAGCCCAGGACACCATCACATACCTTTGCTGCTGTGTGTTCTGCTTTGCAGATGATGGCTGTTACCTCAGCATCTGCAATGTCAGGGGACCATCAGTCTGCTGGGATAGGTATTTTGCACTCTGGGGGTGTTTGCACTGCACCTGACAGGTTGTATGTTAGCAATATGTGTGTGTGTGTTTGGTATGTTGTTTGTAATATCTGTGTGATTCGGAGCATATCTGTGGATGCCCAACATGGTTCCTACCATCAGTTGGGTAAGCCTTGTGATTATCCTTAGTGTCCTGTACATTTTGTATCTTCATAGGTTCATGGGTTCATACTAGGCTATACACCCTAGGCCATTAGTAAGCCTAGCCAGAGTGTGTGTGTCTTTCGCCACCCCTTGCTATGTTCTATTATGGCCATTTATGAATTTCTTCACTGTGCCTCTGTCTGGTCATGACACAGTGAGGACCCCCAGTATACATGTACGATCATCCATCCACTTGGCAATATTCCTGTTGAGTGGTGTCAGTGAGGGGCTCTGCCTAACATGGATTGGGATCCTGTTTCTGGGTGTGGGGAGCCTCTGGGTTATGTATCTGTCCCTCCAGCACATCTTATTTCATTATGTTTTGAGGCTGACATCTGTCACTCTCACAGCTCCAATGGCTTTGATTTCCTGTGGTGGAGCATGTCCATTACTCCTGTGTTGGACATGGCCTTGTACAACAGACATACAATGTCTCTGTGTAGGCAGTCTGTGACTGCATTCAGCTTGGGTGTCTACAGCCAGGCAGGATATGACATATATTTCACACCCTTTATCCTGTTGGTGGGGTAACTATGAGGTCTTCGAACCGCTGCAGGTGTCACGTGGTACATCCCATATGAGTCATTGTACTAGATTATGGGTCTGATAAGGGAACAGTACAGCGGCACAGTGACCTCTGTTGATGTAGATGTGAATCCTTTCATGATACAGTGTCCAATATCGACAATCTTCCTAGCCACATTGGCATTGTGAGTGTCACATGACAGATTACTGTCGACCTGTGTACCTAGGTCCCTGATTACTCCTTGCATACATAATGGTTTGCCACCTATGTGGTAATTTGTGTGTACCTTGTCTGGTATTTGGTGGGACATTCATACTGTCCAGTGTCTTCAGGATGTCTGGGTGGAGTTCTTGTGTGTGAGAGTGTGGTCTGTCGCATGCTACAGACTGTACAGCAGTTTGGACTACACTTAGGTGCACATGGGTGGTCTCCGCTGCTTTTTGCATTGTCAGTTACCTGGCCATATGGGTGTCTGTGCTGCATATGGATACTCCCCCTCCTTTGATGTTTTGGTGCAGGTGTTGGGGCCATAACACATGATATGTGGTATAACCTAGTAGTGCTGGTGTGCTATCACTAGGCTTGCAGCAGGCTTCTGTCACTGCACAGACATCGATGTTCTCCATAATGGGAAGTGCCTCAGGGGCATGCATATTGCAGTTTACACATCTGGCACTGGTCAGCATTACCCTTATGTTTCATACCACTTATGTTTTCTAAGGTGGTGGGTAGTCTTTTTGGCCTTGCCTACATACGGCTCTATGGAGGCAGCAAAGGCCTTATCCAGTATCCAGATGCACAGGGGTAACAGGTGCAAGCCATCCTTGGAACAGCAGCATGGCTTGTCATGCTTGACATCTCAAGCAGACAGACATTAGACCCTCTTGGACTGACAGCTGTAACTGTGCCAGCTGTTAAACATGAGCATTCTGTGTTTGTACTGTGGCATCATTCTTGGTGAGGGTTGGATGCTGCACACAGCCAGTGTCATACCGGCCTGGGGTACATACTCATAGGGATCATCCATGTCTCTTTTAATGTTGACCAGGGAGGTACATCTCAGGTAATTCACACCAGCATGGACATTGAGTGGATCATATTTCTGCTTGCTTTGGGGTGACCTGCGTACTTGTGTTATGTGGCATTTTGTGGCAGCCTACAGGCAGCTTACTCTACCCTTTCCCTTGTTCAGTCTGGTGAGTGGGACAGCAGTGTGTCTGCCTATACAGACACCTATTACAACTGTATCAGGCATGTTGTTTCTCCTTCTGGCCTGTGACTGTTTGGCACACCAACTTTGCGTACTATTCGTTGCATGTGCTATGTTTGAAGATTGTGGTTGCTTGTGATCTGCTTTGGAGGCTTCTGTTGGTGTGGTGTGTTTGTAATTAAGGCCTCCGGGTATATTTGTCTGTGTTTATGTGTTTGGTTTACAGTGGCGATAGGTCTATGTGGGACTGGTTTTGTGGAGTATGTGGTTACCTTCTCCTTCTGACTAGTTTTGACAGTACTGAGTTGGTGGAGATCAACCTCTGGTTTGGATACATGGTTGCATCTATCACATATATTTGTATTTATTGGGGGGTGTTGTGGTTGTCTGTGTACTTGGGACTGGTGTCACATTGCCTCTGGATTCACAGATTCTACTTGTTGTGGCTGGACTTAGTGGATTGTATGTGTGGACATATGTTATTGCCATACTACTGGTCAGTGATTACTTCCCTTTTTATGTTTGCTCTATCATGTGGTAGCTTCCTCATTCTCTTGCATGGTTTGGTAATGTCTGGAGTCCAGCATGCCAGATGCCTGCTTGTATGGCATTGTGTGTTGTTGTTATTTGTGATTGCATACTCCAAGCATTCCTGGCTGTGTTCATGGAATGCCTGTATAACATGTTCTGTGGTGTGTCCCATATTCTGCACTTGCACAGGGCCTTTCGTGGATTCAACATCAGTTTGGAGGGCTGCAACCTATGCTTTACACATGTTTTTCACTGTAGTATTCTGGCCAGGGACTGGGGTCAGGATGTGTATATCCAGTGTGATTACTCTATGGTCTGGTCTTACCGGTGAGGGGTACACTTCTCATCTTGCCATCCAGTACACATGTTGCTGATTATCACATCTAGTATGCTTACCCCTCTTGTGGGAGTGGTACATTGTTCCTGGGCATTTTGGTTTATGGATTCTGGGAACTTTTCTCCTACTGTGTTGGTGCTAGTATAATGCTCCCGGTGTATGTCTGGGTATTTTCAGTCAAGCAATATAATGTGGTTTGGGGGGCTTGATATATTCATGTATTCCAACATAGGCCAGGTGCAGTTCCTGGTATTAGGACAGTAGTCTGCAGCAGGCTGTATACTGGGAGGCGGTTTTAGCCATTGGTATTTGACAATGGCTAATCCATGCTGCTTCTTGTTGTGGTACCAACATGGGGGTGTGGTTATCCTTGACATTTGTTGCTAGTCACCCTCCTTTTGTAGCTTGTTCCATGTTTTGCGGCTGTACAGCACAGTATGAGGTGTGACCTGGTAGTGTTAGGGTGCTGATGTGAGCCTTGCCCAGTTCTCTATTACAGGACTGGTATCTACATTATCCATACTGTGTGCATTTACACTGCACACATCTTGCTGTTTAGACTTCTGGCATTGGGTAGCATTACATCTAGGTTCCTATCCCTTGTGGAACCTATGAAGGTGGGTTTGTGTTTTGAGACTTACCTATTCAGGGCATGCTGTGGGTACTGACAGCCTTTGCCAGTATCCATGGGGCATGGCATGATAGGGGCACGCCACCCCTAGCAGGTGGTGCATCATGTCATGCTCCGCATGTCTTCCCAGCCTGAAACACATTGGCTCCCCTTTGACTAACTGCATTACTTCAGCCAGTTATTGCACTTGATCATCCCATCGTCATTTTGTGGCTTCATGCTTGGTGAGGGTGGATGTTAGTCAGGGTGCTCAGGTGTGCATATAGTACATGGTGTTACATTACTTAACACATGGCATTCATGCCTCAGGTGGTGCTGCAGGGCTGCCTCTGTCGGATGCGCATATTACACTTCCCTGTACATGTTTGTGAGCAGGTCATGTCATTTTAGGCATCCATGTTATTATTTGAGTGAGTCAGAGAGGGTATCATTCCCAGGGTTCCTACTGAGCCAGTGTATGTGCTATCGTTGCCTCTTTGCCAAGGCCAGGGCATACTGGGCACGCCTCCTTCTGCCTACTGGGGCAGGCTCAGGTTGTTCCTCCTCCAAGTCATGCTCTGCCTGTGATGGCCTTGGCAATGGTGGGGGGCTGTTTGGCCCAGCCCTATGCTGGTCCTGCTGCAGCTGTTTTCGCAAGATCATATTATGTAGCATAGCACATACCATGACAATTTGGGTACATGTAGTTGGTGTGTATTGCAAGGCTCCACCAGATGTGTCCAGACACCGGAACCGTGACTTGAGCAGCCCAAACACATGCTCTATTACATTACGTGTTTGTGCGTGTGCCTCATTATGGCGTTCCTGTTCAGGTGTGTGTGTGTTTCTGATGGATGTCATCAGCCACGGCTCCAGTGCATAACCTGCATCCCCCACTAAGTGTCCGTGTGGGATGTCCCCATTGGCAAATGTCTGGTACAGCTGCGTCAAATGCCAGATGTGGGAATCGTGGTAACTCTCAGGGCAGCCAGCACACACATTCATTATTATGCCCTGGGCATCACACACGACCTGGCAGTTGATGGAGGGGAAGCACCGGCTGGTGCTTTGATGCGTATGTGCGTGCAGTCTATTGCACCCACTACCGCAGGGTATTCTGCTATTTACTGGAAGAGACACATATTGCTGGCCAATACCTCACAAGCATTGGGGAAATATACATGATCACCGACATGTGCTGACATGGCTTCCAGGAACTGGTGCAGTACCCTGGAGGCTGATGCCTGTGATATCCCCATCATATCGCCAGTTGGTCTCTGGAAGGTACCTGTTGCTAGTATTCTTAGGCCAACACATACCTTGGTTTCCACTGGGATGGGTTCCCCTCTGTTGGTTCTGTGTGTGAGGCATGGCCTGCACAGCTCAACAATTTGCTGCAGGAACTCTCTGTCCACTCTATAGCGCTCTACTATCTCCAGCTCATGTAACCCGTGGTAGGTGACCCTGGGCCTGTACACTCTTCTCCGTCTCCTCACTGTGGGTTGTCTGGCACCATCTGCATTGTCACCACCCTCAGCAAGTAGCCTATGTCTCATTATGACAGCTATGGCAGCCTCTAACATTTCTGCTCTGAGTGAAGCTTTTTCAGTTTTCACTTCTATTAGCTTACTCCTGTCTTGCAGTGTCTCTTAGAAGAAACATCCTGCACTACTGTTTGCAGAGTTTTAAGTGCTGGGCTGGGTTACTATTCTGCCTGTGTAATTGCCTGCTTCTAATTGTTTTCACCTGCTAGCTTCAGCAGTTATAAAAACAACGAAAAAGGAAAGGCAACAGCCTAAAAAACAACGCCAGTTCAATGAATGAAATTTATTACAACTTAGCGCCTCGGCATAATAGCCTTCAATGAGTACAAGTTACAAGCACACACCCACTCCAATATATAACACAATTAATTAAGCAATTACATAAATTGATCAATAAAAAAATTAATTAACATTTAAAGAAAAAATATCTAATATGGAAGAAAAATAACAATACTATTCATACAAAGCTTATAATAAACATTTCAAATTAACTTCTAAATTTAAACCATTAGGAGACATAGTATTATATTTCAAAATATAAATAGTTTCTTTAAATAACAAAATATTTTTAATTAATTTATCATCACCTTTTCTAATAAAAATATTTTCTAAGACACAACATTCAAACATTTCTATATTACTATTATGACATTCCATAAAATGTACAGCAATAGGACTAGTTAATACTCTTTTTTTAATATCTCTAACATGTTCTTGCATTCTAGTTTTGAATTTTCTTTTTGTCTCACCAATATAGTATAATTTACATGGACATCTAACACAATAAATAACCCCTACAGAATTACATGAAAAACTATTATTAGGAGTAAATGGAATTCCATTAATATTGTCAAAATATGGCTTGATAAATTTACATATATTACACTGGCTGCAAGGATTAGTACCTACTATAACCAAATTTTTATATATATTATCTACTGGAGAAATATAATAAGTATTAATTAATTTATCAGATAAATTTTGACCTCTTTTGAAAGATATTTTAGGAGCAGTAGGGAAAATTTTATAAAGATTTTTATCTGAAATTAAAAATTTCCAAAAATATTTAATAATATTCCAAATTTTGTCACTATACAAATTATAGATAGTGACAAAATAGATATCTAGTACTTCATGTATAGAACTCCTTAAACATTTATTGTTCCTGCTAACAGAACTAGCCTCATTCATAAAAGGCAGAAAATTACTTATTTCTATGTTATTACTAATAATCAATTTATTACCTTTAATAGGATTAGTTTTACCCATTAATTTATTAATGCAGAAATCTAATATATCTATGCTATATCCTCTTTTCAAGAACATAATGATACTATCATAGATATTCTGTTCTAAATCAAATTCATTATTGCATAGTCTAGATAGTCTTATAATTTCTCCATAAGGAATAGCCGATAGAGTATGGGGGGGGGTGACAACTAGTTCCATAAAGAAACTGATGACCATCCATAAACTTACGATATACTGTAGTATGAACCTGATCACCCAATATACCAGTTAACATAATATCTAAATAATGGACTTTACTGCCAAATTGTAGACCATCAAAACGTAAATTATATTTATTATTATTAAGGTCTGAGAAAAACTCATAAACATATTCAATACCACCACTACAAAGAAAAATTAAATCATCTATGTAGCAGTAGTAACACAGAACATGATTTTTATAGAATTTGTTAGTATATACATATTCCAACTCAAATTTACCCATAAAAAGATTGGCATACATAGGGGCAAAAGATGCCCCCATAGCAGTACCTTTTAATTGATGGTAAATAGATTGATTGAAACTAAAGAAATTATTAGAAAGGCAGAAAGAAGTTAAGTCCATTATATAATGGGTGGTAGGATTATCCCCCAAAAAATAAAATAATGCCTGCAAACCATCAGAATGTTTAATGTTAGTGTAGAGACTGACAACATCTACACTAACCCAAAACATATTATCTGTCCAAGTAATATGACTTAGTTTATCAATAAAGTCAAAAGAATCTCTAATATAGGATTCTAATTTAAATACAAAGGATGACAGATAATTATGGACAACTATACCTATATTTTGACAAAAATAATTACTAGCAGAGACAATAGGACGTCCAGGTGGATTATTCAGATTTTTATGAAGCTTGGGAAGACAATAAAAAGTGGCTAGATTACAATTTTCCAAACAAAATTTTTTGTCAAAGTCATCCTTGGAAATATATCCCAATCTTACCCCCTTATCTAATAAAGTAGTACATTCTTTTAAGGCTGTCACATACTTATCATAATCACTAATTTCATAGGTTGATGAATCATTTAAATGTTCCATACACATGTCTAAATATTGCTTATTATTCAATATAACAATTTTATTGCCCTTATCAGATTTTTTAATGACAATATCATGTCTACTTGAAAGATTTTTCATAGCCATCCATTCATTTTTAGTCATATTGCATATTTTTTGATCATTCCTACATACATTTAACATTTCTTGTAATGAAAAATGAATCATTTCAGAGAAGTGAATAATGTTGCAATTATTATATGGAGGAATAAACTTGCTATGAAAATTAATACCTTCAGTATTAAGCGTAGAATAAGCTGAAGAATATAGAGAAGGCAAAGATTCATCAGAAAAACAAGAATAATAGCTATCTATGCTAGAATCACCATCAGTATCACCATATAACATATTAGAAACAGGCTCATCACAAGCAGAAATTTTTTTATCATTTGAAAAAAAATATCTCAAATGAAGTTTTCTAACAAATTTAAAAAACTCTTGTTTCAATATATGGTGTCTGGGAAAGACAGTGGGAACAAATTTAAGACCATATTGCAATACAGTTTGTTCTTCGTTAGAAATATTACAGCCAGAAATATTAACAACATTATTATCACTCAGTAAGACAGGGCTAGAAAAATCAAGTCCATCTACCCCTCTTAAATGTTTGTCTAAATTGCCCTTCACCCGGAGAAGAACCCGTAGCAAAGTCTTTCTTTTTGTATCCTCGTCTGGAATTGTTGCCATCACTCCGAAAACGCTGTTGATGCCCTAACGAATCATTAGCAGCTGGAAGAGGTGGAAAATCAGTATCTGAATCTGTGGTTAAACCATAACCATCAGAGGAAGCAAAAGATACAGAAAGCTGTTTTTTATTATTATTTTTAACATTTACTTGTTTTTTGAGGGGTGAAAAACTTTTTTTCGTTTCCAAAGGAATGCTCGCCCATTATCATAGTCTTTAATGTCTCTCTTAATTTTCACAGATTTATACTGTATCTGTTCAGTCTCATACTTGTGTAAATTATCATTCAAATTAGCAAAAACATCATTAACCTTAGACATACCAATATCAGCCAATAATTTGGAATGCATAACATGTAATTGTTCTTGTAATTTCAATAAAAGAAGCTGTTCCCTTTCTACAAGAATCTTAACATACTCCATAGCACAGTTGTGGGCCGCCGAAAGCCAGCGGTCTTTGAATATCAAATCATCACTGTCTGCATTATTAAACGGTGTCGCTGGGCTTTTAAAAGCCCGTAAGCCTCGTGGAGAAATGTCAAGATCCACATATCTTTGAAGCCCTAACAAATTAAAATGGCACCGTGTTTCCCTAAAAAGCAGCTTTTCAAATTCTTTTATATTATCTTGAATGTCCTGCGGAAACGTAGAATTAACAGTACGGCCACCGAAAGAACTGAAAGGGTTCATAAATTTCTGCTGCCTATCTTGCAAAAATTTAGTAATATATTCAGAGGAAACGTTACCATGAGGTGCTGCATTCACTGCAGGGTCTGCTCGATAAGAATTAGTAGCGGAGCCGGCACCATGTAACCTGCTGTTTAGTTGAATATCCATGGTTACTGAAGAGCCCAGCACATCCATAGGAGCATTCGCTCTCACCATACCTTCAGTAGTCGGCAGAATTGCAGGAAGCCCACCTGTAACATCCTTCATAACCTTCGGTCTAACAATCTGGTCAGGAGCCACTGTAGTAACGGGAAACAAATGATTCACCCCTCTACAATTACCATGAACAGCTGAAGGGGATGCAGCATTAATAAGGTTAACAGTTCTCTCATTGTTACCATCAACAGCGTTAGTATTTCTTCCATTGTCACCATCCGAATTAGCATCCAAATTAGCAGTGAATCCATTAACAGATGGAGAAAAATTCTCTCGAAAAACTCTAGGAGTGTTTAATAAAGAACTGGTATCCATGTCCAAATCACAAAAACAACGAAAAAGGAAAGGCAACAGCCTAAAAAACAACGCCAGTTCAATGAATGAAATTTATTACAACTTAGCGCCTCGGCATAATAGCCTTCAATGAGTACAAGTTACAAGCACACACCCACTCCAATATATAACACAATTAATTAAGCAATTACATAAATTGATCAATAAAAAAATAAATTAACATTTAAATAAAAAATATCTAATATGGAAGAAAAATAACAATACTATTCATACAAAGCTTATAATAAACATTTCAAATTAACTTCTAAATTTAAACCATTAGGAGACATAGTATTATATTTCAAAATATAAATAGTTTCTTTAAATAACAACATATTTTTAATTAATTTATCATCACCTTTTCTAATAAAAATATTTTCTAAGACACAACATTCAAACATTTCTATATTACTATTATGACATTCCATAAAATGTACAGCAATAGGACTAGTTAATACTCTTTTTTTAATATCTCTAACATGTTCTTGCATTCTAGTTTTGAATTTTCTTTTTGTCTCACCAATATAGTATAATTTACATGGACATCTAACACAATAAATAACCCCTACAGAATTACATGAAAAACTATTATTAGGAGTAAATGGAATTCCATTAATATTGTCAAAATATGGCTTGATAAATTTACATATATTACACTGGCCGCAAGGATTAGTACCTACTATAACCAAAGCGCTCTACTATCTCCAGCTCATGTAACCCGTGGTAGGTGACCCTGGGCCTGTACACTCTTCTCCGTCTCCTCACTGTGGGTTGTCTGGCACCATCTGCATTGTCACCACCCTCAGCAAGTAGCCTATGTCTCATTATGACAGCTATGGCAGCCTCTAACATTTCTGCTCTGAGTGAAGCTTTTTCAGTTTTCACTTCTATTAGCTTACTCCTGTCTTGCAGTGTCTCTTAGAAGAAACATCCTGCACTACTGTTTGCAGAGTTTTAAGTGCTGGGCTGGGTTACTATTCTGCCTGTGTAATTGCCTGCTTCTAATTGTTTTCACCTGCTAGCTTCAGCAGTTATCCCTGCTAGCTTCCTATTAATTCTGTTGCTTCCTTTTTCCTTTCTGTTTCCTCAGGGGGGAGCAACGTGCATACCATCAGAAACTCGCTCACAGTGGCTTACATGCGCGCACACGTGCTTACACGGTTCAGAATCTACTTATTCGGGTTAAAACGCGCGTACACCTGCGCAAACACTGTTACACGTCTGCCAACAGCCTCCAACATACTCAGCCTGCCCTACACGCGCGCACACCAGTGCAAACAGTGTTAAACATCTCCCAACACACTCCCACATGCTCAGTCTGCCTTACACGCGTGCACACTGCCCTACTCGTGCTTCATGGTGCGCACACGTGCGCATGCACGCCCAGCAAGAAACTTTGGTGTAAGTAACAGTGTACACCTTCCATTTCTTGACTTTCCCTGACTTATCTTGTGGCACACCTCTTTCCATGATCTGTGTCTGTCATCTGTCATGTTACACTGACCTCCGATGAACTGCATTTCTTTCTACCATTCCCCCCTGTGATGTCACCTATCTCCTACTCTATTCCTCCCCCTTATGTATCTCTTACACTACTCAGATTGTGCTCATTTGCTATGTGACTGTGAGATTCAGTATCCTAACCCTCATTTACATGAGATTGCCTACTAATGCTTAGTTACATGTCTTAGACTCAGCTTCCCCCCTTAGCAACCACTACACGGTGGCCATGTTGTTTTTGGTCTGCTGGTCCCTGCATTGTCATTCCATGTATTGCATGAAACCCACATTTGTGGGTTTATAACCTTCTTTTTTATGTTTTTATACAGCGCAGCCCGTTTGTGCGGGGCTGTGCTAAAAAAAATTATATTTTTAATATTTTTGCATCGGGTTATCTTGCCAATGGCCACATATTTGGCCATTGGCATGCTGCCTGAGTCATATGCACCCTTTTTTTGGGGCTGACATGGCTCCATTATGGAATTTGCCAAAACGTACTCAGTTGTCAACTGAGTACATTTCTGCAGCTAAAACGTCTCTTACACGGACTGGTTTCTGTTTCGTGGATCACTAATATACCTCATTTGCATACCTTTCGGCTGCAAGTGAGGTATTTAGCATGTCCACGCCCAGTCCATGTAAGAGATGTTTTAGCTGGTCTCTTACACGGAGTTTAGGGCTTTTCCTGGATCGCGAAGCTTGCATGGAGTGTTGCACGTCTCTTACACTCTGTGCAAGCCTTTGTGAATCCTGCCCATTGTCTTCTTTGTCTGACATAAAAGACCCATTTGGTGTATCATGGAGCGTGAAACCCGATGGTAAAACCAAAAAGCTGCTTTCTGGCTGGCTGTTCATAGTTCCGATCCCAAAGATATTATACAAAAATGGAGAACAGCAAACAGCATACAAACAAGAATCTACTCAAAATAATTCCACTGGACAGCCTTTAATTAACCAGAAAACACAATCGCTTATTCAGTAAGCGCTTTTGTCTTGTAAAAGACTTCCTCAGACTGAATAACAAATCCATTTGCTCTACTAATATTTAAACAAACATCAACTTAATAATTCAATAATTGATTAATTAATTAATAATCATTTGAATTAATTAAAAATTGCAATCAACTTTAAAAGCAACAAATGAAAAAATGCGAAAAAATGGCACAAGCAACTTTTATACAACACAAACAGTCCACTTATACTGTGCTGACAAGGCCATAAGAATGTTGAAACATGCATGTCCACAGCTATTGGGGTTTGGCTTTATTGGCCTGAGTTTGTCCATAACAAACTTAAAAAGAAAAAAGTCAAAGGCATTCAGAACTTCCATATTGCTGAAACACCTGATGTCCTTAAGGGGTCATTTGCATATACCCCATATGTCTCTAATACAAGATGTTGAAGGAAAAGTGGAAACTGTAGCTTGGCTAGATTTTTCTTGTAGTTTTTATTGATTGGTTTCTCTGTGTGACCTTTTTACTCATTGTTTTACTTCCCAATACTCCAAAAATGATTTGACACTATCAGTTTATCAACCAGGAGCAAGAAACCTAAGACTCTCCAGTGGTGTAGAGGATGGTCCAGCTGACATGGGTTCTATTACTGACATGAATAGCCCAGCTGACCTGGGATCTATTAGTGGCATGGATGACCCAGCTGATCTGGGTTCTGTTACTGGCATGGATGTCCCAGCTGACCTGGGTTGTATTACTGGCATGGATGGTCCAGCTGACCTGGTTTCTATTACTGGCAGGGATGGCCCAGATGACCTGGGTTCTATTAGTGGCATGGATGGCCCAGCTGACCCAGGTTCTATTAGTGGAATATATGACTATTTGATCTTGGTTCTATTTCTGGCATGGATAGCCCAGCTGACCTAGATTCTATTAGTGGAAGGGATAGCCCAGCTTACCTGGATTCTATTAGTGGCATGGATGGCCCAGCTTACCTGGGTTTTATTAGTCGCATGGCTGGTCCAGCTGACCTGGGTTCTATTAGTGGCATGGATGGCCCATCTGATTTGGGTTATATTAGTGGCATGGATGACCCAGCTGACCTGGATTCTATTAGTACCATGGATGGCCTAGCAGACCTGGGTTCTATTAGTGGCATGGATCACCCAGCTAACCTGTGTTCTATTAGTGGCACAGTTAGTCCGTCTGACTGGGTATTATTACTAGCATGGATGGCCCAGCTGACCTGGATTCTATTAGTGGTATGGGCAACTGAAGGATCTGCAAAGACGTATGGGTGCTACCCTCCTGGGGGGGTTGACAGCTCTGTGTGGACCTCTTGCGTCAATTTCTGGTGCAGGCTGGAGATGAAATGATGAGAGTTGTCTCCATGAGAGGGGAAGACAGGTTAGTGATACAGCTGGGATGTCACTTGAGGTGGGTGATACACTACACATCTACATAGCATGGCCACCCCACAGACAGTACTACAGGAGACCACTGAAAAGAGGGGGAAAACCAAGGGGTAGGCAAAAAAATAATAATAATAAAAAAACTGTATGGATGTTGGACAGCACCCCCACCCCCACCCATACAAGCTTAAGACCTTTGATGGCCCTGGTAAGTAGATTGAAGTGCAAGCAAACTTGCAAGAACATGGAGCACAGGGACAGCTGTCAGAATAAAGGTATGGAGAAAAATAGATAGAAAAAAGGAACAAGTAACCACTTGCAAGCAGTTACTTTTTCCTTTAACTTTAAAGAATATTTACATTTCTTTCCTCATATAAGCTTTATGCTGTTACTACAGCCTCATCTTGATGCATTCTCATCTTCTAAGGATTGTTCTCAGTACATTTCCAAAATGTTTCAGGCATCTTTTATATCATCACTACCTATGGAATAATTTTAAATGCCAGTTCATCATCATGCAAATCTTGTCTTCTTTTCATTGCATTATATTGCATATATTTACTTACTCTCACTTGTTTACTTGGTAAGTGGACTGATATAATGACCCTTTCTAGCAATGGCCAGGGTAGAAGGTCAACCTGAATTTAACATGCAACATAATGGAGAATTTTTGAAAAAGTCAACAGTGCTACAAATGATGTATTCACAGATAACAGGTAATTATATACCACAATATAAGGTCAAACCTACAGTAACCTACATACACACACACACACACACACACACACACACACACACACACACACACACACACACATGGACACGGACACAAAGTCTCTGATAAAGCAGCGAAGTGATAATGTTTTAAGCATATTCTGAATTATACTTATGTTACTTGAGGAAGTGAGGGCTAGTAATGCTAGAACAAATACCAACATGAAAATTTGCACATTTACTCCACCTGTCATTCCTACTTCAGGAGTAAGAAAATCAGAGACCCTGACAATAGTCAGTTGTTTCTGAATGTTGAACAAACAACAAACAACAAGTTGTTCAGGTTCAAAACTTCTGGCAAGGTTGAGGTAGGCAGTATGGATAGTATGGCAATCATACAAAGGTTTTGTAATCTTGTCATATAATTGACTAGCTTAAGCAAGACTAACATGATTTTAACAAATTTAGACTGACTGGGGCCAAGGGGACTTGAGGTCACCTGAATCATTGTTGATCAATTCAATGACAGTGCATTCCACAGCACTAAAGATAATAATATTAAGGCTGACAGTCCTATACATTTTTGTCTGGTTTGGGATTACCCTTATGGTGGGAAACAAAATTCTGGCTGATCTTCAAGTTTTAGGTGGAGAGGATAAGGTTACTTTGATTTTGGAGACATTGCACTGGGCAGTGTTTTGTTACTTGCAAGCAGATAGCTAAAAATATTTTTGGGACCCATGAAGCTGGTGTTTTTAGTTTGTGAAAGACCAGATGCCATATGGTCAAGGGATATAACAGGTAGCAGATTCAGAGAGGAAACTGTGGAGGAGATGGAGGTTGTGGGAGGTGTGAAGTCAGAACTAGATTTGTCCCACACCTAGTTCATTAATACTACAGAATTCAATTGCTGACCAAAGCCAGGCTTCCACTGACTTGTACGTTTTTCAGCTGTATGTAGGTCTGAGTTATTTTTTGTCCCGGTCCCCTTCAAGAAACACATCACACTATATGACATTTGTCGACCTTTATTAAATTTCCATAAACATAAATGTTAACCAATATTCATTCATTTCAACCAAACATGATACGGGTGAAATAACATCCATGTAACATTATCATAGGACAGGACAGCGTAAACCTGCTCATCCTGATCAGTAAGCAGCATCCATACCTCCACTCACTTACTTTTGAAGCAGCGTACCCGCTCACTTCTGTTACCATTTATTGCATTATACCTTCAACCAAATAACACGGCTTCCTCTGCTTACTTATGTACTCAAGCAGCGTAATCACTCACTTTCCTTTCCCAACTTATTGAATTGACTATCCAACACCAGAGGGGGAACAGAAAAGAGCAAACCTGTCCCTCTTCTCCGCCCACCATCCTGACCAGGCTGTTCCCCATCTCTCCACCAAACTTCCATCATCTTGCCACCATTAGGGGATAAGGCCAAACATCATTCAGTGTACAATAATTACCAGGACATTACCAGCCCCTGGCAATTACCTAATGCTTACCAGGGCATTACTTGCTATTGGACCAGGAATGACATGCAGAAACAACCTGAAAACTTTAAAAATTCCATTTAACAACCACCTTGCCAACACCAACTACCCATTATAAACGGTAAGGCACCTAAACCCCATGATAACTTTAGCAGTCTGACCCCTCTTTGCTCTATCAATACCCTTGAATGCCACCAATGATATATCAGACTGAAAATGCCCTATGCCACCTGGTTGAAACAAGATTAGTGACATGCCAACTCCATCCAGCATGTAGAAATTAAACCATACCCTTTCTCTCCTTCAAGTACAGAAAATTAAACCACACTTCCATGCAAGGAGACCCCATCTAGCTCACCACCTGAACCCACTTACTCAATACAACCCAGTAATCCCCTATGCCTGAAGGCTGCAACCGTACCTAAGCCAATCCAAGAAAAAAAATAAACAAATAAATAAATAAAACCCAACTACCAATAATACAATGTAAATTCACTCCTGATGCTCCCCACCCAAAACAAGCAAAACAAACCATTACTTTGTAGTTATTGGGAAGAAAATATAACAAACAATTCCATATGTTGCTTCCTTGCTGGGAGACCATGACCTCTTTTCACACCACTCCATCAACCGACATCATCCTCGACCCCGTCTCACACTTGTTGAAGCCACCTTCCTTCAACCTACCAAGTAATGCCCAGTCAGCCCATCACCATTTGCAACCTCAGAGGGATCTATAAAAAGAAAAAACTGTAAATACTTCATTCACACATAATCACACTTCTTAATGACAGTGTGCACACTACTGGCATATCTCCTACATCAACTGCTTAAAATGCAGTTACTACCATGTACAAAACACCAATGAAACTTAAGATGTGTTAACAAAACTACCCGTAAGATGTCCTTCACACCTCACAGATTCATGATACAACTGATACCCATACAAAATAAAACAAATGATTGCATTAAAAGGCCTGTTCTATAAATAAATATCACTCTTTTCCCAACCAAATAGTTCCCCATAACATTGTTAACCATAATTAAGGCAAGAGAAAACCATCCATAGTCGTGTTATTATAGCCTATTACCAAACCTGAGGTGCAATCCCCCCCCCCCCACGGCTCTACCTATATCCCTTTTGAACACAGGCAACAATCGCCCAAGTCCCTCTTAAATAAGAGCAACATGCAATGCCCTCTGGATTAAGACTCTTACTTACCTGAAGCTTGCTAGTCCAGCAAAACCTTAGAGCCATTAACCTAGTAACTACCCCTGCTCCTGAAATGGTGTTGCATTTCTCCCACCAGTAAGAACTCAAAACTACCCCTAAGCAATTTTAAACCCCGCTATAACTTACCCTCAACATACCTTATCCTCCCTTGGCCTTACACTACCCAGCTGTACCAACCTTAATTTATTTATTTTTTATTTTTATTTTACATTTGTTGACCGGGCTAGTCCAGCTGGATATATGTCCATTTTCAGTGGAGGCCCGGGGAGAAAAGCTCCACAAATTACAACAACATAAAAGGTCAAGACAAAGACAATAACAGTATAATTTGGTACATAAGTTTTAACAATTATAGTACAAGCCTAAGATTATATATTTTATATTTCAGTAGGAAAAAGGAAAAATTTATCTAAGAATAGATGAATAAGACTAATACATTTGTATTAGAAATGGTGTAGTACAAATCTTTATAACATATTACAAAATTAGATACACCTAGTAATTTATGATAAGAGAAACTAAGGTCTCACAAAAACCTAAGAAAGAAAAACACTAGAGATCAATAGATAGAGTATAGAAGAACAGCAAACAAGGATGGATTTCTAGTGTTATTTAACACATAGGTTGTGATACTATATGAAAGTGTTTGATCATTCCACAGTATATACTTATTTACATGACAAAAATCCTAAGGAAGGTTAAGCTCACTAAAAATTAGTGAGACAACACAAGATCATGATAGGCTAGGAATTGTGGGAGTCTAGTTAATAGTTAGGTACTTAGTCTGGGTTAACACAGGGGCATAGCCAGTGTGATTTGAGGTAGGGTTTAAGCTTGCTTTTAAATAAGCTGAGAGAGGATATTGAGGTTAGCTGGCTTGGGAGGATGTTCCAGGCTTTACCTACTGTATTGGAGAACAAGGTGTCACCAGCTAAGTTGTTGGATTTTGATATTTGTACAAGTAGGTTATTAGCTGAGCGTAAGGTCTTGAGGTTATTATTGGGGATGACTAGGGATGTAAGTATGGGTGTATTTTGAGGTAAATACAGGATCTTATGGGCTACTATTAATTGACTGAAAAGTATTAAATTTGGCAGCTCTAACCATCCTAACTGATTCAGATTGATACAGTGATGAGTTCTGTAGGAGGACCTATCTGCAAATCTGGCAATATTGTTGTAGGAGGACGTAAGTTTACTCAGATTACTTCTACATATTTTGGTATAGATAGGGGAGGCATAGAGCAAGGTAGAGATGAGGTGGGTATGAGCAATAGTAACCCTGGCTGGAGGTGTAAGAAAGGGTTTTATTCTATAGAGGGAACCTAGTTTCTTGTTTACTATTTTTATGGTGTTATTAATGTGAGGTTCAAGGGACAAGTTGTTATCTATTAGTACCCCGAGTAGTTTGGTGGTTGGTTCCGGAGATATTATTGTTCCATCATTTGAAGTAATAGTAAAGTTAAGTGGGGAGGTTCTGCAGGTGGGGGTAAATAGTAGCATTTTTGTTTTTTTGGGGTTAAGGATAAGACGTCTTTGTAGGAGCCAGTTTTCAACTGTACTAAAGGTCATTTGGGTTAGTGACTGAAGTTCTGATTGAGAAGCAGCAGCGCATATGAGTGTGGAGTCGTCAGCGTATTGGATACAGTCAGCTTGAGGAATTACAGAATGAAGGTAATTTGTAAAGATGGAGAAGAGTAATGGGCCTAATATAGATCCTTGCGGGACCCCTAGAGTGACTGGGACGTGGGAAGATAAAGTATTTTCCCATAGTACAGCCTGTTGCCTGTTATGTAGGTATGAATGGAACCACTGTATAGTATGGTTGTCCAATGACAGGTTTTTGAGTGTGTCTATAAGGAGGTGGTGATTCACCATGTCAAATGCTTTGGACAGATCAATAAAAACAGCTGAGGATAGAGTATCAATATTATGATTGCTGTTAATATGGTTAGTGAAGGATAAGAGAGCAGAGGTGGTGCTATGAAATGGTCTAAAGCCATGTTGACAGGGTGCTAATAAATTGTGATCGAGTAGGTAGGTTAACAGTTGTATGTGTATACATTTCTCCATTATTTTTGCCAAAGGAGATAGAATAGCTATGGGCCTATAATTGGACAACTCTTTGGAGTTACCTCCCTTATGCAGGGGAATTATGTGAGAGACTTTCCAGATTAGGGGAATAGGTCCTTCAGAAATAGTTCTGTTAATGAGGATGGATATGGGGTAGGCTATGACTTTAGCAGCTTTTTGCAGGTATTCTGCAGGTAATTTATCAGCAGAGAGAGTAGTGGGTTTAAGTTTCTGTATGAGGTTACAGATAAGTGAAGTGGGCACTGGCTGAAAATGAAATTGATGAGAATTATTGGTAAAGGTTGTGGCAGAGCCTGGGATGCTAGGGGATAGCTGGTTGGCTAGGGATTGTATGGTTTCAGTGAAAAAGTATTAAATGAGTCAGCTATTTGGATGGGATTGTTGTGATCAGAGCCAGAGGGAGAGGGAGTACTTGAGCATCCAGGGTGTAGGAGGTTATTGATACCTCGCCAGAATTTTTGGGGATTATTTTGGTTGGTTTGTTGTAGTTGGTAGTAGTAGTTTCTTTTATCGGCTAATATGGCTTTTTTTGTTTCATTTCTAAACTTTCTGAATTGCAGGTGGTCTGAGGAGCTTTTTGTTGAGCGCCATTTGGCCCATTGTTTATTTCTTTGGAGGATTTTTTGTTTGGTCGTTTTGGTGAGCCATGGTGCTGGTTTGGTTCTAATTCTAACTTTGCGTAATGGGGCATGGCTGTCTAAAATGGTTAGAAATTTAGAGTTAAAGTATTTCACGGCATTATCTAATATGCCTTAATGAGTACAAAATAAACACATGCTTAACATACCATCTACCAGACATCAACCCAGCCTCTCTCAGCAGAATACCTTACCTCCAAATACAAGTGCATAATAACCAAAACCAAAGCATGCCCCAAAATTATGTTACAAGAATTCCTTCCTTTATAGCTACCCTAACTCCCCTTGAACACCACCAATCCTGCTTCACCCTGCCTATAAGTTAACTTTTCACCTTTCAGCACCCTACCCCAAATCTGACATGTCAAAGTACTTACCAAAGTAGTAAAAGCAAATCCAAACAAACAAACTGAATACCAAACAGGACAGCTTGCTGTAAATCCCCACACACATTTATTTTGTAAGTGCTTTTGTGCAAGTCTGATGCCTGCACTTCTTCAGACAAATCACAATCCCAGAATCCAATGCTAAAATGCAATTATAATTCAATTAATTAAATTGATAATTATTTAAAGATATACATCGCTATTTTATAATATATAAAACATGATATAAATATTAATCTTTAAACTTATTCAACCTTTACCTAAGAAACTGAATCACAAACATAATAAATACTAAAATCTAAAAAATCATCACTATTTGTATCATAAGAAAAACATTTTGCAAATAAATTGCATTATTTCATATGACAAAAATATATAAAATAAGTTAAATTTCATAAAAAATGGACATATTAATAAACCCAAATTTATATAAAAGAATAAGTAATTAACTTTTAAATTGTAACTATTAAGTGTTATCTAATAGCAAATATACAATGCTCCTCACCTATCTAAAGCTTTTAATTTTAGGATGCATTTAATGGAGTTATATTCATTAAGCCCTGGGCACATGTATGCGTTGCTATTAATTTGCCATATGAGCTCTCTTTCTTCCAGTTATAATTGCCAGCGGCCTCCTCTAATACCCTTACCAACACATTCTGCAATAACATACTTGAATTTATGCAATGGATATTCTAATATATGCCTAGCTAAAGCATTTGTAGTGGACCCTTTATTAATATTGTACTGGTGTTCATATATTTTTTGCTTAAAAGCTCTCTCTGTTTTACCAATATAATAACTTGGACACAGCTAGCATATTGCAACATATACTACACCAACTGTGTCATAGTTATGCTTACCATGAATACAATATTCTTTTTCTTTTATGGTAAACCTACTACCTGTCAAGATATGTTAGCAATGTTGGCACCTCGCGCATTTATTCATAGCCCAATTAGTCTGAATACCATTAATCTTCTTTTTACATTCTAGTAAGGCCTTTAAATTAAGGCCTGTCCTATACACTACATGTGGGCTATTCCCTACCTATCTCCTAATATTAGAGTCTTCAAGCAATAATGCCCGATTTTTGCTCAAAATATGTCTTATTTAATTTGCATCTATGGAGAAAGTGGTTATATAGCTCATCCTGCTTACTTGATAACCAAAACCAACATGCTCTTCTTCCCCAGGTACTTCCCTTTGCACTAGAAACCCCTTACATAAAATGGGTTTAAAATGTCCATTATTTCTTTTAATCACCACTTCTTCAAAATCAAAATTTTGTTCAAAAAGCACCACAGGTAGACCCCTTTAATAAACATACTCTTCAAATTATTACATTCAAGTAGAAAATCATCATCCAAAGAGTCCATCCTGGATGCTCTTACCAGTTGGCCTTTTACCACCGCTCTTTTTTGGTGGCAAGGATGATTACTGCAAAAATGTAAAAATGCATTAGAGTAAGTGGGCTTCCTAAATATAGTTGCCTTATATCTTTTAAACATTTTATCCTTGGTTAACCTTGCATCCAAAAAATTAATGGAATCATATTTGAACTGGTATGTACATTTAAGAAACTGTGTTTGTTTTGAAATTGTTGTAATAAAATCAACTGCTATAGCCTTTGTTCCCTTCCATATAAAAGACATGTTGTCCTGGTATCTAGTATACCAGGTAACATTCTCCTTAAACACAATGTTATTGAACAAATACTATCTTTCACAGAAAGCCATTACGCAGTTAGCAAAGGTACCCCCACAAGGGGACCCCATCGCTACACCTGTTTTTTACATGTAGAGCTGTTTGTCGAATATCATAAAGTTATCGGTCAACACTAAATCAAGCAGTGTCTCAATCAAATTAATTTCTTCATGTTCGATTCCATGAAGAATAAGCAAATCCCTAATCCATTCCAAGCCTATCTTTTGGGGAATAACTCTGTGTAGATCCGCTATATCCATTGTTAAAAAATTAAAGCCACTATTAAATTCTAGACTGTTAACATTTTCCAAAAAATCCCACAAATCTTTACAGATCTGTGATTCGTTATTAATGATAGGCTTGAGTTTGCTGTCTATTAATTTTGCACATGCGTACGTTATGGATCTCCTACCATCTACTACTGGCCTAAAAGGTGGATTAGCCAAATCTTTATGTATTTTAGGAGATCCAAACAGTACCGGTGTTAATGGTGCTGGCATAGTTAAGTAGTTGTATGTATTTATATCTATACTATTTTCCCACAGAAGGTCATTTAATGCATATTTCAGTTTTTTATATGTGATATTAGCTTCATTAATACTAACTCTAACATACCTATCACATTGCAACATGTTAGACATTCTGTTGGTATAGTCATCTTCATCAATAAAAATAAGTCCACCACCTTTATCTGACTTCATAATCCTTACTTTACATGCCTTCAACAGCTTTAAAAAATAAAATTCTTAGTTAAAGGTTGAATAAGTTTAAAGTTTAATATTTATATCATGTTTTATCATATATTATAAAATAGTGATGTATATCTATAAATAATTGTTATCACTTTAATTAATTGAATTATAATTGTATTTAAGTATTGGATTCTGGGACTGTGATTTGTCTGAATAAGTGCAGACATCGGACTTGCACGAAAGTGCTTATAAAATAAACATGTGTGGGGATTTGCTTAACGAAGTAGGCTTAGCAACCATCACCTCTCAAGAGCGCTTATACAATCTACCAACTAATGGTCCTCTGTGCTTCACATCTGCAAAATAAAAGACAAAATAATAACTGTGCACATAAACTCTTTCACAAATAGACACTGCTAGGTGCCACCTTGCACATGAATTTCACTTCTTTTATCCTAAAAACTCCAGGAAAACAATGCAGCAATAACCATTTCCCAAACCATACTATTCATTTAGACCACTAAAGCTGGACAAAGTCACACCCAAAAGAAGAACAAATGGCCCGTCAGGGATAACTTTCAGCTATTGCTCCTAAAACCTAAAAGTTTGGACTTCTCGAAGCTCCACATTGAAAGGGGTTTTGTAACACATTCTGTGATAAATAGACTAATAGGGGTCCATTCCTCTCCACCCCTTAATGCAAGAATCTGAGAGAGCTTAACGTAATGGGGGGACAAATGCCTGCAATATTGACAGATCTTAAAATATTGTTCCTATAAACTTAGTAGTTTGCTAGATTAACCAAACTGGGTGTAGCATGCCTTGCCTGTGAAATATGGAATCCAAAACCAACATGCATGTCATTAGTTAGCCAAAGTAATTTACCAGGTAACCCCATGTTTTATGAAGAACAGACCAAAACTAAGGCAACATCCGAATGTTATGTGGACACCTGTACTATTTCGAGCTTACAGCTGAAAATAAAGTTCTCACTGACTGTTAATAGTGCTCAGCACTAAATAATGAGTGACTGAGGCCCAGAAATAGGGACAGTCTTTAATTATTGCTGTTACCGACTGAAAGTAAATAGAACAAGTTTCCACTAGCATGAATTTTCTGAAGAGCATGAAGTCTGCAACTCAAAAGTCTTTCTTTTCTGACACAATTCTTCAATGATTTGTTAGAAAAAACAAAATGTTATGAAAGATGGACCAAAATATGAGGCAAAATCTGGACATTCTGCGAAAACCTGTACAGATGAAAGATATGACTCAAAATCCCTGCTTCCCACAACCAAGGTGCACCCCTCCATGACCACAGAGCAAACTCTCCTCCTACAACTCCTCCTTCTTTCTGTTCTGCTCAGTACATGGTATCAAACCTAATTGGGACCCCAGCTATCTGCCACACAGTAGTTATGCACTGCTCCCTTCACTACTTTTATTAAAAAAAAAAAAAAAAAATTGTTCCTCTCTTGTAGTTCTGCCTGTAATGATATTTACAAGTTTCTGAACATGGAGCACCGGCCTGTGGCCAGAATTATGCCTAGTCAATTACAAGGGCACCACTCAGCATGAACAACAAGGATTTGTCCTATACTTAAAAGGCATAGGGTCGAGAAACCTTTTCTTGTGTTCAGCAATAAGTAAAAGTAAATAAATAAACAAACATACATATACGTACATCAAGAAACATGGTGCAGCATACTATTATAATTTGCTTCAATGACCTCACCGACCATGAACAGGCAACTAGTACAGACCTGGAACCCTTGCGGCCTACCTCCAAATTAAGATCCATTTTCATTTTTTTTTTTTTTTGGCACTTGACATTAAACAGTCATGGCTCTTCGAGCTGCAGACTGGCAGCCATTGGACACCCCCCCATTACTCCTCCCATCTGCAAGCAGAAGCCCACCAACACAAACGCCCACCAACTGGTAGGACAAATGCATAAAATGCAGAGCATGCATACCCTGCCTACAGCTTCGTAAGGCTGAGTAAGGTAAGGAGTAAAGAATTTGGTGTTACCATGTGTAACAGCTAAAATGAATGACTAATCAACAAATGAGCTCATAAGCGCCATAGTCCACCCCTTCAGCTACAGACCCACTGTCTCCATAGAAACATAACAGGGCCAACACAAGGATGAAAGTGCCTCAACCCCCCTCCCTCCATGACCGTTAGTGCCACTGATGCAACAAACAATGTTACATCATGTCTGCACCCTGTATCAGAAGGCAAGCATACAGCCACCAAGTAAATCCACCTCCTGCACAGAAAAGCTGCCACATTAGTTTTTTTGTTTCCCTTCTTTTATTAACCCTGCCGTCCTTCAAAACACTGATGCCACAACCTGCATGTGCAATAGGCAGCATCAACTAAAAGCCCGAAAAAACACTGGAAGTTGTTACCTGCAGCTTTGGTTGGGTAAGGTCCAGCCATAAGAGCCAAACTGCACTAAACGGAGCTCTACTTATAAATTCAGCCGCAACATCAACTTCAACCAAAACATCCAACTAAAACAATCTATAATAAGCAATTGTATCAGTCAACTATCAGACTATAATACAACATTGTGAACCAACCATGTTATTAAAAGCACAGCACTATTACCAGTTTGCTAGATAGGGATTTTATAGCAGTCAACTTCAGCAAACATAAACTAGAGATGCCTTCCCCCAATTGCAGAAGGATTTAATACTGGGCATATTGTGGGTGCTGCAAAGAGCACTTCTGACTAACTTCAAGGAGCGAAATAATACTAATTTCCTGAACTTTAATCATCCTTTGACTTAGGGACGGGCCCCATTCTAATCCTGGTATTAAACACACAAAGACATGCCGAGAAAGGAATGAGAATTTGAGCAGAAGGATTTATGGTCAAGCACATCTCCCACTAAGCCTGTGCATTATGCAACTGCCATTCCCCACAGCTCTCAGTCCACAATAGGTACTCCTGCTGCACTAGGCCCTAGCCCACCTACGGATCTTCACTACAGCCCACCATCCACTGACTCCTGAGAAGAAGGCCCACTATCTCCACAAAAGCCCTGCTGAGGCCACCACAGCACTTCGTGATGTAACCTCTCCAATCAAAAGCAATCACCCCAATACTCTACTGCCAACACTATCACCACCACTGCAACCACAAGTCCTATGATGAACAGACTAAAATTGACATCTGCTCGCCATGTGAAAATCCCCAATCTGAACTAGGGACAGTTCTTTTTTTTTTTTTTTTTTTTTAGCTTGTTCTCACCAAACCAGTCTTTGCAGAAAATCAGTTGCTATAATAACAGGGTGAACCTGGTGTGATTTGTAACTGCCATCAATAATGATGAGCCCCCACCTTCCAGAATTCCACCATTTTATGAGAAATAGATCAAAATCTGAGGTGAAATACAGCCCTCCTGAAAATTCTGACAAGTAAATGCCAAGCTTTACACTCACCTCATAGTTCTGATGCACTGTCCCATCATCTAGCTGCCATTTTGAAAGGAAGTGAGACAACCTGACCCTTCCTTTTCACTTATCTGTACTTCCCTTGAAACACAAGACTCCAAAAAAAAAATATCTAAGTCAGAAACAAAGAAACTGATCCAGGCTGTCTCTTACAAAGTCGTCAGAACGGGTTTCACCTCAGCATAACCCTCCATGGTCTGAAGTCCGAAACCAAAAATATCTGTTGCTATTCCTCACCTCACTATTCAATCACTTACCCCTACTTCGCCAGAACCACAGTTGAATGAAAGCCGGGACTAAACATGTATAAAGCAAACTCTGTGCCTCCACGAAATCCGCATTGCAACAATGTATGCTGTCCAAACTCCATGCTGCACCCTGTCAACCAATGCACACACATGCAAAAACTCTGAGCAAGGAGACATCCACTCCATTCGTAACATCATCCACAGCAATCCAACAATTCTACCGCAATGCCACGCTCGATCCAGAATGGCAAGGGCCCCCAACAAAAACCAGCAAAAAGCTGCAACCCACAAAATTCCCAACAACAACCCGCCAACACTCACTGACCATGGTGGGGGGGACTCCAACAACCCGCAGCATCCCCCAAGCGACCGTCAATGGACAACCACTATAAAATGACAGCATTACTGACTGCATGCAAATCCAACTATCACTAACCAAATGCAAATTTAACAACCCCACAGTCAAACACAGCCTTAAACTACCTAAGACCCTGAGTACACCGTGTCCAAAAAAAAAAAATGTTTAGCAGTACCCTCTTCCATATACACTAGTATACCAGCATCAACCAAGGCCTACCACCACAAAACCTACCGGTCATCGGAACGCAAACCTGCAGTAGCAAGTTCACACCAAAATGTGACTCCTACCTCAGTTACACTTGCCTAACCTCCTTTAAGCCCCTCCCTACCCCTACCTCGCTTACTCCCAAACGTCATCCATACTTGTTTAACCCTATCCTCCCTCTGTCCTTCCAATTCCTGCTACTCTATCTAACCACTCCCCGAAGATGTCCCTGGACAAATTGGTCTGTTCCAAACCTCATTTCTCATAAATTCAAATGCAATGCAGTGACTGCACAAGTTATGTTGATTGGAGAAGTTAATGCTTTTATATTTTTTGTAGTATCAGTTTTTTTGAGAACAAGAAGCATTATTAAATTCCCTTCACACTATGATAAAAACAATGTTGATGATAGCAGCAATATTTTGATGAACCTGAATCTCAAACAGTACATGAAAGTGGAACACAACTGTAGCTATAAATAGTGCACAAGTCATCTTATAAGTTATAACGTCCAAGTTGCTATTGAAATCATACCTCTCAACCTCTAAGTGCAAGAAATCTGGACAAAGCCCAACAAAATGGGGGACAAAGGCCCAAAAATAGGGACAGATTTTAAATATTGCTCTTATAAACTTAGAAAGCTCCTAGAGTAATAGGGTTTGTTTAAACATACATATTCTGAAGGATTTGAAGTCTGAAACTCAAATGTATGTCATTTAATGACTTCAGATCATCCCAGGAATTTGCCAGAAAACCACAAATTTTATGAAGAGAAGACCAAAAATATGAGCCAAAAATCTGGACATTCTGCGAAAATCTGTACAGTTGAGAGGTATGATTGAAATGAATTTCACTAATAAAATGTCATTAAACTGCAGTTTATCAGTTTGCTAAAATCCAAGATCCCATATAGGAAGTGGTACTCTTATAGAAGAAACAATGGTAGGGAGTGGACTATCATGTTGTGGTCTTCTCCCCAGAACTTGCAACAGTAACCTGGGACATTGAATCAAAAAGGCCTCTTCAGTGGCCCAAGTAGGTCAACAGAACTGCACCGCTATATTGCCTGTTTATGTAACACAGATTTACATGATTGGATATCAAATGAAGGGATTTCTACTCTCTGTACAGGACTGCAAGAAGATCTCATCTGACTACCAACAAGTAGAATATGATCACTGGATTGACATATGTGAATCACCTATTTAGTGCACTGGGAACTTGGGAAATTATAAAGGGATGTCTGTCAGAACTTCACCAAAGACCCACAGCTTTTGAATTGAAAAATACCATAAGTGAAGTGAGAGGACAGCTCACAACTGGTACAGCAACCTACCTTTGCAAACCCTGGCTGACTGGTGTCATTCATGGTACAATATCTCTTATTGTAAAAAAGCCAGAGTTTTCATAATAATAAATAGGTCTTTATGCATGCCAGCACTCCCACTAACTGCTGGATCTCTTTATCCTATAGATAGTATGGTAATCATATAAAACTTTTGTGATCTTTTCAAAAAATTGACTAGCGTAAGTAGTCATTTTCTTGACATCCACAAAATTAATAACAACCTGTTTTGGAAGATATTGGATAAGATCCCTGAATATTTCTATGTTGCCTGTGTAGGTGGTAATGCTGTGTGACTCTGGTAACCTGTGATTGATTATTAGCTTATGTGCTTGATGGAATGGCTCTGAGGATGGGTATGCTATCCTTATAGGAAGGTGTGGGTCCTGGCTAGATCAAGCTACCAATCCAAGCCTAATCCTGCAGGAAGACAGAATCAGTGTGAAATGGGTAGATGATAACCAGAAAAAGTTAAGTGTGGCAACATAAGCCAGTAATTTTAGTCCCTGTTAGCCATGTAAAGAAGCCTGGGGAAACTAATAGACTGATAGAATAAAATGCACAGTTCCTACAATGAAGCAGATATCCACATCTCTACCCAACTGGAGAGAGTAGGGCCATTTGTACAAAACAGGTTTCATTGCCAGATGCTAGCAAAAACAATAAAGTCCTCTGTGTTTGCCTAGACAATGGTGTTTGCCTAGATGATGGTCGCTCCAGATGGATCTTGCCATTGGAGATCTGAAAATAATTCTTCATCCCTTGGAAATTAATGCTCTGAGTACAGTAGGTTGTGACTCAATGGTTGGATGGAAATGAAAAAAGTTACATGTTTTTTACACGTTTCACAAGTTTTTAAGTACTGTTCACCAGCCTAAAAACCACCAAGGAACAAACACTCAGAGAATTCTGGATCTTTCTATCAAGTCATCCATCTAAGTTATTCTTAAAGCTTGTAAAGGAAGTTGATTTCTGAATGCACAGGGTAGTATATTCCAGATTCAGGGTATGCCATCTGTTACAAACTGATTTCTTAATTCAGTATTACACTGATCAGTGCAGAATGTACTATTATAGTGTTTATATGTTTTATTCACCATCACAAATGGTAAGATATAACAGTTTCTTTAGTTTTTCATTTTTAAAGCTTCATAGGCCTATAAAATGATACCTTTAAAGGTGACATATAGAAAAAGGATTAAGATGAACACTTCTTACTGTATATGATAAGTTTGATACTGCTGTTATCCTTTTTGTGAACATTTTTTGGACACACTCAAGTCATCTATGTTGTCCTGAAGTACAAGTTCAGAACTGGCTGTCACATTTCAAAATAGGCCTTGTATACATCTTGTGCAAGGTCATCATACAGCTAACATCTCTAGCTGTTATGTTTCTTAATATCATACTCACTTGCCATTTAGCTTGATATACAACTGAGTCTACATGTTTAGAGAAATCTAACTTGCTTGTAATTAGAATACCTAATCCTTGCATTCTTCAGTTTCCCCTGTTGTTGAGTCCTATGGTACAACAGATAAATAAGTAGAAGTTTTGTTAAAAAAAACAAAGCCTTGCAATCATTTGAGTAAAATTGTATTCCAATCTTTAATGCGGAGTCAGACGTTTCTGCAATATACTTGTTTAATTCATCAAACTCCTTTTCACTGACAGTTATGAAGCCCACCTGACAGTCATCTGGATATTTGTTTATTCAAAATACATTGTGTTTTGCAAAGCTTGCAAAAAAAACAAAAAAAAAACCAAATTGAAAAGAAACAGCCCCAGATTAGAACCCTGAGGAACACTATACCATATGCCAGTTACATTTGACCTGAAGCACTGTATAATAACAACTTGTTTTCCCCTGTTAACTAGTTCCATACCCATTTCATTAAATAACCATTATACTCTCTAAGGACTGATATTTGGTGTAAGGAGTCAATATCTTTAGCCAAATCTAAAAAGAGTGTTCCAGACTTCAAACCTAAATCGATTCAGCATTGCAACTTGGTTAGAAATGTAAATCGTATCAATAAATATAAATGTCTTCCAGATGTCATTTCTCTAAATTAAAAATATCAAGTAGACAACACTCAAAACATTTCCCATGACAGATGTGAAGATAATAGGTTTGTTGCTATTTACATCATTCTCTTTACCCTTTTTGTGAAGGTGGGTGATATTAATGAATTTCCATCCCATGGATACTGCACATGTTCTAAATAAATTATTAAACATATGAAATAATGAACTTACTAAATATGATATACAGATAATGATCTAATTGCAGGTAATAAGTCAGGTAATAAGGAATTATTTATTTTTACTTTATTTAATGTATATTTCACTTAATATAACTCACTTAAAAAGTCTCTGATTATGCCCATGCACCAATCCTGACCCTCCTTTTTATCTCCCTTTCCTCTCCCCTCCCCTACCCGCCCTGCCTCACACCATCTAATCATTGCATTCCTTCCTCTGCAGGCTCTGGTACACCCCGTTACCCTCCCCTTCCCTCTTCACTCAATCTCTCAGAGATGTTATAACATGCTTAACTACCTCACTTCATCTCAACTCCAAATACATATCCAACTGACTTACACCTAGCTTCCTCTCACTACCACGTATACCACTCACTCAGTCTCCCCTCTTACTTCTCTATCTCCCCCTTCCATCTCATTAGCCCTTCTAGCTTGTTCCACCTTCGTGTGGAGCCCCTGCTTTATATCTGCTTGAGTTTAGTGCAATATTTATATATAAGATTAAGGTTTATGAGTTTAGAACAGTATCTGTTTGAGTTTAGTACTATCTGTATATACATCCTACCTTTATTCCTAGCCTTTAGCTAGATATTGGTATATCTGTTCATTACTATGTTTCATATTGTATGTATAGCTAATGCTTGCTGAAGTACGTATTATTTGCTATTGTATGTATATTCAATTGTTCTTCATGTACTCTGTTGCTCATTTATTGTTCTGTGGAGCTTTTCTCCCTGGCCACTGCTGAAAAAGGACCTGTGTCCAGTTGGAATTTCCTGGTAAACAAATGTAAATAATAATAAATAAATATTTTATCATACTTGAAGTTTTAACAGGACAGATCCCACTCCTTGTTATAGTGGGCTGGCTAGTCTCTTCCTCACATGGAATATTCTCAACATTTCTAGGAAACTGATCACTAAATACAATAGATAATAATGTTTGGCTGGCCTCCATGTCATCTCCCAGTTTCAGAGTAATACATTGAGCTGTATTTGCTTTGTGAGTTAATATAACTGTAATATTCTTTCTTGTTCTTAATCTTTGATAAACATTTCTCAAACCTATTCTTATCTATTTCAATTCTGGGTTGTAAGTTTTTACTGAATTTGTTTGACATGGTCTTATTTCTTCCTGTGGAGTGTTTCTAAAAATTATGCATGCCTCTGTTTATTTCTCATATATTTTAATTAGCTTCTATTTCCACCATTTCTGAAATTTGTGCTTTTTAATACTATCTACAGTTGATTCACAGACATGACACATTAATTTCTCTAATAGCCTAGGAACATCAACAGCTTTAATATTAACTGTTCCTATTGACAATCCCTGGGATCCATTAACAATCACATAGGCCTTGCGTGAAACCTACATGATTTAAGCACATTAGCGCAATGATCTGCAGCAAGCATTGAATATGCATGCTTATCTCTTCTTACATGTTTATCAGCACCTCTTTTTTGTAGCCAGCAGAACTGTTGGTGGCCATCGAAAGGATTAGGAAAACCTCAAGCACACAATATAAACAAAATGGCTTGCCTGCAGTTAAACTTATTATGCCAGCATGCACAGGCAACTTATACAAAGTAAGGGTAAGTTGAAGGAAACTATTAAGATGCAGGGGAAGTTAAATGGGAAGAATGAACACACAATACAATAGGATTAGTGTAGAAATAAGTAAGAAGAGATGGTAACTGGACAAAATGTACTTAGGTAATGCAATCAAAGGTGCTTATCCCACAAAGAGATATTTTCAACATAAATACTTCCAAACTGTTGTAATAATAATTCTATTCACAACTCTTGATTTATGGACGTATATAAAAAGACACACTAACAAAGGCTGCTAGAGGGGCACAAAATAACAGTGAAACAAGCAAGAGTAAATGTGATATAAATGTCAACAAAACAGCAAGGAAAGTAGATGCATTAGCAGCTATTGGCACAAACTGCAGTTACTGAATATGGCATGTGTATACAGGAAATGTATGTGTGCTAAAGAACAGTACCGCTTTATTCTCTACTTCATCATGTATAAACAAGAAGAAGAAATTAACCCAACAGCCATTGAGTCATGCACATCAGAAAAGACAGGGCCAGTGATAGCATTTGGGGGCTCCCAGCAAATGTGAAGTTGGGACCCCCTAGGCACTTCTAGTTTAAGTATCACTGCATCACTGCTTCCCATCCTATGCAACCTTTTAATTCAAATAAATGAAAAAATGTGGAAAAAGTGCCAGAAAACGTATCAATAAACAGAAAAAAGGCACTGGATGGATAACCATGATAAAATCCATCACTTTATTGAACACACGGTGCAAAGTTCAGATATAACACATTCACCTTTTAATTCATGGTGCAAACTTTTAGGAGTAGTATGCACAGACTGACCTGTAACTACAATACTCTTGTATTACAACAGGCCTATCGACCGCACTGTGTTGGCTCATCTCACAAAGAAACACTTACAGTCACTGGCATTTAGTTGTAACAAAGATACATCACAACAATTCTATATACAGGTCTGTACTTAGGTGAAATGGTGCCCTAGGCCAAGTTTTTACCCCCCCTACAAATCCATACTGTACACCCTCCAGTCCACACCTCTGTTTTCCCTCCATTTTGGGCTCCTCATACCACACACATCACTTTTTTCAAGAAGCCATAACTTTTTATGTGCTCTGAAGTGCCTTTAAAAGTTTTTAAGTTTTTTTTTCTTTTTACACAACTTTTTCATCCAGTGATGGCTTGACCAGAAATTATAATTAAGGAACGAAATTCAGTTTTGTTGTTCAGCTTTAGTTTTCCTAGCTTCCTTTCAACATACGTTTCCTGACCAAAGCAGCACAGTAATAACCATTTAGGAAATAACTCAAATAAGCCAGGGCCCAAAAAGCTATAGGGGTATAGATGCACTGTGTTGCATTTTAGAGCATTTTCCAACCTTTTAATCCAATGGTGACCTAAACAAAAATCAGGAGTAAAAAGTATTTCAATTTTTTTTTTTCAAGGAAGTCGTGTCCAAAGAAAAGTTGACAAAATAGTAGCTCACAATAAACTAACAAGCCAATCACATGTCATACCTGTGAAATCTGCCTGCCTCCCTAACCCTCACAAATAAAAAAAAAAAAAAAAAAAAACAGTCACTGCCTATTTATCCCTCTGGTGTTAGATTGGTATGAAAACAGAGGTTCAATTTACCATAGTCAGGTATTTCAACTGACTGCTGACATACATATACATAGCATGTCTCCTTACTCCTCACCCCTAACCCCCAAAAACAGCCATCTATATATGTGTTTGATGTGTAATTGTGAGAAGATTCCAGTAATGTATTCTACTGTTCTGCTCCTAGACAATTACCTTCCCTCTACACAAGCTATAGTAACTTCCTTTGTAGAGTTCTGAGGTCCATGAGAAAAGTAAAAGAAACAATGAACACGCTGTCCTCAGCCAAAATGGGTCGACTTTATTTTGTCGAAAACTCTAATTGTCAAATACATTTTGTCAAACCCTATTCATTGTAGAATCAGTCCATAGAATGTGCATTTAAGTGAAAAAATTCCCAGGGAAAAGAAACAGTGGGCCATCAGTGTAAATTTGCCCTTTTCCCCACTGTAGTGTGATCTGGGAGTTGGTATATTTAGTTAGGGGATTATGGGGTAGCGCAGCCCTCCACCTGGGTGGGTTTTAAATTTTGCTTGGTTGGCCAAGCATTTTTTTCCCACTGGAAAATTTTTCGTTTAAATTCCAATTTGATGGACTGAGGTGTTGATGAATAGGGTTTGACAAAATAGCATTTGATGATTAGGGTTTTTGACAAATGGAAGTAGATGTGCACAAACACGTCTAAGGTTTGACTGTGGTGAAGATTAAAGCAGTAATAACCACACAGTGATCACCCCTCCCGTATAATCTACAGCAGCTTTATGTACACACAAATCTGAGCAAGGCTGGGTTTAGAATGGTTGTGGTCCAGAGCAGATGTCATTATCAGCTTTATCCTAACAGGGTCATATCACAGCTATGTTCAGGTTACAATGGATAATCAGAAAATTAATATGTTTTTTTTTTCCTCTCATTTTTCCCCAACCTCAGTCAAGGATGATTAAGAGATATCCTGGTATCCATTTATATAGTCTAGGGAGTGGGGGCCAACAGAGTCCTGAAAGGTCTAAGTTTCCAGATGTTCTGTGATACATTTTATGCCTAACTTTTGAGATATAATTACTTGTTAGCTGCATTTATGCTGATACCCAGACATATTTTATGTGTCCTGACATTATTGGGTGTGTGCATAGATAATAATCAGTGATATTTTGCACACAAACATGCATGTGCTCGAGCACACACACACACACACACACACACACACACACACACACACACACACACACACACACACACACACACACACACACACACACACACACACACACACACACACACACACTAGCCTATTTCAGCAAATAGCAATACATTGTGCAACACTGGTACTTCCACACTAGATCAGTGACTGCTGTGTAGCAGTCGTCAAACAGCAGCAGGGGTAAGTCGCTTTTATTTACCGCATTGAGGAGTAATGTATACCTGTCACTGTCCCTGATTTCACAGACCTTCTCTGATTCCAGATTTTGCTTATAATTTTGTTCTGCCCTTCTGCCCTTCAAAAATGTTTGATTTGCTGGTAAATCATTCAGGATTACATACAGTCAGTATATCCAGACATCAGAGTTTTATATTTCTTATTGTCCAAAAAATGCACGTTGATGCAGAAGGTGTTATTATATTAAGTTTTAAGTGAATTGGAGTAATATTTAAAATGTTTCCTGATTTTGAGCCCTTATTCTGCTATTATTTATATCACTGCACTGAATTCTTCAGCAAAGAAGATGAGAGTTATAGTATCTCATGTTCTGCTAGTATTTATAAAATACCCTGAAAAAGAAAACCATCCCTATAGATTGGAAGTATCAGCTCTTCTTAAAATACAAGGTTTGCATTGAGATCAGTCACTCTGGGCTGCTAATCTCACGAGTGTTTACCTTGCTTGTGTTCATTATTAGTTTTATTCTAACAGAGTCATATCACTGCCCTGTTCAGGTTAAAGCACATAATCAGGAAACTAATACATCTTTTCTCCACATTTTTTCCATTCCAGTAGCAGCTTCTGTCAGCCTCCACATAGTCAAGGATGATTAATATCCCCCCACCCATGGGTATTGCAGGTAACTAAAGCTGGCTATTTTGTTAGTTTTAGTGGAGAGAACGTCCATCAGTAGGATTTAACTAAGTCAGGGCACAATTTCAGTGGTAAAATATTTAATGGAATTGTGAAAGCAGTTACTTGATAAAACACTGTTACTATAACTATAACTATAACAAGAAATATCTTTCTTTGAATTATAAAGGAGATACAAATAAGACTTATTACCCACCTGGTTTATTAAATATACAAGATTGCTATACTAGCTTTTGTTGGTTTGACAGACATGTTACAAAATATCAAGATAAGATAACTTGCTCTTGTTGGGAGCCCCCCCCCCCCCCAGGAGCAGGGGGCCCCTATTGACCACAGGGTTCACTGATACCCAAAGCCAGCTATGGAAAAGGGCATGTATTTATCATTTCTTCACATTTGCAACCATAAAAAGGGGGTATGTTACCTTTAAACATGTATTAAACAAACATGTGATGTATATCCATGTGAATCCTAAACAGTAATATAATAACAACTGAAATATACCAGTAACAAATGACAAGTCAGATCTTATAACATTACATTAGTTCAAGGTCTCCATTTATAAATGGAGTGCATCTACTACTTGACATTTTAGTCATGCTCACAAACAAAAAAAAAAAAAGAACGGTGTGAACACTGCCATAAAACATGTAAACAACACAAACACACAAGAAAGTGTCTTGTCCTGACACAGGCCCAATCATTCTCTAGAATGTTCTTGCATCATGTCATACAGTAAGATATGTATCTAAGCCCTCATGTCCTATAAAACTCTACAGTGTGAGGAAAAGAATCAAAGTCATACATACATACTTGTTTGGATGAAGACATGCAATACAGACCATTATTATTTGGAAAATAAGTAACTCCTGTGAGTAATCAATGACATAATCAACATTTGCATCTTGCCAGACTCAAACACATGACAGGGCAGATAACAGAAAGCTGAGGATCAACCTCTGATGTCACAGAAGTAGGTACACTTTTTGAGTCATGAAGAACATCCTTGAGAAGCTTACAGCACGTTCATACTGTAATGGGTATGGATCCCGTATCATGGAGCATGAAGCCTTAAAAATGTGGCCCTCTGACTGTGCCATAGCTATGATCTTTTCCTAAGTCAGTCCTGTCTGACACAGTTATCTGACAGACATGTTTTATCAGATTCAAACCCTTGCCTATCCTGCTGCACACTCTACAGAGCTGTGCATTAACTGTGTCTGCTACAGGAGATAGCAATGGAGCTTATCACAAATAATTAAAATTAATTTCTGAAGTACGAAAAGTCTTTTGATCATAATTTGTAAAATATTAATTTGCCAGAATGATGACAAGGATGTACCTGTGTTAATAGTCACACAACTATGAGCAGTCCAGTATCAAAATGTTTTGGTCAATGAAATTTTTTTCCATTGTTTTATACACACAATGTCCCAGAAATGAACTACAGTCTATCTGTGTAGATATACTATTCATGCCAGTACTTAAGGCATGTGGTACAGGAGCACTCACACCATATTTACAGAAAAACAGTTTCCCTATCATGAAATTACAAAATATGTTTATTTTTGTTTGTCCAATATCAAAATGGATAATAATAACTTGATGCAGGGTTGTTTTTATGATGTCAGTACATTCATATAATGTTGCCCTTTGCTGGAATTAAACAGCAAGCTACAAAAATCCACTGAATAAAAAACATGTATAAATCACATTCACCACAGGGGAAGGTTTAACACAACTGTGAGATTTCAACTATGTGAAGTCATTGCATCATATGATTGTGTTGCAAACAATCAGTATGCAATACAAAGGATGGAGGAGGCATCTTCCTCTGTAATTGTACGCATTATAACAGTTGTGGATGTCATTCATGTACAACAGTATAAGGACACACAGTGCTTACAGTCAGTCGATGTGGGTTTTGAACACCTGACTATGAGACACAGAAATGTCATGAAATTTTGAAGAATAAACTTGCAGGGGTATAATTATTGTGACAGTTGTGAGATATTTGGCTATTTGAAGGCATGACACCATGTTATTGCTTCAGGGGATATATGTGTCTGTCATTTATTTAAAAAGACTGTTGTTAAATGTCACGCAATATTGCCTGATGCTAGCTATACCCAAACATACATGATGTGTAATGCAGTCATCACTGTGGTGATAGAATGGCAGTCATGCACAATGTATAGATAATCACAGATTCAAACATATGCCTTACTATGTTAATAACATACAGCACATTGTCTCATTCCTCTTGCCAGATTTCTTCAAATGACATTATTAGTATCAAATAAAACATTTCTCTGTGAAAAAAATGAGCTGAAGATCTTGTAAAAGTACTCCCCAGCTATTCATGCACACAGCAGATAGCTGGGTGACAACCATACCTCTCAACCTCTTAGCACAAACAATCTGGACAAAGCCTAATAGAATTGGGGGACAAAGGCCCAAAAATAGGGACAGATTTTAAATAGAGCTCTTATAAACCTAGAACGTTGCTAGTGTAACAGGATTTTTCTTAGCATGCATTTCTGTGAAGGATATGAAGTCTGAAACACAAATGTACATTATTATTTAGTGACTTCGATACTCAGATCATCCCAGTGATTTGCCAGAAAATCACAAATTTTATGAGTAGCAGCTCAAAAATATGAGACAAAAATCTGGACATTGTGCAAAAATCTGTACAGATGAGAGGTATAGTGACAACATTTTTACCTTCATGCACAGGCATAAATTCATACCTGTCTCTAAGGAGTAATGGTTGGATTTAAACTGACTACTTGAGATCACAATGTACCAGAACATTGCTTGAATCACACATGCCACACAAGATGTTAGATTACAATTGTGGCAATGCACATTTTAATGGATAACATATAGGGTGATGGTTCTGCTAGAAAGGAAATAAAGTATTTGAAGAACACAATAACATTACACAGCTACACATTCAATATGCATTACAAGCCTTCTCTACACAGCACAACAGAAAAACACACACTCACTGTAGTCAATCAAAGGTGGATTTAAACCACTTATGTATTTAGATTACACAGTATCAATAACCAGCACCACAGGATAGGTCATGCTACAACTGTGATGTAATTCATTTTTGAAAGCCTGAAGTAATCATTGCATTTCCAAAACTGGGTTTTGCCTGATGATACTAGAAATTTGTAGTATAGCTCTCTACCAGTGAAAATACGTCTTCTAAATGGAGGTTTACATAAGGGGTGGTGATAAATTGAGACTGAGCTGCATCCAAAGTTAATGTTTTCTCCTGAATGGAAGTGGACACAACACATCTCTTGCTGAAGCTTTACTTACACACACACACACACACACACACACACACACACACACACACACACACACACACACACACTAACCACCGTCAGATTTGAACCACATACCTAACTAATTACATAATCTAAACAACACAGTATGAATCACAACACCACAAGAGAAGCCTGACTTTAAAGATGTGAAAATGCACATATGTAAGTATCAACACTTCACAGGTTTTAGCATAAATGTACTACTAAGAGTCTAGTTTACGGTTCATTTCTATACATATTTGTGTTATGTTGTTTTATCCTGCATTTTCTAACTTATATAAACTGACAAAATTAAACCTGTGTTTTTTCCTAATGTTTCCAATTGTCAGCAATTCTCAAGATATTCTGAAATGTTGAGATGACAGCAACAAACATTAAGACGCATAAATGTGTGCATCCTTTGGAACTCGATACAGATGTATTATTGTGAACTATAAAATGGTTCCAATATGGATGAAGAGTGAAAATGTGATAAGGACATAAGTACGATACTGTTGTTTGACAACATATGCAGCACACATACACACATAATATTAAGACATGAAAACAGTAAATAAATGTATGACATATGTCTTAAATAAAACCGCGGTGGTACAGTGGTAGCATTGTTGCCTCACAGCAAGAGGTTTTCCTGTTCTATTCTCTGCTGGAGTGCCTTCTGTGTGGAGTCTGCATGTCCTCTCTGCGGTTGAGTGGCCTTTGAAAGACATGTGTGAATGTGAGTGCCTTTGCTGAAGATTGGGCTGGCAACTTGACACCATAAAAAAATCTTCTGCCAATCATTCGCAGAACAGAGTTCTGCTGTGGCAACCTCTAACTGGGAAAAGCTAAAAAGACAAACAAACAAATGTCTTAAATCAAACCATTGCCAGTATAACATTAAAGTGTACAGACAGGAGGATTATCTCAACTCAGCACACAGAATTATTAAATTTAACTGGCACATTTGAAGGGACACTGACAACAAATTCAAGCAAGGGAAAATGTAGGCATCAGCCTTCAATCACTGTAAGGACAGGTGCAACATCACATAAGGTGTAAGTGACGTCTATCAGCCTAATATATGTGTTACATGGAGTTTCTCTGAATAATACTATTTGGTCTACAGCAGGCCTAAGCACATTTGTGCAAAGTGAACCTCGATAGTGTGGTCAAAATGAAAGTCTTCAGGTCTGTCATGGGACGTGACATTTATCATCACTCAGCACTGGGGAGGGATGTGAAGCTCTGCACAAAAGCTGAGGACACTAAATGGGGAAGAGAGAGAGATTGGGAGACAGGGGTAGTAATATAAGAAAAGACTCGATTATGGTCCATTTCTGCAGATCTTTGTGTTGTGTTACTCTTCAGTTTGTCATCAGAATTATTCAGGCAAAGTCTATACAAGACAGTGCTCCCAAAAGATAGCAAGCACATTAATACAGTAGTAGGAAAATGGTGTGTTAGTAAAATATGTAGCCAACAGTTACACTCAAAGTAGTGTAACATACATCTGGCTTTAAACTTTAACAATATTGAAAAAAATATATATTCACCTGAGTATTATCTAAACACACTGCATAAGAAGTACTACTTTATAAAGTTCAAATATGGCAACAGATTGAAGCAAGGAAGAATGTATGCACTGGTCTTCAATGCACTCATGGCAACTGTAAAATCCCATAATATGTACTTTACAACCAGTAGCATAATAAATTTGAAACAGTAAAAAGTGATACTATAAATGTGTGAACAGATAGAGACATGGAGACAGGGACAGAGAGGGATAAAGAATGTTATATTTTTCCAGAACATTTACTGTTACTTTTTTCCTGTTAAGTAATCTGTCATGGTGTGTATATCAAGTGTTTTCAATAGGGAGCAAGGAGGGGTTGAAAAGTAGAAACGTGATTTAGATATAAGCTTGTTTGAAGGGACAGTCACAAAACAGAGAGAAGGGAGAATGTAAGCATTAGGCGTTGAAGGGACAGTCACAAAACAAAGAGAAGGGAAAATGTAAGCATTAGGCTTCATCATGGTAATGACAATTTTAACTTTACATAAGGTGCACATTACAGCCAGTGGAATAATAAATGATCCAATGCAGAAGGGAGAAGTGTTATGTTAAGGTGTTATGTGTCATGGTTTACACATTTGTCATGAAGCCAGCAATTTCTAGGCAGCATGCTTTCCAAACATAATTGCAATTGGAACATAGTATGTGTTGTACATTCAACCCCAACTTGTTCAAGAGAGAATTTGTCTGAGTTTACACAGAGCAGCAAGGCTAAACACAGTAATGTGAAGAGTGGCAGATTAATGTGACCAAAGGCAAAAGCTCACAAGATTTTGCAATAAGTTGTGATCTTCCATTTCTCCTATGTTACATGTGCTGCTCAGGTCCAGGCATTGTGCAAAAGCTGAGGAGACAGTCTAATGTCACAGAAGGGGAAGAAACATAGAGAGAGAAAGAGAGGGAGGCAGAGACCAAGTCAATTATGACAGAACCAGGATAATGGCTGAAAACAATATGTAGGCAACAGGTACACATAAAATAGTCTTATAAAGACAGTCAATAATACATTGACATACTTCTAAATTAGAACCCTTAAAAATATGGGAAAAAATCAGCAAATATATCTGAGCATTATCTCACACCACAAAGGAACTCATAATTCAAACAGTTTAAATAACACAATTGAAGGGACAGTGACAATTTACTGAAGCAGAAGGGATAAAGAGAGACAGAGAGAGAGAGAGAGAGAGCTGAAGAGATAACACGAGTTTTGTTTATGGGAGTATTAGGACCATCTTTATGCTGTATCACTCAGGTGTTTCATTATTAATCTGTCATGCTCTGCCCAAAAAGGTGTTTGCTATAGGGAGCAATAAGGGTAGTTGAATAGAAACAAGACTAAGACACACGCAGGATACTGGCAGTTTACTAAGTCTCCTTGTTGGGGATGGAATGTTTTTGTAAATGCTTCCTTGTTGCATTATTCAAATGCTATGTTAATGAAATGTTATAACTGGAGATATGGAGTTAAACATATGATAGAAATATAAAATTACTTGAAATAATATTTTGACGTACAGCTGTAATTGAAACCTTGACATTATGCAAAGCCATCAGTATACAGACTGTGGATTATCTCAACACACCACATAGGAACTTCTAGCCAAATATATGCAGCAGCCTTAGAAATGTTGGAGTAACAGTTTCATAGTAGAGTCTTTATTTTGTCTTTACTCTGTATTCCTATAGAGCAGTGGATTTAAGCACATTAGCATCAAGGTAACTGAAACAGTGTGGGTAATGGTAAAACTCACCAGCTTATACAATAGTATCTGAAATGCCATTCACTGTCACTCAGCATTGGTGCATGATGCCAATCCCCATGCAAATGGTGAGGACAAAAAGCAAAAGCTTTTTGATGGGGCACTTCTGGCCACGTGTATTGTATGAAATTTTATTTTTAGACCATATTAAATGGGTGGAAAAGCAGTTTATAGGACAGTGGTGAAAATGGGGGCAAGCAGAGGGTAGGACACAGGGGAATGAATGCAGGAAATTGCAGGATGGTGGTGGTAGAATACCTCAGGTATCCACTTCTTCCCAGCCAAAACGTAGAATTATACACAGAATTTCATATGTTTGGAGAGTCCTCATAACAGGGAAGGGTGACAATAACAGAACAATGTTGTATAGCCAAATGGATCAAATAAAATGTGTCAGAATGACACATAGGTGAAGTGGAGAGCTATGGATGTGGCATAACTTTTCTTGTGGGATATTTGCCCATTTTATTAATTTAACTTCTGAAGAGATGGGCACGTTGGGTAGTGTGCTTAGAAATGAGAAGGTCAGGTAGGTATTGTAGTTTAGGTAGCAGAAACAGACATGCAGGGCATACAAATCAGACAGGGATGGTGATGGATGCAAAATGTTGGGGGACACAATAATTTGGTATAGGTAGGGGACATCAGAGGTGCATCCATGGCCAGCTTGAAAAGAGTGAAAATCATTGTCTCCTGTGTCAGTTACCTGGTTCAGTGCCAGACATGGCATGGATTTGGCAATATGATGTAGGACTTTGTTAACCCTGCTGACTTGGGCACCAAAGTCCCTGTCTGTCATGCCCTCCACCAACCCTGTCAGCCCCTAACAGGTGGAAGAATTGCCACCTCCACTAGCAGCCTAAGCAGAAGTATCTGACATAAGTGGAGCAGGTAAGGCAGGAGTTGTGGGGGCAACAGTGACAGGTTGGGACCCAAATGTGTTGGGTGTCTGTCCTGCCTGTGGTAGTGCTATCACAAACACCTGTGGAGGTATGGAGGGCCAAACCACAGTAGTCAGTCTACCTCCCTGTGCTGAATGTCTTTTCCTTTTCAGTAGCAATATATTAAAAAGAGTACATACACATGAGAAAAAGAGAGCTATAGTGGGTGGAGACAAAAAGAGAAAATTAGATCAGTGCCGTGTCATGTTATTTTATCATTTCAATACATAAACAAATACTAGAAATAAATATGTACACGTTTGACACATATAGATATGATGGGAAGGCATTAATGCATCAAAAAGTCAGTCAATCACAACGGTATAATATGACAAATTGAAGCATGTATTTGAATATGCCATACCAGATATTTCAAAGTTATTAATTGCATTTGCAAATATGGAATTGTTAGTGTCAGTCAGCATTGGAGTTAATATGTTATAAATCAAATCCTGTAAAAAATTCACTGGCTGAGTTGTTAAATCCATGCAGTAGGCAAGCCCTTCCCACGAGAGCACCTAAGGCTCATCCTATCTGTCCCACAAGACCACCCTGACTGTGGATGTTGCAGTCCGATCCCCTTCCATTCTATGCAGTTCTGACTGCTGGGAAAATGTAGATGTGCATGTTGTCTTGGTAATCTGGACTGCTGGTGTAGACAGTCTGGAGAATTCTGTGCGCATGCTCCAGACTGGTTCACCAGCAGTCTGAATATCAGGAAATGCCGCGAGTGCGCATGTGCGATGTTCCGGGACTCACAGTTGCTTTTAAAGTTTTATTATTTTCTTTTTGTTATTTTATTTTATATTTTGTTTAATTTTTTCTTGTTTTACAGCTGGGAGGGGCACAAACCGCCCCTGACTATAATAGCTCTATTTTCTTAGACAACAGCAATCTTATTAGTACTTTTGCCTTCAGCTATGCTCCATTGATTATATTTAGCAATCCACCACCTCCTTTCCTTAAGTTTATTTCTTTTTTGCCTCAGATGCTTGTGTAATCACTTTTAGTTCTGAGACTGTATTTTTCCAGAGCTGCAGTCCTGCATTTCGGCTTACTTTTGCTCATTGGTTTGCTGATGTTTTGGGCGTTAGCCTTTGGACTTTGCAATTCAAAGTCCATAGAAACCTCATAACCATTACAAAGTTGTTGAAACAATCGAGTGCAATTTTTATTGTTATGTGTTACCATTATTCAGGTTAAGCTGATATTGGACTAACTCTCCTATTAAATCTGTGTCCTAGAGCAATAAAATCAAGAGTTTCATCTACGGGTACAGAGCCCTTTTAAACTATGTTGTTCCTTTTACTTATCTCTCAGCAGATGTGGGTGGTTGTTTAATATCAGTCACTGATTGTTTTTCTCTGTCTCTTTGCCAGTATGAAACCCACCTCATTTGCCCTCATTACCGCTTGGGTTCACTCCACTCCTCTACACTACCTTCAGTTCCCAACCACCTCCTCTTACTGTACAGTTACACTTCCATAGCTCCACCCACATATCCCATAGATCAATGCCCCCCCCCAAAAAAAAGTCAATAGAATTACTTTGAATAGAAACGCCAACTCTAGCTTACCACCCAAGGCTCTCTCTCAAACTGTCCTACTCCTTGCCCACTATAACTATCACATTACATCTCTACAACCAATCCAGTACCCTCCTAACATTTTCTAATCCTAATTTACAGCAAAGATAAAACCCAAGTTAAATAAGATGCCCCTACCTCAGATTATTCTACTATGCCCCCTAACTCTATTGGCCTTCATCAACAATTATCAAATCCACCTCCTTCAAGTACATAGAGCTTCAACCAGTCTTCACAACGAATATCAACATCTAACAAGTCTATCTTTCTCTGTAGCAGCCTATCTCTACAAACAAAACACACCTAATTTTTTATCTATAAGTATCTTAAAACTAGTATCCATCTATATGATCAAATACCAAACCAAGACCAAAATATAACTGACCACACTCTTCCCTCTGTAAAATATCAATTCAAAAAAATTAAAAGAGATATTCACCCCAACCCAAGTCTCACTGTTTACAAAAACATCACTTCCAATCCCAAAATAAACCAGTTTCCTAATTCATCTCAGCCAAAAACAGAACTTAAGCTCAACTTACAAAATATGAACCTAAGAACTGTGCGCAATAAAAGCCATGACATACATGCATACAACCGAAACCTGGTTAAAAGATGAAAAAAGGATAATGAGACCCCCCCCCCCCCGGGATATGATATCCTCAGGCATGACAGACAAAACAAGCATGCAGGTGGTGTCACAATCATCTAAAACCTCCCTAAACATCACCTTACTCCCACAGGAAATATCCAAATGTGACACAGCTAAATTTCTAATAACACTCCTATAAATAAACAATAGGAATGTTTAACAGCAATTCATATAACACTGGGGAATAATATTTATACTGCTGAAAACATCTTGTATTGGATATCCCAACAAAGTAAAAATGAAATTATAATACTTGGAAACTTAAATATAAACTGATGACTCAGAAATTCTAATATCCCCACTAAATCCATAAACTTGTATGACTTCAAACAATTAATAACCACACCGACTAGAATCAACAAAACTTCAGGGAGACACTCAACATTAGACTTGATCCTTACAAATAAAGAAGACAAACCGAGAAAAGAAGGCTGCCTGTCAGATTGCATATATGGCCACATACTAGCATGTGCCTTCAGAACTTACCAGAACTTAGATAAACATGTTATCCATAATCAAATATGAAATACAGCTAATTTCAGCAAAGATATTTTCAGTGAAACACTGAAACAATATAACTGGAATGTACTTAGAAAAATGCCACTAGATACTGCTGTAGAATAGTTTAATAACATATTCTTACAGACCTTAAATAATTTAGCACCAGTATGTAATAAATAAGTACAGTCCGACACCACACCATGGCTAATAAAAGAAATAAAAAAAAAACTCATGATAAAAAGGGTTAATGCATGGGTATAAAAATAGAACTCAAAATGCCTTCCTGCAATTTAGACATCTTGGAAACCTTGCAAAACTCCAGGTCAAACATACTATACCAACTTACAAGGCAAATATCAAAACAACCAAAAGTATTTTTGGTCATCACTAAATAAACTACTCCACCCGGGCAAGACCACCACTCCCTCCCTAAAAACAGACAATACAACAGATTATATTCCCACACAGTTTATTTTATACTTTATACAGTCAATGTTATCTCTCTTAGAAATGAATACATGTTCCCCCCTCTCTTTACCCTATTGAATCAAAATCATTCACAGCTCTTCAATTTTAGTTCAGTACCCACCTCACTTGTAATGAAATTGTTCCTTAAACAAAATACTATCTCAGTAGCTATAGACCAACTACCATCAGACTACTTAAAAATGGAAGCAGAAGTCAGAGCCTTCCCTGTGTCTATTCTAATTAATAGGTCCATAGCAGAAAGATATGTCACATCACTGTAAAAAAATCCTACATTGTACCGCTGCACAAAGATGGTACATCTACATAGTTTAATAACTACAGACCTATAGCGATTGTCTCCCTATTCTCCAAAATATTAGAGAAATGCATCCATATGCAGCTGATGTAGTACCTAACCTCAAATAACCTGCTCTCAGAAACACAACATGGCTTTAGGCCCCAGTGCAATACCACTACTGCTCTACTACATTTTACCAATATACAATTTTACCAATATACCTGACATAGAAATGATGGTCTGCTTATGTTCACCATGTTCTTAGAATTGTCAAAGGCATTTGATACTGTCGCACACCAGAAACTGCTCATTCGACTCTCCTCATAATGACTTTTACAAAATTCCTTGTCATGGTTACTTAGTAACCTATCTGGAAAGCAACAAGTCATTACATGGCAGCAAACCTACTCATGCTTTCAGACAGTTACTTAGGGTGTCCCTTAGGACTCTATCCTGGCTCCACTCTATTTAATATATTTATTAATAGCCTTTGCACTGCCACTCACCATATTAGTTTAGTTCAGTATGCAGACAACTCAATATTAATATGTGCAGCCTCAACAATAAATATGCTCCAAGACAGTACACAAAAATATTTTTTCTCTGTAGAAATCTGGCTCAAAGAATCAAAACTCCTACTCAGTCCCAAGAAAACTAAATGAATGCTTTTTACAAAAAACGTTGCCAAAATCAAAAGTAATCTTTCATCATAAAGTCAACAAATAATACAGCCACTGAAACTATAATTCATAGTAAACCTCTAGGCATTATAATAGATGCCATTCGCAAATATGACCAGCATATACACATACCATTAAATCTACACACCAGAAACTAGGCTCCCTTTATAGGATCAATGGATTCCTTACAGATACTGCAAGAAACACTCTAAACACCATCTTCTTACTGCCAACTCTTATATATCCTAACAAACTTAAACAATACTCATTGAACAAAACTCACCTCCTACTGCAATAAAATAGTTAAATTTGCACCAATCTCCCTCATAGGCTCCACCATTGTCATAGCATAAAACAATTAAACTGGCTTGAATTGCACAACTACCTAACATATTCTCAACTAACTACAGCTCACAAACACATTCATCATCTAGAAAAATTCCCCTTACTAAAAAACATATTACTACCCTACTGTCCAGCAAGGGACCTCCACTCTGGTAACAAATTCTTACTACTCACAAATAAGTCAAATAATGTTACAGGAGACTCACTCTACTCACAACATGTTGCTAAACTCTGGAATAGTATTCCTACACAAATAAAACTCTCTGACAAACTCAGTTTTAAACCACTGCTTAAACCAATTCTGGTCCTGCACAGGCTCATCTCCGGGTTAAGACTTTGTGGTCACTATATCATACTCTGCAAATACCCTCCTTAAACAGAATATTCTCAACCTCCCATTGAAATGACAAAACAATTTTTATACATAACTGCTACCTGCACAATCCATTAAGTTGCATGTGGCTTTCTCTTTAGGTACTTCTACCTCTGTAAAATCTTAGAATGTATAAATGTACCTACTGTATGTGTATAAATGTAAATAGAAACGTAACTACTCTGTGATTAACCTGAACTAAGTATAATGCTATGCAAACAAATGGAGCTTTTCTACCCAGGCCTCCACTGAAAATGGGTATTACCCAGATGGACTTTCCCGGTAAACAAAAACAATTAAATAAATAAATCACTCGATGTTGCATTTGCACTATGTATGTTGCCATGTTGCATTTCCATTATTAATATGCCCCTATTTGTCATCAAATCCTAAATTAAATTCCTAAAAATCAACATCAGAAATGGGTTCTAAATATGCTGAACAAAAGTCTGCAAACCACTTTCTGCACCCTATATACTCTTGTTTCCTTAACTCTGCACATTTGTACTGTTTTCTGTCTCACTGTATACAAGGTAGACTTTCCTTCACTATTTGAAATGCAGCTTCTTTAGGAACTATGCTAGAATTATACAGAAAATTGATGTATTAGAAAGTGTTATGGCTTCTACATAGCTGCATCTAACTGGGGTGCTGTTTATTTATATCAGTTTATGTTGTGCATAGTATTTTTGACTGCATTCTTGATTGTGTAACTGCACTCATATTTCTGACCATAATCATATGGTTATACAGCACCATTTAATTTTAAATCACTGTTTTATTATATGAAAAAATGCTATTGACTGAAATCATAACCCGACATTTGCTCTTAGCCAAAACATCTAATCCCTTCCAAAAATATGTTCATCTCATTGTATATATCTGCCATTATTTCAAAATATATCGTTCCACTTTGACATATTTTCTTTTCATTATGCATAAATAGTGATTCAGAGTAAAGTTAAGACTTGACTTCAAGCAAATGTAACACTTTTAGATCTATTTTCCGATCAGTATATACTAGTAATTCTTACCATAGCCATAATATTGTTGAGTACATACTCATATCTTCTGCACAAATCCTGTCCAGAAGACAGTTACTAGAGATTAATTTTGTAATATATATAGCTACTTCTTTTGTTGCTTTTTTATTGTATTTGGCAGTCATTCTGTTTTAAAAGTCTGAATGCTAGAATGATAAAATTGCATGTAGTTTCTTAAAACATTTTCTCTTGATCGGTCTGCTGAAGTAAATGTAACTTTTAATGCAGTACTGACATTTTATCCTTTTGATGTAAATTCCCTATTTAACAGGCATGTTAGTTAACAAGCTTGGATTACACCCAGCTGGACAGTAAGCAAGAAATTATTTCATTTTCCAGTAATGCAGTTACTAAAATATACTCAGCAAAAGTATGCGCTAGGGTTGTAAACCCATAAATGAGAAATGGTTTTAAAATATTTTAAAGTTCCAAGATCTCCAGGAGCTCCCTGAACAAAGGGCTTGAAAATAAATTCAGCTGTGGCAGATCAGACAGAAATCTTTGTAGTCTGCTCAGCACAGATGAAGCCCAGATGAATACAAAAGCCTGCTCTCCACATTGGGGCAATAGTATGATCACCCAGCTACATATCAGCTTCCCTGTTATATCATAACATGACATCAGAGAATCTGGTCTGATACACAATACAAGCATTGATTGTGTTTATTTATTTGTTTGTGAACCAAGCATTAAAGCATAAACATTTACTCTGGGGTATACCTACAGTAATGTTGAAATGTGATGCAGGCTATACATTCTGGAATATAAAACATTCCAAAAATGTCATCAAAAATGACAGTTCAAAAAAATATATATTTGTATAAATACTTTTGTTGAGCACATTTTAAACAATTGAATTTAAATTCATAAAAATAATGGCTTACCTGGTATATAGACATGCATATCTGTTGGTCAGTGATGCAAAATTAAATTTTACAAGTAAATTCTTGTATGCAACTAAGTTTCCTTGTGAGTACATCTGTGTCTTTATAATGAACTCTTTGTTCCCAAGTTTAGCCCAGAGAGCTGCTGCAGCATATAAGATACAATAATAGCATATGGGTGAATTAAAAAAATGCCACGCACTACTCTAGATAATAAATCAAATTTTAATTCATAGGTGCTTCATGCAGTGAAGTTGTTAGTAGCACAGAAATTCTGGAAGTGAAAACTTTTAAATTTGGTACTTTTCTGTTATCGGGGCAACACTTTCAATGCAGTCGTTCAGCTGAAATCCGGCATCTGAGCACATTTTACACACACGTGATAAATGGACATGTTAAAGGCACTGAATTTCAATGCTGAACAACCGCATTGAAAATGTTGGCCTAATAACTGAATAACTGACAAACACAAATGGATTAACAATGAATGCAGCAGTTCGAGATAACGTTATCCCTGTGTACTGTCTTATTGTACATCTCTGGCATGTAGTCCACAAGTTAGGACTTGATTGGCTGAGACAGAGAGAGAACACCTCCATTGCAGGCCTCTGTTACTCCCTTCCCCATTCATTCATTACGCTGCCCTTTCTATTGAAGAATTGTAACAATCTAAGCATGTACTTATTTTTTTGCGAAAGGTTTATAGTTGTAACTCCACAGAAATATTGTCTTGTGAGACATTACATGTCATAGCGGCGGCGACTCTCTAGTAGGTGAAAATGTGAATTACCAAATATTCTCTCAAATAAAATGTCTGTAACTGAAATTATTATTCGTAACTATGAAGTGTAAATTCACCACCTTTTTCCCCAAACCTCACCAGTTTTAGGTAGTAGGATTTCAGAGGACAGAGCTAACATTTCGAGTCAGAGAGTTTACAGTTACATAACACCACCAACAGACCGTGTAGCTACGGTACTGCTACATGTAATGCAAGTACATTGAAATTACATCGAACATGCTAAATAGGTTCACTGTGAACACATACGGCTGATTTCCTTCAATATTCTGTCACAGCCTGCATGTCTGTCTACAGTAATCGGTGTTTCAGTATCACAGCTAAAAAAGAAATGCAAACAAACCCATAAAAATTAACACATTTGTCATTCTCTCTAAGTGATTAACAGCCGGTGATGCATACACACTGCTATTTAAATGAAGTAATACATTTGGCGACAACTCGCAAGGGAAGTATGCCTTTCTGTATAAACATCAGCGGCAGCAGTGTGATCTCTCAGACTGCGGCCTAACATTCTGAATTGAAATCTCTGATGAGAGCTGTTGCCCCGATAACGGAAAAGTACCTTAAATTCTATTGTAGCTTTCCATGTTCAGAACCCAGATTATTACATTAATGCATGCACTCCTTTTCTAGTGCTTGCTATATATATATATATATATATATATATATATATATATATATATATATATATATATATATATATATATATATATATATATATATATATATATATATATATATGTGTGTGTGTGTGTGTGTGTGTATGTGTAGGGTGAGATGCTAAGAAAAAGAGAGATTGTTGTTTTCTCTACACATATAATAAAATAACTTGAATGCCATCTGCTGTCATCTAAGCCTTGATCACAAATAATAGATTTCCGAAGACAGCCGATCATCACAGTAATATGATGCATGTATTTCAGTGATTTAGTAGTCCAGTTTACATATGTACACTGTTTTAGCAGTAGAGGTGAAAATATACAGCTTGGCTTATGAAAAGAATGAATATTTAAGAACTTTCATTTAGTTGATTGTGTGTTTATTTATCTCCTTAGCTAAAACTGAAGATCACGCATGACACAATAATGTGTGATGTTTGTACTAAAAAGTTTATTCCTATTTGCCATTTATGAGTTCATTTTAGACATGATAAAGCATTAGAACCAAACTTTTATATGTTGATTTCTTTTCTACACTCCTGCTTTACTATTGCTTTTTTTACAAAGTCAATGCTCATTTTAAGACTTCAAAAATCCAGGTGTTAAGCAAATAACATAGCTTCCAAATATTGTCCAAATCTCTACCAGCGAAAGTACAATTATGTTTCTTTTTTAAGTAACTACCACTATGTTACCACCAGTTTTGTCAGCTTTTATCTTCTATTTCTATTTCAGTACACTAATCACCATATTCTATACCATAGTGCACTGTAAATTTCTTCACTTAATTGACTTTAGTATTCCTCGCTTGGCTATATCTTCCTTTGTTTTCAGTTGCACTTCTTTCTGTACTCATACTAGAAGACATTTCTCCCTATATTCACTTCATCATGCACATCCACTATTCTTTTTTTTCCTAGATAGCATTATCATGCGATAGTGCCAAAGTATATCGTGCTATTACTCTGGCCTGTCCTTCACTTTATTTTAACCCTTTTACCATCTTACATTATCACAGTGTTGTGGTATCACATCATATTGTGTTGTTACTGCCCTCTCATTTTGTACATTATCTTCACCTTGACTTTCCTCACACATCCATATTTTTACTGTCATCACTATCAGACTGTATTAAGAGGAAATCCTTTCCTGTAACTCTTACCACCATCTTCTGTCACTCTCATCACCCTTCACTCCATTTCCATGCATTCTGCAGGAGCAGTATAGAATGTTTTGTTCACCACAATTCTACACCATATCTATAATGTTCTTACCTCATTAACATCCTTCCATTCTGTTGTGTCAGGACAGAACTTTTAGTTACTCTTTCTCTTGAACATATTCATAAATACGTATAGGTACAGACACAAGGTTTCAAAGCAATAAAAGCACTTGCTCTATTACTGTGTATGGCGCCTAACATGGTTTCAGACTGGCTGACAATTGTGGGGGAGTATCAGTATTTATAAAGGATATCATCCCCTCAAGACAGATTCCAAGGCACACCACATTTTAACTTCTGGATGTCCAAATCACCATAAACCCAATACATTTCTACAGGGAAACTACACTTATTCATCAATAAACTGACTGAACTACACTGCCAAGTTTCTGGCATGCCAAATGCTTACTTGACATTATAAATGCAGACACTCTTTTACAAGTAGTTAACTATCCTTCTAGGGGGTACCCAATACCCTTGATCTAGTCTGTACAAATATGAGTAATTCTTGCACAGCTCTATATGTGTCATCCCACCTTGTTTATTCAGACCATAAATTAGTGATGTTTTACTTTAAAACAGGTTTTACTTCCACTGTAAATACTTTTGTATTTAGTTTTTTGTGTCTTTTGGCTTTTCCCGGTTTGGGGTCGCCACAGCGGAACTCTGGTCCGCTAATGATTGGCAGTTGATTTTTACATACCAGCTTGCTAGGCCTGACGCACAACCTTCAACGAAGGTACGCCCATTCATGCATGTCTCCACGCAGACGATGCTCTAGCTGAGAATCAAACCAGACAGCGTCTTACTGTGTGGCGACAACGCTACCGCAGCACCACCACCACGAGCAAATACTTCTGTATATATACTTCTGTATTTAGTAACTTCTCAAAATCAAATCTTCTTAAGTCACTTGCTGACCTAAATAAAGTCCACTGTAATCATCTTCCATTGGATCTCATTGCTAAAGCTGCTGCCTAAAGCCTTTGATCGATACTCATACTTAAATAGCTGTTTTGACAAGGCAGTTCTTGTTGGCACCAAATATAATGAGAATTTAAAACAAAGCCCTCTGGTTGAATAGCCATATAAATAATTTATAAAAACAGAGAAAGAAATTGCTTAATGCTTGTAAGTTTGCCTATCTCAAGAGTATGTTCAAGGGAAGTAAAAGGAAGCCTAATGCTGAGTATGAACTTAAAATAGCTACTAAAAATCAAAAATAAATACAAATATTTCTTTAACTACATAGGTGGCATCCCAAAAATGTTTAGAGCGAGTTCATATAATTATAATGCACTCTCTGACCCAGATAAAATACCCGATATACTTCTCTGACAAATTTAGTTCAAATTTACTCCACTTAAGTTATAGATATTCCACATATTCTATATTCTATATATTCTATAATCCCAGTGACCCCCTTTAATTACTATGGAACACGTTCTCTCAGCTTCTCAAAAGCTAAGAACACCTCATCCATGGACCCTAATTATCATTACCAAATATGGTCTATCTGAACCCCTAATTATCGTCTGTAATCTAAACCTCTGTACAGGTTGCATTCTTAAAGCTTAGACAAAATCCATTGTAACAAAGCAAGGGTGGTCCAGCCATGGACACTAGTTAATATAGACCTATTAGTTTCACTAGGCGCATAAATAATGCTATAGAATATACTATCACAGACCTCATTACGCTAGATGTTGAAAATCTTTTAACTATGGACAGACATTAATTCAGTTTTGTCAAAGGAAGGTCCTGTCTCTTTAACCTCATTAATTTATTTGAAATAAATAAATACATAAATAAATATATAAATAAATAAATAATGAAAACAGTGATAGTTGTAGATACAGCACGAATGGACCTGGCCAAGGCCTTTGACAACACTCCACATACAAGCATTATTGACAGACTTGTAAATCTCAGTATAAATCCTTATGTTAATTGGTGGATAAATAACTAGCTGTCTGATAAAACCCATGTGGTTACACTTATAGGTGCCACTTCTGAAATTAAAACAGGTTGACAGTGATATATCACAGGGCTCTCCTATTTGGCATCTATTTCAGAGATACTTAGGCCAACAATCCGGTTATTTTTGTTTGCAGACAAGAGTAAAATGGGTACTATTATTCAATCACCCAATGACTCGCACTTGCTCTAATGTAGGTTAAACCATGTTAACAGTTGCAGCAAGGACAGTTGTCTCAAAATAAACGTGCAAAATGCAGAACATTTCATTTTGGTAAAGAAAACATTTTCACACATATAGGGGAATGCCCCTTCAGCTACATACAGTTGTAAAAAATCTGGGCACTCTAGTTGATAATTTATTTTTGCTTGATTATCATTTTACCACAGTATTTTTATTATTGTTATTTTACATTTGTTTACTGGGAAAGCCCAACTGGACACAGGTCCTTTTTCAGAGGAGACCCAGAGAGAAAAGCTCCAGTTGCAGCAAATTAAAGTTTAACAAACATGTAAAAAAAGATACAGAAGTATCGATCTCAGAAATAGCAGAAGTTAACAAACATCATTGCATTGATAGCAAGTAACAGATACATAATTGTGGAAAATACAATTATTTTGCTAGAAGGATTCACATTATGCTTCATAATGAGTAGAATACAATTTGAATGATACTGAAGGCTATTTTCAAGGATAAAAATTTGCAAGAAGAATAAGGGAGGCCTATCCTGGAGAGCTGCAAGAACGTAGCCAGATGTATGTTAGGTATGACCTAAGGAGCTTTTTAAATTGTAAGATGGAGCTGTTTGATGTTACTTGGGATGGCAGCTTATTCCATATTTTAGAAATATAGTTAGAAAAGTGAGAATTCCTAGCTAAGTCATTGGCTTTGATGGTATCTAGAAGGTATTGGTTGCTGGATCAAAGAGACTGAGAAGTAATATATTGATGTATAATATTTTGGAGAACAGGGGTATTATCAGGTTGGTGGAGAATTTGGAGTGCAAAGATCAGTTGATTAAAGTATAGGAGCTGGGGAGGTTTGAGCCAGTTAAGTTGTTTGAGTGATGTACAGTGATATGACCTATAGGATGCACCAGTAGCAAACCTTTCTATTTTATTATAGCAGGATTTCAGTTTGATCATGTCAGTTTTGTGGAGGTTGGTTAGTTTTAAGGAGGCTTAGAGTTGAATAGATAAGAGGTGTGTATGGGCTGTTGTAGTTTTTGTTTCTTGTAAGAAATTGTTTCTATACAGGAGATCTAGTTTCCTGTGGACCCTATTGACGGTCTGGGCTATTTGAATATCAAATTTCAAGTTATTGTCAATTTTGACACCAAGCAGTTTAGTGTGAGTTATTGGGGAAATTATAGTTTTATTTGTGGACAAGATAGTAAAAGTCTGGGAAGAGGAGGGGATCTAGTTGGGCTAAAAAGAAAGAGTTTAGTTTTGTTGGGATTCAGAATGAGTTTGGAGTTAGTGAGCCATGTTTCAACAAATAACAAGGAATCTTGGTTTATGGTATGAAGGTCTTGTAGTGTGGGGACTGCACATATTAGGGTGGAGTCATATGCATATTATACTACAGAGGCGTGTGGTGTGGAGGTGCTGAGCTGGTTGATGAAAAGAGAGAATAGCAGAGGTCCAAGGATGGAGCCTTGTGGAACCCGTAAAGCAACTGGGAGCAGAGGTGAAAGGTAGTGTTACCATTGGATGACTTGCAGGCATCCTGCTAGGTAGCTTTGGAACTGTGCAATAGAGGAGCTACTAAGGTTTAGAGTGGAGGAAATGTTGATGAGTTTCTTGTGATCTACTATATCAAAGGCTTTGGATAGGTCCAAAACTATAGTAGATACATATTGCCCATTGTTTCTATGATGCTTCACTGTATTGGTAAAGGATATAAGTGTAGTGGTGGTGCCGTGAAAGGGACAAAAACCATGCTGGGTGTGTGATAGTAGTTTGTGTGTGAGAAGGTAGTCTATTAGTTGGGTGTACACTACTATTTCTGGTATTTTAGATAAGGGAGACAAAATGGCAAGTGGGCGATAATTTGTAATTTCAGTGGAATTACCTCCCTTATGTAGTGGTAGAATATGGGAGGTTTTCTAAATAACAGGTATCTAGCTCTCAGATATTGACTGGTTGAAGAATATGGCTACTGGATAGGCTATTGCTTCAGCTGCTATATATAGAAAGTCAGCTGGAAGGTTATCTGTAGGTGGGTGGTTGCTTTCCGTTTTTGAAGTATTTTTTTTATGAATTTAACAGACATTAGGTGTAAGGTAAAGTGGGAGGTGTTATTTTGGAAGTTGGTACTTTGCTGGGGTGAGAAAGGGGTAAAGCTGCTGACAATGCCTTTAAAGTTGGCTAGGGCTTGAATAGTCTCTGTGAAGTCCTTACTGAATTGTGTTGCTATATTGTTAGAATTGTTAGTTGTTGTTGGGGTGGGGGAGCTGATTTGTCTGGATGAAGTATGTTATTAACTGCACAGTAGTTCACAAAACCCACTATCTGTATCATCTAATTTTCAAACGCATCTCACCTTTACTCAGGAAAGTCTTTATTGCCATTTACAAGTATCTTATTATGCCCACTTACTGAATGTAATCAACATTTTGGCATGGATTTGTCTAAACATATCACTATTTGAGGCACTCAAGGATTCATAGTTAAAAATTATCAGTGGACTCAAAAATCTTAGTTATTGGGGTAGACTGGCAGCCCCCTCTCTCTCTCCCTCTCTTTCTATCTGTATTTAGCCTCTCATAGAGTCCCCTGTAGAGATCAAGCATGGAAGACCCAACCTCTTTGAAGTCCTACTCCTACAAAGAACAAATTGTGCCTCAAATGCTCAGTTAAAGGAATTAAACCTTCATCAACAAATACATTAGACACTGTTATACTCTAAAATGTCTCTCATCTTTGGAATAAACCTCCTCAACATGTCAAGCAGAGTTACGCCCTTGCTGCCTTCAAGGTAAAAGTAGATAATCGGATGAGCAACCTCATACTCTCTCCTCTCCTATCTTATCTTGCCCTCCTTGAGGCTGAAGAAAACTTAAATGTGTTTTTTGGCTGCCCTTGAAATGGTCTGCAAACAGATTGCCTAGCACTTACTTATGAACCTATGAAGTGATAAGTTTTAGCACCTTATCAAACATAGCTAAGCATTCCTACCTCTGTACTGGGGGTGACAGACCAAGTAGCTGAATTTGTGGAGTCATAATGTGACTTGGTAAAAAGAACATAGAAGCCTTCTTGACAGACAACAGCAATGCTATTGTTGACTCCAGTTGGCTTAAGATACAAATAAAATTTGTTAGGAAGACTGGTAATGTTAATGTCAGTAGTATACACTCCTCTCTGGCTATTTTGGAGACCTTTTCAACTAGGCTCTTTTCAAATATTAACAAATAGACCACAACTTAAAACCTTGTACTATTATATTATGTAAATGCAGTTGGTCAGGGCAGTATACCTATGAGCAATTGAAGCAAGGGTCTTCATTTCACCATTTTTTCAAAGATGAATACTGACATATGTGAGTCAATTTCTCTAAAAAAACACATAATTTTTTTTATAGATGAGCAAGCCCCCTACACCACCCCATGTGGGGGTGGGAGGGTGTGTGCGCATCCCCACAACTTCAAAATTATATATACAAACTCCATGATGCCATCAATATGGAAAAAAGAAAACAATCCAGAAAAACGCTTTGCAAGTTCACATAATACAACTCTCTCTCTTTCTCTCTCTCTCTCTCTCTCTCTCTCTCTCTCTCTCTCTCTCTCTCTCTCTCTCTCTCTCTGTCTCTCTCTCTCTCTCTCTCTCTCATTAACCAGCAAAAGTTCTTTTTCTCCTGAAAATGATGTTATACTAACTCAGTCATTGAATGGTCACTTCTTCACAGGGCACATAAACTGGACAATGTCTTTCTAAACATTAATTAGATAAAAGTCCTTATACAATTTAACTAAATTTATCCAATTACACAGGCTTTTTTGAAAAGAACTCCTCCCGGATCTAATGATGCCAACACAGTTTTTAAACAAACTTAATATGGATGGCTGAAAATCAATAACATTTTCTCAAGGTTGCACAAATCTTCCCAAACATTGGATGTATTATTAGACTATGTACAAAAAGCTAAGCTTGCAATTAGTTAAGAGCTAACACAGTAGATTAAGATTATGAGCTGTTATGTCAGTTTTATGGCCTACAGACAGAAAGCTTTGAGTATGCTGCAGGTGATCACAGTTTGATTACTGACTCAGGTGCCTGTCAGAGCTAGCTAAAGTAGATGGGAGTGAGAAGCTGTTGCCAGCTCACCATTCCTAGGGAAATAGCAAAGGAGATTCCTGTGGCTCACCACACAGGTGGCACCTAGCAGGAGCAGTATTTGTTCACCTAGTGCCTCTGAAATGGCTAAAGTCATGCTGCTATAATGTATTTACACTATGCATCTGATGGAAATTAACATTTGGAGGCATGCTTCTATTTGGAAGCAGTTACAGGATCAGAAGAGCTATTAAGTGGAGAGGGTTGGTGATCCCCCAGGTCCAGCACAGTAATCTACACCATACCGCCTGACTGTTGTTGGTGAATAGTTGGCTGGCAGAGATTACTGGGTAGAAACAAATGGGGTATAGGGCTCTCACCTAGTCTGCTGAATACCCAGCTCCAGTTCTGCTAGAATGGATAAGCCAACTGCGAGAATGTAGGAGAGCCATCAGGCAAGAACCAAAAAAAAAATTTTTTTTGAGCTGTTAACTTTCTTTTGGTCTTTCAACTTCTATTTGCCTAGAGGTATATATTTCCCAGTGCTCTACCTCAGGAAAGAAAGAACGTAAGAAAGAAAGAAAGAAAGAAAGGATTATAAAGAAGGCTATAAGCCTAACACATTTCAAGACAAAAAGCATCTCCATTCAGCTTTAAGATATAGAAGACTGAAATAAAATCTCTAACTGAGACAATTTTCCATACTTAAAATGCATCTCCAAGCTACTCAGTTGATGCAAAGGGATAAAGCCATGCCTACAAACTGTACCTTTATTTGATTAATAGATCAAGCTAATATTGGTGTTGATGTATGGGGATTAGAGAAATTACAAGGCTCTGACTGTTCATGTGTCTTCCTGGTGGGCAAAGAGACTTGTTGAAGCACATATGTTTTCTGCAGTATTTCACTGCTGTCTATGGTACCAGAAACATGCAGGTCTTGGTGCCAAAATGTGATGGGACAGGCAGTATGAAGGATACCTTATCATGCAGGAGGGCGAGAGAGATCCATTACAACACCATTGGATGTTCCTGTGATTTAAATTAAGCACTTCAAAGGGAGGTAAGAATCAATAGAAAACCCCATTTGGGTGCAGTATGACAGCCTTTGTGTTTTCATTGCTGTCTGCAGTCTCAGATGTTACTAGTGTGCAAAATCTGAGGGATTCTGTCTGTATTCATCAGATAACATTCACTTTATCAAACTGGACCCAGATTATTTTGATAACTTTGGAAATATTGTGTCTGTTCTTGAAAACAATATAATCATAATATGAAGGTGTTGGTGCCTGCTTTATCGGGTCCTAATGTAGTCTTATAAGCCTATTATGTGGCAAAGAAAACTTATTCTTCCTGAACTCAGTAGCTTCAGGCCCAGTGCACATACATAGTTACCAGAAGAAGTAAATTAAATATGTGTCATAGGTAATGATATTCCTTCCAGTTGCATGCATGTATTGGCACTATTCTGACAGAGTCAGTTAAACCAATGTCATTGTACCCCTCTCCACTACTCTTGTGATTACCCCTATCTCACCATTTGGCTGCCTTCTCAAAGGTAGGAAGAGATAAATGATTTCAAAGATGGGGGGGGGGGTTAGAATGTGCTTCCTGCCATCTTCCTCTGTTTGCAGACAATCACAGTACAGTGACTGATATGCTGAATACTCTGCATATGTGCATGCTTCCACATATCTCATCTTGTCTAGAGTGTTTGGCACTCCTGTCTTGGCCTGTTAGTACAGTGCAAGGCGGCTGACAATCACACCAGTGTTGGAAGTATGAGAAAGGAATCAGGGAGTGGTAGGGCTGAATGTGGTTAATGTTTTCATCACTTTTCAACCCACTGATGAATGTTTGGTGAGACCATATGTAAAGGAGCTACTTGGCAGAGGATGGTAGGCTACCTATGTCCCATGGTGTGTCACTTCCATGAGATGGTAACAGGGTAAATTAGGGAGTTATATTTTTGTCAATACTCTTTTTATTTGGAAATACAACAGATATTGCAGTAACAGAAGTCATTAATAGAAGCTTTGAGTATGTGGGATGACATTGCATACTACAGCCAAACAGGAACAGGAAAAAAATGTGTAAGTCCCTGGCATATGCATTTCAATTACCTCATCAACAGTCTTTGACTGGAGGTATAGACCTCACAACATGAACTTTTAGGTGCAGAAGTGTTAGACGTTATTGTTTGCTAAAAAATAAACAAGAGAAGGGTCAGAAAAATTTGCACTCTCAAAGAATATTTTATAAAATACTGTTTTGCTTTCTTTGATAGAGTTTTAGTGCTTGCCTTTGTCTCAGGTATTTGTACCTAAATCCCAGCTATCAACTAGATTCATGTGTATTTTAAGGGGGTCAAGTCACCATGGGAGAGATTAGACTGTATCACATGGTCACTTTTATGACTCATTAATCAGATCATCAAGTCCTATATTCATTTGTCAAACCTGCGTCTCCTGTCTCATAATAAGGCTTCTATCCATGCATACCACTGAGCACTCAAATCTTACTCATACCTACAGTGCCTGCGTGGAAAGGTATTATCAGTTTCAATGCTATACGGTTCTTTCTTTGGAGGGAAACATGAACAAGACTTTTTTACTTATTTTTATTTATTTTATTTATTTTACATTTGTTAACAGGGTTACTCTGGCTGAAATTTTGGCTCATTTTCAGCAGAGACCCGGGGAGAAAAGCTCCTCAGGACTAGAAAACAATTTATTAAATTTTAGTAACATAGTAGTAACAAATCAGCTATAGGATCTTACAAGCAGAGACCTGGAGAGAAAAAAAGCTCCTCAGTCAACTCAATTATACAGAGTATTAACAATTGGCAGACAAGTATGTGAGTTGTTACAAACAAGGTTTTAAACAATTAGCAGTTTTGTATGTAATTGTTTTGTATGTAATGCAGTGAGAATCATAAATTAATTTCTGACATAATTTTGTCCCATAATGACTAGAGTATCTAGTTTAAAACAACTTTATATTTTCAGATACATCTCTTTATCACTGCTACCCAACAAGATACATAAAATAGTGTATTGCAGGTTTATTCTTATTCCTCTGATGGAAACACATTTAAACTTGTTAAATATAACTGAGCAGCAGTTGAAATCTGCATGTGAAAGTATGTCTTTCTTCTAGAAGGATTATATTTTAGCAATACAACATTTCAAAGAATGCGACTAGGTCTATTCTGTTTCAGTCCTTTTTTACCATGCATGGAAGTGTCTTATTGGAAACACATTTTATTTTCCATCATATATATCAAAAGTGATTTTTATTTCCAAGTTTTCTTAGAATCGTTAAACTTTTATTATTTGGAAGACACTCATGCACTTTATATTTTGACAGAATGTTTTCGATGATGTCTACAACATTTAGAAAGCAGTAAACAGCTTAGTATTTTTCATTCTTAATGCCCAGAAAGCATTTTTAGAATATAATTTCATTGCAGTTTCCAAGAATAACAACTGTTTTTCTCAGTGCTTGTACTGAATTTATGATTGAAATCATATTGCAGAAATTTCAGTAAAATTCTAATAACATAATACATGAGGGTGATATGCCATCTATTCCTCAGTTACAAGACAACATTTAGAAAGAACGGTAAGATCACCATGCTGCAATAAAAAACTCTAGCAAAACTGGACAAAACAACATGATGGAGTGTACGTACACAAACAGTGCAATAAATTAGCAATAACCCATGATTAGGTGTGTGTATCATTATATTAACCCATGGTTAGTGTGGTTTGATCACGAGGGTGAATAGCAATCAGAGCGAGCATTTTAGAATATAAATAAACCTTTATTGTCTAAAAAATCATGTCAATTGGAGCCATTGGCATGGAGATTGCATACTTGATTCACTGCAAATTCACATGGACATTGCAGTGCTGTATGCATGCATGCTGTGTGGACATAGTTGATCCCCTATGCAAGGACTTTACTGCAAATCTCGAACTGATTTTATTTTATAAATGACCATGGAATTGGCTGGTAGTACAATCTGTAAGAGGGAAGATCAAGCAGAGGAATACAATGAAAGAAAAATGGGGAGAGGAAAGTGTCATTTGATGGGTTAAGAGGGCAGTCATTCTTTGAGGTGCATATTCACTTTTTAGACAAGAGTATAGAGGAAGGATGCATTAGAAAGGTAGGAGTCAGAAGGAGGGAAAAAGGATGGCAGCAGGAGCAGCACATATACATAGAACACTGACAAGGATTAACAGCTCAGGTAGTCATACAAAAGAGGGGCCACAATGGAGACACCAACAGGGAGATGATGAACAGCTGCTGATTGTGAGGGCTGAACAGCAAACAGGGGATGCTGAGTAGAACACAAGAAAGGGGAGTATCATAATGGGGGATAGGGGGAATGAGGACAGCTTGCTATGCCATCTGTCTTCTCGCTAGCTGTCATCTTGGATGGCTTCTGCCACTGGTGGCCCAACTGTCATGGCTCAACAGCTGTGTGACTCTACCAATCACATGAAGAAACTTTCCAGGGTGCGAATTTAGGCATCAAGATGCTTGACCACTGCAAACTTGACCAGTCAATTCACCTCACTCCAGAGTCCCAGGATATCTCCCTGTGACACTCCCCATTGAGAGGCTTATGCCAACCACCAGAGACACAGTGCAAAACGTTAGGTGTATGCCATTCAGGTCATCTTCAACTGAGTGACCTTCATCATTATGTAGAGATGCCAGCCAAGAGACAGCTGGAGGCCAAGGACTTGATGAGGTGGGCAGCGCAGAGCATTGTGGTCACTACTATACTTCATGCTTCAAAGCTGATGCTGCAAAACAAAAGAGGCTTTACACAAAGTTTGCTAGGAATGATGTGCCACGATGCCATCTACTGGATGATGCAGGTTATTGCAGTGGGATTTTGGCCCATGACATCCATCAGAAATGCATACCTACCCACAGGAGAAGGATACAATGATTTAGAAACATCATAAAGCATGTGATTGACATGCTAAAGTCACATTTCCATTGTCTAGACACATTGGAGATGTCCTGCAGGATGACACAGGCATTTCTACAGAAATTCTCATAGTCTGTACCATTTTGCACAATATCATCTTGAGGAAACAGCTGCAACAAAGACAGCAAGGTTCAAGACCACACATTCCTGGACCACAGGCTGGGTCAGCACCTCCCTCATAGACAGTCATGGAATCTGAGGGAGAACATCCAGTTGCAGAAGTAGCTGGCAGGTGTAGGTGTGTACAATATCCTGGGGGTTCAATAATCTCCATGTAAGTGTCATGCAAAGTCTACACTGAGTTCATAGCTTCATAGGTTTATAGGTAGGTACTAGGCTATCAGCCCTGGGGCCTATACAAGTCCAGCCAAAAAGGTACACTGGCTTTTGCAACCCAAGACAATTATTTTCCTGTGCCACTGTCAAGCAGAGCCACAGAGGTGAACCCTGGGGTGAATTTTCTATTTCCCATCCAATCATCAAGATTTTTCTTGAAGAGTGCTAATGAGGAGTTTGTTTGATATAGATAGGTAGTTTATATCAGAGTATGGGAAGTCTCTGGGACAGGAATCTATCCCTCCGGCATGTTCTCTTTATTGTGGTGACAAGGTTTAGGTCCCTAGAGCGTGTAGCTTGGAGGGATTGGGATTTCTTTAAGTGGAGCATGTCCAACAGCTCTGGGTTTGACATAGCTTTGTATGTTAGGCAGAGATCACCTCTGAGTAGGCGATATGTGACAGAGTAAAGCTGGAGTGTTTTGAGACGGTCCACATAGGGCATCTGTTTCAGGCCAGTAATCCTCTTTGTGAGGTATTTCTGCGGCCTTTCCAGTTGTTGTGGATGTCTTGTGAGACACATACCAAAGGGGCGTTGTACTCTATAATGGGTCTAATGAGTGATGAGTAGAGGGGAACAATTACCTCTTTTTTTCTGGATAAGAAACCTTTTGTGATGAGGTGTGCCACATAGAAGGATTTCCTGACTACTGTGGCAATGTGATTATCAAAGGAGAGACTACTGTCCACCTGTGTCCCAAGGTCTCTTATCACACTTTTGGTGTTAAGTATACTACTGCCTATTTTATAGTTCATGGGTACAGAGTTTTTACCAAAGGGGATGACAATGCACTTTTTGGCATTGAGCTTGAGGCCATGGCTTTGACACCAGGCATCTGTTTCAGTGAGGCCCTTTTGTAGGATGTCCACATCGTTAGGATTTTCGATTATGGCTCCTAGTTTGCAGTCATCTGTGAAGTTCATTAGCCAAAGACCTTCTGTGTTAGCCTGTACTTCAGAGAAGTAGATGCCAAACAGGAGAGGACCCAGGACTGAGCCGTGTGGTACTCCACTTGTCACTGGTCTGAAGTTGGATTTGGAGTCTGCTACTTTCACAGTGTGGGTTCTGTCAGTGAGCCAGCTGGCAACCCATCTTGTGACATAGGGATTTATACCCAGTTTAGTGAGTTTATCTATAATTCCAGAGTGGGGGATGGTGTTGAAAGCCTTGACAAGATCTAGATAGGCTGTGTGAACCACCTTACCCTTGTCTACGGCTTTGGTGACTGCTTCAAAGAAGTCTATCAGGTTTAAGAGACATGATCTGCCTTTTACAAACCCGAACTTGGTGGGGTCCAGAGTTTGGAGATTACCAATGTCTTTGTTTATAAGTTCCATGATGATACATTCCATGGCCTTGCAGACCAGGCTTGTCAGGCTAATGGGGCTGTAGTTCCCGGGATCCGTGGTGGCTCCACCCTTGTGGAGTGGGATAACCGTCACTGTGCACCATTCAGCAGGCACAAAGCCTGAGGTGAGGCTATGATTGAACATGGTACTTAGGTGGGGTGCCAGTTCGTTCTGTAGTTCATATAGAATGCAGCCTGGTATGTTGTCTGGTCCCATGTATGCTCTGTTCTTGGCTTTGGAGAGTGTGGTTTTTACCTGTGCAGCCAAGACAACAGGAGTTTTGCATTCTTCTGGTATAGAGATAGGCTCTTTAGGGGGTGAGAGAGGGTAAAGTTAGCACTGAACCTATCTGCCAGGATGTTGGCAATATCAGTTGGGTATGTTTTAGTGTCATTGTGCTGTAACTCAGAGCAGATCTGAGTGTTGCCATTGAGATTCTTGACATAGCTATAGAATGCTTTGTGGTTGTCTTCAGAATCAGTGGTGATTTTGTTTTCATAACTAGCTTTGGAGGATTTTATCAGGTATCGCAGTTTCTTACTGAGGCTGACCAGGGAGCTCCTCCACTCATGAGATTTTACTCTCTTTTGCAACAGTTTCTTCCTTCTGTTGTACAGTTTGTTTATGGCAGGGGACCACCAAATTTGATTCCTTTTTTGGAGGATAGCGTCTTGGTTCTGTTTGAGATAGCACGATCCATGCACTCATGTAAGTGCTTATAAAGTGCAATTGTGTAGGATTCAGTAGTTGTAACCGTATTGTCCGTCTGCATGGGTGTCATGAAGTTCACCACTTCTGTCATAAGAAGCATGAAGTTGGCTTTGGAGAAATTCTTTACCATAGTTTCCTTAATGGGGGGTGGGAGCAGGATGTGGATATCTAGGGTAATTAGCTTATGGTTGGATGGGACCAATGAGGTGTTGACTTCAGGTGTGGAACACCAGTCACTCATGTTGGTAATGACTAGATCTAGGATATTGTTGCCCCTGGTGGGGGTGTGGATAAATTGATCCAGGGTATTGGAGTTTATGAATTCCAGAAAGCATTGAGCAAAGGAGTTGGTACATGAGTAGTTTTCCCAGTTAATGGTGGGGGTAGTTGAAATCACCCATTATTAGGGTGTTTGGTTGAACCCTAATATTTTCCAGTACATCAAGAAAAGAGGAGTGGGAATCCTGGGGCATGGTGGGTGATCTGTAGCAAGCTACAATTTGGATTGCAGTTTTGCCCAGAGTTAGTTGCACTTGGATAACCTCAGCTGCATTATGCTGAGCAACTAGCCTGGAGGTGTGGATATCCTTAACGAATATGGACACACCTCCACCTTTGGTATTCTGGTCCAGGTTACATGGCCGAAAAGTGTGGTATGAGTAATAGCCAGGTAGTGCAGGGGTGCTCTCTGAAGCCTTGAACCAGGTCTCAGTCACTGCACAGATATCGATGTTCTCCATTTTAAGGAGTGCCTCGAGTGAGTGCATTTTGAGATTTAGACTTCTAGCATTGAGTAGCATCACTCTCAGTTTTTGCTTGCCTGTTCCTGTTATGGTGGGGAATTTGTCATTTGAACCTTGCCTAAAAAAGGCACTATAGGGGCGGCAAAAACCTTAGCTAGTATCCGGAATCCCAGGGGTGACAGGTGCAGGCCATCTCTGGCAAAGCATCGTGGTCTGTCGACCATGTCATCCCAGGCAGACAGATACTGGATCCCTTCAGAATGGCACCAGAAGCTTAGCTAATTGTTGAAGTCAATCATTTTGTCCTTGTACTGCGACATCATTCTGGGTGATGGCAGAGTGCTAGTCAGGGCTAGGGTCATACCTGCCTGGGCAACAAGATTGGAGAGCTCTTCCATGTCTCTTTTCATGTAGTCCAGGGAGGTACATCTCAGGTTGTTCACACCATCATGGACAATGACAGAGTCATATCTGTACTTGTTGTGGAGTGACCTGAGTGCATGGGTTATGTGGTGGATCCTGGCACCCGACAGGCAGCTG